>NW_022589716.1:41133667-41481962 GCF_004348235.1 Phoca vitulina | reverse complement strand
GCCCGAACATGTAAGTCTTATAAATGTCATCTTTGGATGCTGGAGCTCCAAGGGTTAACTCAAGGAAGTCATCCTTTCTGGCTTCCCAGCTCTTGAGTGGAGATAGTCCTTAAGTGTCTCTGGAAGTTTAGATAAATGTGTTGCTTGACAGACTAATTGACCAGCAGAGAATTAGAGGTGGAAAAAGTCAAGATCATTCCTATCATAGGTAATATGCAGTGCATATAATGGAAAACAGTCTTGAAAATTCCATTTGCATCGGTGAGAAAGAGCAAATGTTGGGGGAAAAATTCACTAATATAGTGGGGGACAGATGAAAGGAAAGAGAACATGACATTGTCCTCTACAAGGTAACTCCACAATGTGTTAAAGTGGTTTTCCTGCTCATCATATTTGTTTTTAAATGTTCTTGTTCAAAGTTAAGATTGCTTGCTGAACACTATTTGCGAGAATGGCTGTTTTACATGGGAACAAAGTTAAGTGTTCTTTTTCTAAGCACTGACATGCTAATAACAAAAAAAAAATATCTAATGTTGAGCTTTCATACATTGTAAGTTCTTAAAGGTGAACTACTTTCCAGTTTAGAGCTTAATGAATTGGCAGGCTGGAAGGTGCATGTCCTTAAAATATAAGCTCTGCCTTTTTACTGGCCAAGACTTTTGTTTTTCTAAGCCTCTGTTTCCTCATTACTAACACGAAATAGCAACACTTTAGAAGGTATCTGTGAGGATTCAGTGAGCTGTTGCATAGATGGTGCTTATCTTAGCTCTCAGCTCCTGATGGGGGACTTCCATGCTCTGTTCTCTCTTGGCACTTGGTTGGCTTCTGGTAGGACATATTCTCGTCTCTCTATTATCAGTGTGTCTGTATCTTCCCACCGTCTTCTACTACCAACACTCCTACAAGGTTATCTTTAGACTAGTGATTGGATGAGATAACAGAGGGTTTTTTTTGTTTGTTTTTTTCAACCTCGTACATAATCTACATTTACTTAGCTTTTGATTGTTGGGAGGATATAACTACCCTTTGGTGTGGTATAATTATCCCTTGCTAAGGAAATTGAAGCTCAGGGATGTTAAGTGTCATTCTCAAGGACACTGAGCTAAGGAGAGGCAGCTCAGGTTGTAGGCTTTTATCTAACCCACAAAAAACTCCTTTATTGCTTTTGAGTTTGTTTTATAATGCCCACGTTTAGTTAGGATTAGTAAAACAAGATAGTGTTTATACAAATAAAAAATAGAAGTAATGACCTCGGGACAGCTCTTTGTGTCTTGAGGGTAGAGAGTAAAAGTTTCTTCTCTTTTTGTGCTGCTTTCTCAGGTTCAGCCCTGGAGCTCAGCTTCAGGGTCACTGTTCAGGCTGGAGACCAATTCAGTGAGCAGTGATTGGACCCTTATGTATAAGGAGCATACGTAGATGAACAAGGGACAGACACTGCCTTTGTGGAGCTTATGAACTTAACTCTTGCTGCTGTAAAATGTATAGTAGAGGGAGACTGGGCATACTTGGTGATAGAAACAGAATGATAATTTCAAGGGAGAAAGGAATTCTTGCTTTCCTCTTGTGTTTAACACAGCCGTTAGTGATTTGCAGAGTAAGGACCTATGCATATACAAGGCCAGAACGATCACAGAGTAGACTTTATTCTGGAATATTCTTCTTTGGACTCTGGTGATTCCAGTTGGTTTAGAAATGGTCTGGCATGATTCTGGAATCCCTCTGGAATGATTTCAGTTTCTTGGGATCGTTTTTTATATTTAAAGAAGAGGAAAAAAGTCCAAAGATGTCTATAATTATTATTAACATGTAGGCAACATTTTTGAGAAATATTTTTACTGTGGTGGTGTGTGTATCACCACCACGAGAGCACAGAGCTCAAAAACTAGGCATTTGTTGTATTTTTTGTTATCTAGTAATGTAAGTGTATGAAAATTTATGCAAAGTTGAGCATTGAGTCTTCCAGTAGATTTCTTAAGACCTACTTGGGCTTGTTCAGCCTGAATCAGCTTTCTCTGCCCTAGATTAATTCTATTTTAGCTTTTGTTATAAATTGCTCTTACACTTAACATTCTCCTCAACACTTTAAAAAAGTCTTGTGTATGTAATCTGATTTGGGTGTCTTATTACAAACAGAAAAATGTTCTACTACTTGAGATCAGTTTCCCGACTCATGTAGGTGACCTAAATGACTTGTCTTTTCTTTGGCTCACAGAGACTGAAAACTCAGGCATTTTTGAAGATGTTATTGTTTGAGCATTTTGAAGAGAACAGTGCCTATTAGGACTTAAGTCTATAATACCTGATAGCCTTAAGGCTTCATTATGTCTACTAGCAGAGAATAAAAGAAATATCTCAATGGGACACTGTAGAGCTGAAGTCAATAGTGAAATGGTGGTTTTGTAGTAACACAATAGTCATTTATCTGGATGGCCTAGAAGGAATACATTTACTTAAAATAATCATTCCACTGCTCATGAGACATTGATTTAATCAGCATCTAGGGTAATCCTGGAAGGTACTTAATGAAAATACAACGTGAGATTGCCCGTTTTCCGTGTGCTGGAGGAATCTCTCCTTTCAGTCGTGATTGATGCTGGTGCTGGGAAGACCCCAACCTTTTTCCCAGGTCTGTTTCTTAGTAGTCAAAATTGAACAAAATTTGAGGACAGGACACTTAGACACTGAGGTTTATTAGAACAACACTTTGTTGCGTCTTTAACGCAATACTTCATTTTATCGTGATGTTTACAAAATATTTTTGGGAATTTCGTGTAGCTTCTGATGGTGAGATCTTCTTGTGTCTGCCGACTTCTTCACTTAGATTAAAATAATTTTAAGAAATGTGTAGTTTTGGTTTTGAGGATTTTGGTGGAGGGGATAGCACTTTTTGATCCGCTCTGATGAGCATGCCTATGATCAGAAAAAGCGGGATAAGGTTGTTGTGACTGATGTGGAGAGAACAGGAAGAGAAGGCAGCCTTGGCTGGGGTTGCTGCTGTACCCACCAGCTCACTTGCTGAAGGTCACTGAAGGTTGACTAATTGATCATAAAATTACCATAATCCTTCCAAGTAAAGCACTGCCAGGAGTGCAAGCTTTTCTTCTTGTGGGGGCTGATGTCCCGGGTGCAGGGGATATTTTCATGTATATAGGTTGTGGTCTGTTTTGCCTTAAAAAGGAAAAAAAAAAAGCCTGTCTGGGGCACCTGGGTGGCTCAGTCGTTAAGCGTCTGCCTTCAGCTCAGGTCATGATCCCAGTGTCCTGGGATTGAGCCCCGCATCGCATCGGGCTCCCTGCTCCGCGGGAAGCCTCCTTCTCCCTCTCCCGCTCCCCTGCTTGTGTTCCTTCTCTGGCTGTCTCTCTGTCAAATAAATAAAATCTTTAAAAAAAAAAAAAAAGAAGACTGTCTGATTAATTATAAGATAACGATCAATTGCACTCATGTACTGTTTTCTCAGATAAATTTCCCCTTCCTGCAAGATCGTGACCAGCCTCTGCATCAATAAAGTAACCTGGTTGCGGTGTGCACAGGTTATGGGTTCTTTAGCCACCACTTTGCTTTGAGCAGATCGGCTGGATCTGCTCCTGATTTGTTCCTCTCTTTCTTCCTCTCCTCTTATTCTCTTGTTTTTCCTCTCAGCGTCTGTTAGGGTGGCTTTCAAACATTTTTGACCATGGCACAGAGTAAAAAAGTATATTGTGACCCTTGTATTGATATATTGACATAAATGATACAAAAGCTGCATGAAACAAAAATTACCCTGACTTTGCATGATGACATGCCTGTTCTTTATATTCTACTTTATTTAAATGAGAGTTGGGTCATGACTCATTAAATAGACTTTAGGATCCATTGATGAATTGTGACCTGCACTTGAAAAAACATGATTTGGTTTATATCTCCTTTGTTGGATAAACTTGCTGCTGGCTCCTCCCTTCAGGTACTGGGAAGACTTGACTAACACATGGGTCATGCAAATATCATGAGGAATATATTGGTGACTAGACAGAAATGACATCATCATATTCTCTTTCAAGAGTATTGGAGGACTTGGCACCCCAGTTGTAAGCAAACGTGACTACTCCATTAGAGTAGTTCCTTCCTCTCTCAGCCTCTGTTGTTCCCAAATTTTAGAGAGGTGCTCAAGAAAATGGTCTTTCCCCTTTGGTTAAATTTATTTAGCTCCATCTTGTTCCCTAAAGTGTGCTCCTAGCTGTACCACGGCTCTATCAAGATTGCCTCGCAGATGTGGGGCACCTGGGTGGCTCAGTCGTTAAGTGTCTGCCTGAGTGTCATGCTCAGGTCATGATCCCGGGGTCCTGGGATCGAGCCCCGCATCGGGCTCCCTGCTCGGCGGGAAGCCTGCTTCTCCCTCTCCCACTCCCCCTGCTTGTGTTCCCTCTCTCACTGTCTCCCTCTCTCATTCTCTCTCTGCCAAATAATAAATAAATAAAAATCTTTAAAAAGATTGCCTAGCAGATGTTAATTGAAAGGATGCCCATCTGATCATCTGTAGCCTAATTTGATGGCTTTGATCATTGCATTAGTGATTTTTATCCTTCATATCTTAGAACACCCAAGAGGGAAAGCATGCATTTCCATCCATGACAGGGGCCCACTGTGGCAGTGATTCCCGAAGAGAGGAGGAAGGGGTGTTTGTAAGCATTCTGAAAATGCCTTACCAGGTGATTCTGTTGTTGGATCCCTTGTCCCAGCTGAGTTAATGGTCTCATAATACTCCGTAGGGAATTCTGGATCTGGATCTTTAAGAAGGAGGGGCTAGATCCTCCTAAGTGTGAGGTGCTCTAATTCTTTGGCTATCATATATTCGTTAACCAAATTCACCAGTGGTTTATATTTTGTCCCATTTCCTCTGTCATGTCTCTCTCATATATATGTGCATATATTTGTATATATACATATACATACATATGTGTATGTATATATGCAGATTATTTTTCCTGAAACACTTGAGAGTAGGAGATATCAAGCCTCTTTACTCCTAAGCACTTCAGTTATGTATTTCCTTCAAATGAGAACGTTCTCTTGCATAATCACAATATGGTTATCTTTATTAAAATGTTACTTAAATATATATAAGCATAAAACTAGGCACAGAATCTTTATGCATGTAGTTCTTTTGCAATTTCATAACCAGAATATGAATTTATAATTTAAATATAGCCATAAACGTTAACCGTGATACAATAGATAGTAATCTGCTCCAACAAAAGCCTGTTCCTCTAGTGTGGTCCTGCTCTCATGCTGGGTGTGATTCTTCAGTGTCAGGGTGCCTGTACTGCTGTGTCCTTTGACGCAGTTTCTTCCCCACGTTTATCTTTGCAAATTATAAAATACTTCATTATACAGATGGGGGTGACATAAGTTGGCTTTCTCTTAGTGCAAATGTTTGAATTTCATATTAGGCTTATTTCTATCCTTTTCTCATTAGACCAGGAAGAAATGCAAACAGGTCTCTGAAATCATTTGCCAATACCTGGTTGTATAATAAATGTCTGATTTTTTTCCCCCAATTTTCTTTTTTTAAAGTAAACTCTATGTTTAACATGGGGCTCGAACTCACGACCCAGAGAACAAGTCGCATGCTCTCCTGATTGAGCCAGCCAGTTGCCAAAAAGATTCTCATTGAAATAACAACACAAGTGAAAATTCCTCACAGACTTCCGAGCTTTGTCTGTGAACCTCAGTTTAATCACTGTATTATCTCATTTAGTTCTCACAAAAACCCTATTAAGTAGGTATTATATTAGTCCTATTTTATAGATAAGGGAACTGAGGCTTACAGAGTTTAAATGATTTGGATACTAATTATAGTAAATTACAATACTATAAATAAGGATCCTTAGCTGGTAGTGACCCTGCTGAGATTTGAACTCAGGCAGCCCGACTCTGTAGCCTAAACCCTTAACTTCTCTGCTGTATGCCTTCTCAGAGAGAGGGCATTGAAGACTGGACTGCTGAATGAATGCATGAACGAATGCATGAATGCAAACATACATACATACACACATACATACATACATACGAAACTTCTGCATAGTCTACCTCCCTTAATAAGTTAGCAAAGAGGTTTTTCTTTGGAAGATGTTTCCCAGCCAGTGAAATAGCATTTCATAAGTATTAAGTAGCTGTAATCAGCCAAATGTTAGGATGGGTAGTGGCATGTATTCAAGAGCCGCAGGGACCCTGCCATGTGTGTCCGTGGCTCAGATGCTCACAGCCACAGAACTCTTTATTTGGAGCCTTCTTTTCCATGCTCTGATGGGTATGGGCGGCCTCACAAAATAACAGCTCCTTTATTGCCAAAGTGTTCAAGCCGAGATGAGATAACCACTGTGCAGACTCATTGTAGGAGAGACTTGGCAGTGGGTGGGTGGCCATGCTTGCTGACCTAAGATTCTGTGAGTCTGTTAGATCCTAGACTTGCTCAAGGCAAGGATCCTGTTCCATACTGCTTTGTATTCCAAGCATGTGCCATTTGATGCATATGGTTGGCATTTAATAAACATCTGTTGGTGATAAAGTAAGCACTGTAGTGAAAGGCTCATCGCTAAGGAATTAATTTATTTAACACTAGCAAAAATGACTCATTATAATTATCACTATTACTGTACTAATAATGTACAAATTGAAAGGAGTACTGTATTGCACTTGATAATAATTAATAGTTGGCGAAACATTTTCATTTGATGGTTGTAACAGGAACTTTTGCAGTAGGCTGAGTGGGAGGTGTCAGAGAAAAAAATTAAGCTTGAAAACTTCGGATGCCTAATTCAAGATTAAAGTGTAAAAAAAAAAAAAGTTCAAAGTGTGTCCCTTCTCTCAATGCCTTCATATGCAGTCACACGCTGTGATTGCCAAAGGAGCACTTAATAACAGAGCATCATCTGTCGCTGGGGAGTGCAGCAGACTCCAGGGGAGGCAGGCGTGAGGTCTTGGGGGAGCTTGTCTCTTCCTCCGACTCCATGTTCCCAAGCCTCCTTTGGACTTTCGAAATAAGGACTGAATTTACTGCCCTTTCTAAAGGTTGGAGTCACTAATAATATGCTTTGTGCTTTCAGTTATGTCCCCTTTTGTGAACAATGGCACTGAAAATATCATCTCCCAGAAGTTTATTTTACTTTTAAAAAAGTTCATAAAACATAAGGTGGGAGAGTACTTATGTGCTTTAAGACACTCTAGGTGTGGTCAGTTGCTTTAATCAAAGTTTGCCTCCCAGGGTAGGTACCTGGCATATAATCAGAAGGGCTGCCCTCCAGAGACAGCTACTACAAATGTCTCTGCTATTTTTGTACTTTTATATCAGCTCAGATTAGCATAATAAATGTTAGAAATGGATCTCCACTGGTGAAAATAATGGCTCGTTAATTAGCATAATGGATGTTGGAAATAGATTCTTCCACCGAATAGCTCTTAGCCACTTGAGGATGGTTTATTATGTTTCCTTTAAACCAATATTTCTCAGTCTTTAGAAATCCACGCTTTCCTTTAATACACATAAAAATGTAATGAGCTATTTTAATGTCGTTTGCAATTCAAAGTTTCAGAGTCAAGAATCCTTGGATGAAGTACTTATTTTTTTCATTTGACGCCCGTCTTCCTCAGTGTCCCCTCTGCTTCCCAGCATGTTCCTTCTTTCCCGCTCTGCATCTGGAGAATCACTGCCCTGAGCAGGATCTTCTCCACACGTTCCCCAGCACCCGCAACCATTCTCTGTTGAATAGGCCTTCTAAACTCACCGTTGGGAGTCACTGTCTCCTCTGCCACCTCTGGCTCCTCCATGTCCCTCCTATAATAGGTACATTCACATGTAAGCAGTGATTTTTGTGTGTGGTCTGGGGATAGTGTACCTGGTACTACCACCAGCTTTGATCTGGAGTTCTTTGGGATGGAGGGACAGAGGGAGTGGGAAGGGAGACTGGTGCCAAGGGCAGCAAGCAGCCACATGTAAGGCTGTAGGGAGCGGGGGAATCCTGGAGAACACAGGGCTCTTTGCCCCTTTTCAGGAGGCAGCCACAACCCAGCTCCAGTCACAGTCATGTCAGAGCTGACTCATGGGAGCTGTCTGCGTGCGGCTCAGCTCAGGGCACCATGCTGGGAACTTGCAGTCCGCCACTGTGGGAGCAGTGTAAATGCTGTGGCAGAAGCTACAGATTGGGGCTTGTTTGGTCTTTCCTCCCATCAGAGCCAGTTAACACATACCAGTGCTCATGGGCTCCCGGTGATTCCTTTTACATGGGAATATGGGGCTGGGTTTGCCAAATTTTCTGATTCTTTTTTTTTTTTTAAGATTTTATTTATTTGTGAGAGAGACAATGAGAGACAGCATGAGAGGGAGGAGGGTCAGAGGGAGAAGCAGACTCCCTGCTGAGCAGGGAGCCTGATGTGGGACTCGATCCCGGGACTCCAGGATCATGACCTGAGCCGAAGGCAGTCGCTTAACCAACTGAGCCACCCAGGCGCCCAAATTTTCTGATTCTTGAAGACAAACTGAATCCTGGATTTTTATGTAAAATGTGTAGATTTTTAAAATTCCATTTGAGCCAAACAGTCATTTCCTTGCCGAGATCAGACCTGTAAGTATCTATCTAGTATGTGCTTTTCTGGTCTAGTTTCAATACTTCTATTAATATGACCTGAAATAATAGTAGATTTTTAAAAGAAAGCAATCTACATGAGCTTCTCTCCCTCCTCTCATTGTAGTTGTGAATTACTATAGCAATTCTTTAAGAGCTGAAAACATCGAACCACTTCCTAGTATCTCTCATTAACTTAATACGGAAGCTAATTTGGATATGTGTATATTTTTTCTTCCCATTCAGATTTTCTGTTAAAAGACAGAGGCCACATCTTTGCTTCACCTTGTTTCGCTTTCTTAAAGATTTGTTACACGCTTATGAAATACTTATTGACTTGATTTTGGATGTGGATGTAATTTGCAGAAGGAATACATTTGGGTTTACACTTTTAGGGAAATAGCATCAACTTTGAAAGATCAAACTGTTACATCCTTAGTGGCTTTAGATTTATTGTAACTGCCTTTTTATTGGATCAAACTCTTGATTCCTTGTAAATGAAATGAATAAATCTTTCTATTTGAAATCTGGGGAAGTTCCCATTTCCTTCTCTAGGACCGTCTTTCTCATAAACTTTATATGTGGTTTTTTTTTTTCTCCCTCTGAAAAATATTGCTTAAATGTCACTTTCATGGAACTTGCCATATTTAACTGGATTGTAGTCACTGTTTTAATGAACTTGACAAAGCAGAAATCTGTTTTGTTCACCAGTAAGCAAGGGTTGAGAAGAATGATTTTTCTTTTCCTTAGCAAAGTGCTCATTGGGGTGCCTTGAATAAAACAGTTTAAATTACGAAGGAATATTTCATTTAGGAACTCAGGAGGACAAACTGGATTTTGGGGGTAAAATGACAGCCTGAACACATGCCTTTAGCTCCCCTTTTAATAAAAACCCTTTAAAATAACAAAATACAGACCTTTAAAAAAAATCTGTTACACTGCTAGAAAACCACAAAAGGTGCCTACCTTTAGTAGACCAAAAGTTAGGAAGAATTCCTGGAAAACTGAAAACAGATGGGATTAGACTGACAAAAGGAAACAAAAACAAAAACAAAAAATCATAACCCAAAACACAGGTGCAGAAGAAAATGGCATTAAAAGCAGAGCTTATAGTGACTAACCGCTACTGACAGGAAGGGGCCCTAGAGCCAAATTCATGAAACTAAAGTATTGCATTTATGACAATGACTCTCTGGCAAAGAGCTGAGAACTGTGCTCTGAAGAAAGTGAACACTCCGTCTTGGGAGCATTCCTCCAGTGGGTGTAGGGATCTGAGAGAAGCAGAGTAGAGCTTAAGATCAGTGTGATCACCCCCCACAAAAAGCAGGGTGGGCAAGGCAATGTAAGCCTTCCTGTAGGCAGTGTCTACAAAAATCCTTCACCACTAGAGGAAAGACTTTAATATTTCTGCAGGTTTGTGTTTGTCTCCCAGCCTGCTGTCTTGCCGGTTTCCCATTCATATACCCTAAAGCACAGCCGGGTCAATGGACACCTCTTCTACTCTTACATAGAGCCTACAGTTGCCCCTCCCCAAGGAGAGACCCAACGCTAGCTAGCCCGGAGAGGCATGCATTAGCTGCCCTTGTTGATTGACCTAGTCTTTTCTGCTGAAGTATGAATGAATATCAAAGGATCATCCGACATTCAAGGAAAGCAAATAGGATGAAAGAAAGACCCAGAGTAAGCAGACTTCGTGGAATATAGGAGAAGCTGAAAACATGTTAGTTGGTATCTTCAAAAAGATTTGAGGTAGTGAATATGTTAGATAATAGCCTGCTATGAAAAAATATTATTTCTGCAAATAAAGTTCATGGAAATTTAAAATAGGGTTATTGAACTTAAAAGATTAAATGCATCAGCTTTAGAATCAGGTGGATATGATTAAAGACAAATTTAGTGATCTGGAAGATAGGCAACAAAATTTTGCAGAATATAACAAGGAACTTAGGAAGTAATAGAGATCTAAAACATCCATCAGATGCAAGTTTTGGTGGGATGAGGCCAAAGAAGTACAGAGAAGATGCATTTATTAGAAAAATAGGAAATTAATGGGCCCAATGAACAGCCAAAATAATAATAGTAATAGTAGTAGTAATAACAGCAAAGTAGAAAGAGAAGAATTGATCTCTGCTTTTATTTTTATAAATAAAAATGAAAATTAGCCTAAATGATAAAAAAGTTTTTTTTTTTTTTAAATAGACCAATAAGTGACATAAATCATTGGTGAATTGATAAGGGAAAAGAATATATGCAATTATAGAACATTAGAGATGACAAAAGGGGCATTATAATGAGTATTGATGAGAATAATACACAAATACAAATACACATATAACAAACAATGAAAAATTGTAGGTGAAATGGATGATTTTATTTGAATCACAGAGAGGCAGAAAACCTGAATTTTGGTCAGTGATTTTAGGAAAAATTGAAGAGGTAGTCAGAGATATGAGCCCCAGATGGTTTTATAAGTGAATTTTATCAAGTCTTCAAGAAACAAATCTCCTGTAACACTATTCTGGTGTGTAGAGCACTTTCTAACTCCTCTGTAAGGGTAATGTAACTATGATACTAGAAGTGGACAAGGAAAGCACAAAGCATATGTGTATATTATAAGTCAATTTCCCTTCTAACATAGATATGAAGATCTACATTAAGTATTAAAAAATTCAGTCTAGCAGTGTATTAAAAGTAACATATTACACGTGCAGGTAAGTTGTTTGCATCATAGGAATGGGAGGATAGGTCAGTAACAGAAACTCTTATAATGTAATAAATTATTTGTATTACTTTAGTAGATTAAAAGAATAAAAATCCATGTAATGTTCATGACAGGAATTCAAAAAGTACTTGATGAAATTCAGCATCAGTATATGATAAAAACTTAGCAGGAGAAAAGTACTTCCTTGCATTGATAAAAGTTAGAATATGATATCACTATCAGTATATGATAAAAACTTAGCATGAGCAAAAGAAACTTTCTTACATTGATAAAAGTAACCCACTAGAAACCTATGATCAATATGTTTAATGAAACAGTTTAAGTCAGGAGCAAGGTAACTCAAATAGCATTGAACTTGAGGTTCTACCTAATTAATTTTTTTTCAGGGTTTTTTTTTTTTTTTTAGTTTTTAATTTTATTTTAGCTCCAGTATAGTTAACATACAATGTTAAATTAGTTTCAGGTGTACAATATAGTGATTCAACAATTCTGTGCATTACTCAGTGCTCATTATGATAAGTATACTCTAAATCCCCTTTACCTCTTTCACTCATCCCCCCACCCACCTCCCTTCTGGTAGCCATCAGTTTGTTCTCTGTAGTTGAGAGTCTTTTTGGTTTGTCTCTCTCTCTTTTTTTTTTCCTTTGCTCATTTATTTTGTTTCTTAAATTCCACATATGGGCAAAATCATATGGTGTTTTTCTCTGACTTATTTTGCTTAGCATTATACTCTCTAGCTTCATCTGTGTTGTTGCAAATGGCAAGATTTCATTCTTCTTTATGGCTGAATAATATTCTGTCTCTCTCACACAAACGCACACACACACCCCCTACATCTTCTTTATCCATTTATCTATCGATGGACAGTTGGGTTGCTTCCATATTTGGCTATTGTAATTAATGCTGCAATAAACATAGGGATGCATGTATCCCTTTGAATTAGTGTTTTTGTAATTTTGGGGGCAAATACCCAGTAGTGTGACTACTGGATCATAGGGTAGTTCTATTTTTAACTTTTTGAGGAACCTCCATACTGTTTTCCACAACCATTTGCATTCCCACCAGCAGTGCATGAGGGTTCCTTTTTCTCCACATCTTCACCAACACTTGTTGTTTTTTATGTATTTTATTTTAGCCATTCTGACCCATGTGAGGTGATATCTCATTGTAGTTTTGATTTGCATTTCCTGATGAGTGATGTTGAATGTCTTTTTGTGTGTCTTTTGGCCATGTGGATGTCTTCTTTGAGAAATGTCTGTTCGTGTCTTCTACTGTTTTTTAATTGGATTATTTGTTTTTCTGGTGTAAATTCTTAATATATTTTGGATACTAACCCTTTATTGGATATGTCATTTGCAAATATCTTCTCCCATTCAGTAGGTTGCATTTTAGTTTTGTTAATTGTTTCTTTGCTGTGCAGTAGCTTTTTTTTTTTGATGTAGTCCCAATAGTTTATTTTTGCTTTTATTTCCCTTGCCTCAGGAGTCATATCTAGAAAAATGTTGCTATGGCTGATATCAGAGAAATTACTCCTGTGCTCTTTTCTGGATATTTATGGCTTCAGGTCTTACATTTAGGCCTTTAATCCATTTTGAGTTTATTTTTGTGTAGGATGTAAGAAAGTGGTCCGGTTTCATTCTTTTGCATGTAGCTGTCCAGTTTTCCCAACAGTGTTTATTGAAGAGACTTTTTCCAATTGCATATTCTTGCCTCTTTTGTTGAAGATTAATTGACCATGTAATTGTGGGTTTATTTCTGGGTTTCCTCTTCTTTTTCATTGATCTGTGTGTCTGTTTTTGTGCCTATCTCCTACTGTTTTGTTTACTACAGCTTTGTAATATAACTTGAAATCTGGGACTATGATACTTCCAGTTTTGTTTTTCTTTTTCAGGATTGCCTTGGCTCTTCGGGGTCTTTCGTGATTCCATAGAAATTTTAGAATTGTTTTAGTTCTGTGAAAAATGCTGTTGGTATTTTGATAGGGATTGAATTCTAGCTAGTGAATTTTTAAAAACTGAAAGGTATAGGCAAAACTGTAATTTTCAGATGTTTATAAATAGTCTACTAGAAAAATCACAATGTCCCCATGTATTGTAACAGGAAAAAACTACTAGAACTAATAAAAGACTGAAATAAGGTGGCTGGTTATAAGAGTAGCATTTAAAAAATCAGTATTATCCTTATTCACTTGTAATAACCAGTTAGAAATTATCTCTAAAAAAGTCTTATTCACATACCAACCATCGATATAAAATATTTAGGAAAATACCTAACAAGAAACATGTAAGACCAACATGAAGAAATCATAAAACTGTCGAATGACATGAAAATGATCTGAATAAAAGAAAATACCATATTCCTGAGTAGAAAGATTCAAATAAAGATGTCAGTTACATTCATTTTAATCCTAATCAGATTCCATAATTCAGGATGATCCTAATCAGAATATCAAATATAATTTTTAAATTGATAAGCTGATTCTAAAGTTTATGTCAAAATTTTTGAAAAATAAAGGGTGGGGAGGGAAGGGACTTGCTATATCAGGCACTAAAAAACTCTATAAATTGTATTACTATAAAGGAATTAAAATGGGGGAATATCGGCATTGGGATAACTAGAGCAGTATGTTAAACTTTTTAAAATCCGCGATCCATAGCAACAAAAGCATTTTACAGTCAAATCAGATTTCATGGGATAATGGAGATAGTGTGCAGGAAGTTTGTTGGGGGGTGCTGTCAGGATTATCCCTGTGGGGGAAGGGAAGCACGCAGGAGCCCAAGGAGAAGTTGGGTTCGTAGACTCAGTCCCAGCAGGCCCTGCCTCTCTTCTGTCTCAGGCCGTTTCCTGGTGAACCCAGCTTATAGCAGACCTCAGTGCAAACGGATGCTAATTTAGGATTACCTGGATGGTGAGGACCTTGATTATTCTCTTGTTCAACCTTCTTTCTGATGAACAGGTGCCCTCTGCAATATTCCTGATGTTTAGCTCTCTGTCCTCTGCTTGAATGTAAGAGGTGGAGAGTTTATTATGTAACTGCACTGTCAGTGTTGAACACTTTGAGGATTTAGAGCACTTTTATTATAATTATTTTTAAAGATTTTATTTATTTGAGAGAGAGAGCGTGCGCACGATCAAGGGGAGGGGCAGGGGGAGAGGGAGAAGCAGACTCCCTGCTGACACGTGGGGCTCAATCCCAGGACCTGAGCCAAAGTCAGATGCTTAACCTACTGAGCCACCCACGCACCCCTAGAGCACTTTTATTATTGAGTGAAAATCTGTATCCCTGTAACTTTCTCTCCTTAGACACACTTCTCTCAGGTATTCAAAATATCTCTTCTAATCCTTGGAATTGTTCCAGTTTCCACCCTTGGGAAAATTGAAGAAAGTTATCACATTTCCTTTAAGTTTCTTCTTTGATCCTTTTGAAATGCCTCATTTTCTCAGCTATTTCTTATATGATGTCCTTTCTTTATTTTTTCCTCCAGCTTTATTGAGGTATAATTGACAAAACTGTGTATACTTAAGATATACAGCATGATGGTTTGATATCCGTATGCAATGTAAATGATTACCACAATCGAGTTAATTAATACATCCATCACCTCACATTGGCAAATTTTTTGTGTGTATGTGGAGTGAACACTTAAGATCTACTCTGTTAGCAAATTTCAAGTGTACAATACAGTATTTTCACCTGTAGTCACCAATGCTGTACATTAGCTCCTCAGAACTTATTTATCCTTAACTGAACGTTTGTGCCCTTTGACCAACATCTCCCCCATTTCTCCCCCCACCCCCACCCCTAGCAGTTAATTTTCTACTCTCTGTTTCTACTCTCTGTTTTTATGAGTTTGACTTTTTTAGATTTCATGTATAAGATCATACAGTATTTGTCTTTGGTTTATTTCACTTAGCCTGTCCTCCAGATTCATCCATGTTGTCATGAATGGCAGGATTTTCTTCTTTTTGTGTGTGTGCGTGCACGCGTGTGTGAATAATGCTCCACTGTATACGTATACATACTACATTTTCTTTATCCGGTCATCCACTGATGGACACTTAGGTTGTTTCCCTATATTAGCTACTGTGACTAAGGCTGAAGTGGACATGGGAGTGCAGCTGTCTCCTGCAGATACTGTTTTCATTTCTTAGTGTATATATCCAGAAATGGGATTGCTGGATCATACAATAATTCTATTTTTAATTTTTTGAGGAAACTCCATACTGTTTTCCATAGAGGCTGCACCAATTTACATTCCTGGCAACAGTTGTACAAGGGTTTCCTTTTCTCCATGTCCTTGCCAGTATTTGTTATCTTACCTTTTTGATAAGAGTCATGCTAACACATGTGAAGTGATATTTCATCATGGTTTTGGTTTGCATTTCCCTGATGATTAGTTGATGTTGAGCACCTTTTCATATATCTGTTGGCTATTTGTATATCTTCTTTGGAAAAATATTCAAATTCTTTGCCCATGTTTTGATTAGGTAATTTGCTTTTTTTTTTTGCTATTGAGTTGTATGAATTCCTTATATATTTTGAATGTCAACCCCTTATCAGATATATAGTTTGCAATTTTTTTTCCTGTTCTGTGGGGTTGCCTTTTCATTTTTTTGATTTTCCTTTCTCAGTGCAGAAGCTTTTTAGTTTGATGCAATCCTACTTGTTTATTTTTGCTTTTGTTACTTGTGTCATATCCAGAATATCATTGACAAAACTAGTATCAAAGAGCTTACCCCCTCTATTTTCTTTTAGGAGTTTTATGGTTTCAGTTCTTACGTTTAAGTCTTTAATCCATTTTGAGTTGATTTTTGTATACGGTATAAGATAAAGATCCAGTTCATTCTTTTGCATGTGGATGTACAGTTTTCCTAACACCGTTTATTTAAAAATTTTTAACTTTAAATTCAATTTAATTAACATATGCTGTATTATTAGTTTCAGAGGTAGAATTCAGTGATTCATCAGTTGCATATAACACCCGATGCTCATTACATCATGTGCCCTCCTTAATGCCCATCACCCAGATACCCCATCCTCCCACCCACCTCCCCTCCAGCAACCCTCAGTTTGTTCCCTATAGTTAAGAGTCTCTTATGGTTTGTCTCCGTCTCTGTTTTCCTCTTATTTTATTTTTCCTTCCCCTCCTCTATGTTCATCTGTTTTGTTTCTTAAATTCCTCATATGAATGAAATCATATGGTATTTGTCTTTTTCTGACTGACTTATTTCGCTTAGCATAATACCCTCTAGTTGCATCCACATCGTTGCAAATGGCAAGATTTCATTCTTTTTGATGCAGAGATATTCCATTGTATATATATATACCACATCTTCTTTATTCATTCATCTGTTGATGGATATTTGGGCTCTTTCCATATTTTGGCAATTGTGGACATTGCTGCTATAAACATTGGGGTGCATGTGTCCCTTTGAATCAGTGTGTTTGTATCCTTTGCATAAGTACTTAGTAGTGCAATTGCTGAGTCATAGGGTAGCTCTATTTTTAACTTTTTGAGGAACCTCCATTCTGTTTTCCAGAGTGGTTGCACCAGTTTGCATTCCCACCAACAATGTAAGAGGGGTCCCCTTTCTGCCAACACCTGTTGTTTCTTGTGTTGTTGATTTTAGCCATTCTTAATGACAGGTGTGGGGTGGTATCTCATTGTGGTTTTGATGTGTATTTACCTGATGCCGAGTGATCCAACACCATTTATTGAAGAGACTCCTTTCCCAGCCTGTATTCTTGGAACCCTTCTCATAGGTTAGTTGACTATGTATGTGTAGGTTTATTTCTGGGTTCTCAATTGTGTTTCATTGGCCTATGTGTCTGTTTTTATGTAGTACCTTACTGTTTTGATTACTGTAGCTTTCTAATATAGTTTGAAATCAGGAGGTGTGATGCCTCTAGCTTTGTTCTCTCTCAATATTTCTTTGGCTCTTCAGGGTCTTTTGTGGTTCCATACAAATTTTAGGATTGTTTTTTTCTATGTCTGTGAAAAATGCCATTGGAATTTTGATAGAGGTTGCATTGAATCTGTAGACTGCTTTGGATAGTATGGACATTTTAATAATAGTAATCTTCTAATCCATGAGAAGGAGATGGCTTTCCATTTTTTTTAATTTTATTTATTTATGAGATTTTATATTATTAATTATTTATTAGAGAGCGCATCAGCTGGGGGAGGAGCAGGGGGAGAGGGACAAGCACACTCCATGCTCAGTGTGGAGCCTGATGTGGGGCTCAATCCCAGGACCCTGAGGTCATGACTTGAGCTGAAATCGAGAGTCGGAGGCTTAACGGACTGAGCTGCCTAGGCACTCCTCTTTCCATTTCTTGTGTGTCATCAATTTCTTTCCTTAATGTCTTATAGTTTTTTATGTACTGAACTTTTGCCTCCTTAGTTAAATTTCTAAATCCCTTAGCATTATTAATTTTATTCCTGTTGTCTTTATTCTTTTTACATGTGGTTCAAACCAGGCCTTTGTCATATTACTCCCTTTTCCATAATACGATCAGTTATTATGCCATTTTTAGGACCTGTGTCAGCTGCTCTCTCTGCCTGGAATGCTCTTCTCTCAAATCAGAATTCCTGGCTCTTTCATATTCGGTCCTCAGTGTGGATGTCTCCCAGGGCCACAGTATGACTTTCATGAGTCTGAGGCACTTTTGCCTTTGCAGGTGTCTTTTCATAAAAAAAAAAGTATTAAAAATTATATTTTATGACTTGGTATAAAGATGAATATATTATTATTACATATTAAAACATTGTCTTTAGCCTGAAAGTTCACATTTTCTTCTGATTTTGAAACAAACCATTTTCATGGTCTCCCCAAAATATTGCAGGCTCTAGGGACTGTGTCCTCCTTAGGGCAGTGTCATGATCTGTTGCATGATACTACGGTATGTATTATATTCACTGCTGTACTCTTAGTGTCTGGAGTAGAGCCAGGCTCATGAATGAAAGAAGAAAGAAAGAAACACTGGGCTCCAAGTGGAGAACTCTCTTCTGACTAAAGTACATGAGAATTATATATTCCTAAAATGTTTAAACATTTAAGTTTTTTTATTTTTTTTATTTTTTATTTTTTTATTTTTTTTTTATTTTTTTAAAGATTTTTATTTATTTATTTGAGAGAGAGAGAATGAGAGAGAGCACATGAGAGGGGGGAGGGTCAGAGGGAGAAGCAGACTCCCTGCCGAGCAGGGAGCCCGATGCGGGACTCGATCCAGGGACTCCAGGATCATGACCTGAGCCGAAGGCAGTCGCTTAACCAACTGAGCCACCCAGGCGCCCTTAAGTTTTTTTAAAAAAAGATTTGTATTTATTTATTTATTAGAGAGAGAGAGAGCAAGCACATGAGCAGGAAGGAGGGGCAGAGGGAGAGGGAGAAGCAGACTCGCCACTGAGCACGCGGGACTTGATCCCAGGACCCTGGGATCATGACCCGACCTGAAGGCAGACACTCAACCAACTTAGCCACCTAGGTGTCCTCCCCGCTACCTTTTTTTTTTAAAAAGATTTTATTTATTTATTTATTTATTTATTTATTTATTTATTTATTTTTTAAAGATTTTATTTATTTGTCAGAGAGAGAGAGAGAGAGAGAAAGAGAGAGCACAAGCAGAGGGAGAAGCAGGCTCCCCGCTGAGCAGGGAGCCCCATGCGAGACTCGATCCCAGGACCCTGGGATCATGACCTGAGCCGAAGGCAGACGCTTAACGACTGAGCCACCCAGGCGTCCCAAGATTTTATTTATTTATATTGTTCAATTTTTAAAGTTGTTTCTTATTTTCCCATTTATGCATGATGCTAAACATCTTTTATTCAGACAACTTCTCCATTGTCTTCTCCCCTTTGGGGTTATTTCTTTACAGTGAGTTTCTAGACAGAAATTACTAGGTCCAAATTTGTGTGTATGCTTCCGTCATGGTGTCCTGTAGTCTTTAATAAAAAACTATTCTCTGAAAAAAAACCAAAAACCAAACTATTCTCTGGTTCTTATTTTATCACATATAGTTGAATTTTCAGTTAAGTAACCTTTTGATATGTGGAGTGAATCGCTTAATATTTTCTATTTATTGTCTTATATGTTGTTAGTTTATTATTTCCAAGTATATATGAAATTCTTGAGGGTAGGATTCTATATTCTCAGACCAGCACAGTATAGAACTTATGAGTAGGTGCTCAGTTTTGGTTGCTTGGTTGAGAAAAAAAGAGAAGTTTATTTATTTATTTATTTTTAAAGATTTTATTTATTTATTTGACAGAGAGAGACATAGTGAGAGCAGGAACACAAGCAGGGGGAGTGGGAGAGGGAGAAGCAGGCTTCCCGCAGAGCAGGGAGCCCGATGTGGGACTCAATCCCAGGACCCTGGGATCATGACATGAGCCGAAGGCAGACGCTTAACGACTGAGCCACCCAGGCGCCCCAAGAAAAAAAGAGAAGTTTAGAAGGGAAGCTAATTCTGGGGGAAAGATGACAAAACATTATTGATATCTGGTAAGATTATCATTTCTAGAAGTCTGCGTTTGGAATTTATTCCAGAAAGAATAACAGTTGACTTCATGGGAAGGGATCATCTGTGAGGGAGAGAAAATCATAGCAGATAAAAGCAAGGCAGATGAGCCCTGGGAAGGGTAAGGAAGGGGAGGGGATGGAAGGTAGGGGAAGGATGCTGCCATGTACTGAGTACCTATTACAATGGTGTGTGCATTTCTACATGCAGTCGTCACAGTAATTCTACCCTTCCATCCGTCCATTCAACAAATATTTATTGAATGCTTCTGGCATGTCAGGTGCCATGCTAAATAATGACATGGAGGTATCATCTGCTTTGGCAGAGATCAGGACTTTGTCATCTCATAGCCAATTGGGGTAGGAAATCAGACTTCACTGACTTCATAGTGCATATCCTTTCCAGTATGCTATTTCGGCATAGGTGAACATTAAATTGACTATTGGGAGTTAATCATGCACATTTTATTTAGAATTTTGTTAAGGGACTTGGTGTAAGTGCTATCCATGAGAGAAAAGTAGTATCCAGCAAGGCAGCCCACGGAGTCTTCCCACTATCCTCCCCACTGCCCTTCTGGAATCAATCTTAGTATATTATGGGACCCTATATATTTTAGTGTAGTCTGCCTTGCATTTAAACTTTTTATTTGTCAGTCTGTCTCTCCTACACATTTTGGTATCACAGAGTATCTTTGGATAGTACTTTAAACAAAATAGTTATTTTATTTAAAATTGAATATTATTATTTCTCTTAGTAGGTATGAGTTTGGTAGTGTGTTGGGATATTTGATTATTATACTGCTGTGGAAAATAGCACATGGTTGTAATAATAGGGAATATTGAAAAATGAGATGGCTTTTCTTAGGGACATCTCTTGGCAATGATTGTTAAAAAATGAATATACTTAATTTGTTTTGTGGAAACTTCACAACATAAACAAGTAGGGAGAACATTATAATGGGCTCTTTTATACGTTCAATTGGATTAGGATATGTTGAGGGTCACAGCTAAACAAAAGCCAGTTTAAAAGGAAAGCAACATTGTGACCAGGAATGGCATTCCTGCTGGAAGATAATTAGTATGTAGGTCAGAATTAATACTGTGTTATCTCTGGAGTAAAAAATACCATGGTAGTAAGAATTTAGCTATGGATCAGAGGTATTTTATTTTGTGTGAATCTTTAGGGATTCTATTCTTGAGACCTGAGCTCTGAGAACAGTAGCTTTCATTGAAGCTGGCCCATGAAATTAGTAATTTATATTTTTTATTTTTTTAAAGATTTTATTTATTTGAGAGAGAGAGAGAGAGAGAGCGTGCACTAGCATGAGTTAAGGGGAGGGGCAGAGGCAGAGGGAGAAGCAGGCTCCTTGCTGAGCAGGGAGCCTGACCGGGGTCTCGATCCCAGGACCCTGGGATCATGACCTGAGCCGGAGACAGATGCTTAGCTGACTGAGCCACCCAGGTGCCCCTTCTATTGATTATTTTTAAGACTTCTATCATTATTTTAATTTTCTGGAGCTCTTTTTAAAAGTCACACCCTCGGGGTGCCTGGATGGCTCAGTGGTTAAGCGTCTGCCTTCGGCTCAGGTCATGATCCCGGGGCCCTGGGATCAAGCCCCGCATTGGGCTCCCTGCTCAGTGGGAAGCCTGCTTCTCCCTCTCCCACGCCCCCTGCTTGTGTTCCCTCTCTCACTGTGTCTCTCTCTGTCAAATAAATAAAATCTTAAAAAAAAAAAGTCACCCCCTCTTTCACCAATGCTGTATCTCTCTGAGGCAGTTGATACATTAAAAAAATTTCCTTCTTGCACGATCTTTGGGTTGCTTTTTTTGGTTTGATTTGGTCTCTTTCTTGCATGTTAGTAGCTTTCCTCAAATATCTACTTGTCTACTGATCATTAACGTCAGGGAAGAAATGACTGAATTCAATAAAAGGCAGAGGGACGCTTGTACTCTGAGCCCCACATGAGATATCACCTTGCTCCTGTCAGAATGGTTGATATTTATCAAAAACACAAGAAACAACAAGTGCTGGAGAGGATGTGGAGAAAAGGGAACCATGGTGACCTATTGATGGAAATGTAAACTGGCACAGCCAGTGTGGAAAACAGTATGGAGGTTTCCCAAAAAATTAAAATTGAACTGCCATATGACTTAGCAATCCTCTTTCTGGATATTTATCTGAAGGAAACAAAAACAGGATATTGAAGAGATAGATGCACTTGCATGTTCATTGAAGCATTATTCACATTAGCTGAGACCTGGAAGCAACCTAAATGTCAATCAGTAGACGAAGGGTAAAGAAAATGTGGTGTCAGTGTATACAGTGGAATATTATTCAGCTATAAAAAGAAGGAACTCTTGCTATTTTAGCAACAGTATGGATGTACCTTGAGGGCATTATGCTAATTAAATAAGGCAGAGATACGCAAATGTCATATGACCTCACTTCTATGTGGAATCTTAAAAATAAAAGAACAGGGGCACCTGGGTGGCTCAGTTGGTTAAGCATCTACCTTCAGCTCAAGTCATGATCCTGAAGTCCTGGGATCAAGCCCCCGGCATTGGGCTCCCTGCTCAGTGGGGAGTCTGCTTCTCTCTCTGCTCCTCCCCGCCCTGCTTGTGTTCTCTCTCTCTCACTCACTCTCTCTCAAATAAATAAATAAATCTTCAAAAAAATAAAAATAAAATAAAAAACAAACTCATAGTTACAGAGAACAGATTGGTGGTTGCCAGAGGCAGGGAGGGGCATAGTAGGTGAAATGAGTAAAGTGTGTCAAAAGGTACAGACTCCCAGTTGTAAAATAAGTAATTCCTGGGATGTGATGTATACAGCCTGGTGACTATAGTTAACAATACCGTATTGTATATTTGAATGTTGCTGAGAGTAGATGTTTAAAATTCTCATCAGAAGAAATTGTAACTGTGTGGTGATAGATGTTAATTAGACCTCTTGTGATCATTTCACAACACATACAAATATTGCATAATTATGTTGTACACCCGAAACTAACATAGTTATATGTCAATTATATTTCAGTTAAAAATAAATAAATGTAGTCAGGATCCGTAGAAGATCTCTTTAGAAAAAGCATAAAAAAAAATTAGGAATATATTTGTTAACTTATTTTTAAGCCCTTAACTTTTGAAAGTTGGTATTAGTAATGGTAACAGAACTAGCCTTTAAGGCAATTAGAGTAAGTAATGTATACAATGAGTTCACGAGTAAAAGCGGAATCTCTTATGTAATATTGTCTTTGGGGGTCAGGGCTGGTGATAGAGGGAATATTATGATGATACAATATTAGGAAGGTGGTAATACAGTATTTGTAGTTAAATATTAGGTTTATGTTGTAGATGTTTAAAAAACTCTCGAGGAGACAGATTTGTGTAGCTAATCAATGACAGCTGGCTGAGAACACAGGACCATGTTGTTTTTGATAGCTTGCTGAGACATTATTTGTTTTCATCCTCAGGTTAGTTCAGGTTAATCTGAAAATGAACTCTCTCTCTTTTTTTGTGGGGGGGGGGGATGGGATATAGGTAACTGGGATTCCAAGATTCCTTCTTTCCAAACTAGTAATTATTATTTGGAATTGGACTTCCTGTTTATGCTTAGTGATAAGTATTTGTCATTAAGTGGGGGGACCGAGAACCTAAAGGCAGGCTTCAGCCCCTCGGCTTCTTTTGTTGAGGCCTCTGAAGATAGAGTCAGTTGCTGATGCCTAAAAGCGGAGCGTTCTTCTCCATCCCAACCTTTTCCTATCTCCCTCAAGGTTTTTTTCTCTTTTCCTTAGCTGAACCTCATGTCATGGCTTATTATCTATCTTTGATTCATAAAAAGTTCGGCTCTGGTTTATCTATTTATTACATTGTATCCCCATTTTCTGTCCCCATAAGCAGTCATCCCAGTGGATTTAATGTGTCTGTTTGTGTCCTGCAACTTGCTTCTCTTTTTCCCTTTGAGTCACTCATTCAGTTGTTATGTGTGGAGCATCTGTTCTGTGTTTGTCACTCTTTGGGGTACTGGGATACACAATGAACAATCCAGAAACCCTTCTCTCATGGAGTTACGTGGAACTTCTAACTTTCTTCAATCTGGGATGCCTCTAATATAAAATAGAAGTATATAATTAAATAATAGATGAATATCCTGACTGAAGTACAGTGGTCTTTGTTCATATTTTGAAAAGTTAGTTGCATACTCTAATTTTTTCTGAGATACTCAACTTGAATTCTTGTAGTTATAAATGATCCTTCACTGATTGAGTACAGTGTACTCAATAAAAAAAGATTTCCTCCCTTTGCTGAATAGCAGAAATTTGCTGTGGAACCTGGCCTGGTAGAATAGATGAAGGAGAATTTGCTGTTTTATATTCAGTTCTGTGAGTGGCTGACCTAAGTATTCAGTGTGATGTCTGCCCTTTCTTTTTCAGTTCAGGTAAAGAGCTCAGCCTTCTCTTTTTTCCTTTCATAGAATTTTTTGTTGTTGGTAACTTCTCAGGTAAATTTTTACAATTAGCTTTTATTTCTCAAAATTGGCTGCCTGTGCCTCCCTGTGGAGTATTTAAAAATGCACAGATGAGGAAGGCAGAAGACTCTATTTCAGTAACAGCGTAGCTTTGAGAGAGTCACTTAACATCTTTGGTTCTCTGTCCTCACCTGTAAAATGAAGAGCCTGGAGAAAGCTGTTTGAAAGTCTGTCTTGCTGTAGTAAGAATTTTAGCAAAGTCTCAGCAAGGGAATGATGAATAGAGCTCAGGATGCATGTGTTACTACCTTCCAGAAGTTTGACAGGTGATGTTTGCACAAGTTTTGACTTGCAAACCTGTGTCTTTGCTGGAAGACTCATGGGGAATTGTGAGGAATTTGCTGAGGATATTGCTCCAGAGATAGTGAATAAGATAGAGAATGAAGATGTTTTTCAAAATAAGAAAATAGAGGTGCCTGGGTGGCTTAGTTGGTTAAGCGTCCAGCTCTTGGTTTTGGCTCATGTTATGATCTCAGGGTTATGAGATCGAGCCCTGCATCAGGCTTCACACTCAGCGGGGAGTCTGCTTGGGTTTCTCTCTCCCTCTCTCTCTATGCCCCACCCCCCTGCCCCCCACTCTCCTCCCCTCTAAAATAAGTAAATGAATCTTTTTAAAAAATAAGAAAATAATAGGAAAGTAGAATTTACAACAAGGGGAAAAAAAACACTAAACAGAAGCATATGCTTTCTTCTTGAGCTATTTTAATACTGAGAATACAGTCTTTAGAAAGTCAAGCTATTGCCTGGGTGTCTGAAAATATCTTTGTATCCTGAATTTATTTGAAGTTGACCTTCTGTACTTAAATTCTAGTTTCACTGTTAAATAGAGTTTGTGCTTTGCAAAGAGGACTCCTAATTGCCCTCTCTCTGGGTGATGATTTGAAGTAACCACAAACTTTCAGAAAGTCCAAAAGTTCTTGGTTTCCTAATTCCATTACTCTGCGACATAATACTGTGTGCCATTGGGAATCTTGAAGAATTTAGAGAAAGAGGGAGAGGTTGGTAAAAGGGTTCAAACTTTCAGCTGTTAGACGAATAAGGTCTAAGGCTCTAATGTAAAACATGGTGTCTAGAGTTGATAACACTGCATTGTAAAATTGAATTTGCTAAGACAAGTTAAATGTTCTCACCTAAGTAAATAAATAAACAAGGTGATGGATGTGTTAATTAAGTAGATGGGGGAAATCCTTTCACAATATTATATGTATATCAAAACACCACGATGTACACTTAAAATATCTTATAATTTCACATGTTAGTCATACCTCAATAAAGCTGAAATAAAAAAAACAAAACCAAAAGAATTTAGAAAACTTGCCAGGAAAAAAGTCTTCCTCTGCTTTGTAGGAGATAAGCAGATGGCAAATGGGATCTTATCTACCTGGCAAGCAACAACAGTAGAGATTTGGAAGTTTTGTGACACATTTTAATGACAGGGTAGAGCAGGAAGTGAAAATTGAAACAAGGATGAAGTTAATAAAAAAAAAATAATTGGATTGATATCAAGAACTTAGCTAGAATTTTAGCCAAATATCCTATTCTTTTTTGAAAAAATGCTAGGCATTTTGAAAACCTATTTTTAAGAGGCGTGTGGCTGGGATCCTGGGCTTTGAGCCAGGGTCTGGCTTTGTGGAATTTTCCCAGTTGAAATAAAAAAAAAAAGTGAATTTTTAGATTGTATATTCTCAAAATGAGCCCCTTTAAGAAGCATACTGCTGGAGAGAGTATATTCTCTACCTCTTTGCTGCTCCGCTGTGGCCCTGTGGTGTCACCTGGGAGCTGGTTAGAAATGCAGTCCTAGTCCTCACAGCAGAACTACCGATGGAGAAGATGCCTTGTGACCATATCCCCCAGTGAGTCCTGTGCACTCTAAAATTTGAGAAGCACAGCTCTACACCACGGTAAAAATGTTCTCTGTATTTTTATATTTTCTTTCTTTTTTTGGGGAGGTGGGGAAGCCATATCGAGCTATAACTGGCAAATAAAATTGTACATATTTAAAGTGTACAACATGATGATTTGATACATGGATACATTGTGAAATGATTACCACAGTTAAGTGAATTAACACATCCATCACCTCCTATAATTACCACTTTTTAAAATTTTTTTTCACATTTTCTTAATTGACCTGGCAAAATTGTAATGCAGTACTTTTCTTGCAAAGAAAAGTTTAGGAGATTTATCTAAATACCTCATTACTTACTGGAAACAGCATTTTGCTTGAGACCAGACAGTAATCTTCCTAAGGACAGGGACTCCTGCTGCTGCCCCTTGTCTTCACTCCGCCCCCTCCCAGCACGGTGTCCTTCACACGATGCAGGATCCGGCTCTCCTCTCCATCAGTGGGAACCAAAGGCAATGGCAGGGGTCACTATAGAAGTTCTTTTTGTACTTATATGAGCTTTATTAATATGTAATATTATAGATATTGCTATTAACATATAATTTAGCAATGAATATACATATTTGAGGTATGAATGTTGAAAAGTTTTTAATGATGGTCACGTGATTAAATGAAATCCCAAGTAGTGACCACGTGTATACATCCTGAAAGGGCCCACAGGATTCGGGTAAATTAACACATGCTCCAGAGTTGAAGATATTTGAACATGATAGCTTTTTCAGCTGGAAGGAACCTAAACTTTCCTTATTTTACATATGAAGAAACTGAGGCCCAGACAGCAGAAATCCTTTTCAAAGGTCCTGATATTAGGAATTAGGACAGCGGTTTCCCATGTTATGCTTTGGTTTTCTTTTCATTGTTCCTTTGGTTTCTGAATGTCTTCTAAGGTATCTAGAGGTTCTGTTGGGGTCCTCAGAGGCCAAAGGTGTGGATGGGAGGAGGAAGGACGATAGGAAGGGGTTCTGGTAGCCTGTCTCTGATCTGAATATTTTTGTATTTATCTGTTATAGAAACAAAGAGACTCCTGCTTTCATACATAATGCATTCCTGCAAACGTGGACTTCTTAACGGAAGTCTTACTTGCTGGAAGTGGGATTCTAGTTAGTCTTAAAGAAGCATGCCAGAAGTGAGTGATACATTCAAAAGGATGTTCTAACCATTACTCTAGGATAAAAATATTATAGCAATACTGTCATGGTTCAAGACATTTTTGGAGTTGCCTTAAGGGAGGAGTTTATGAAATACATACAAATAATCAGTTTTGTTAGTATTTAAGCTTTGTTTTGGAATAGCAATTGTATTACCTACCTATTTTAATTACCCCTTTTATTCGCACCACTTATTTCAATGATTAGGTGTTTACTAAAATTCTAATTACATCCTCAAAGAATATTTTCCATTATTTAAAATAATGTTGTTTTGAAAAAAAAAATCATAGACTTTTTACATAGAGGAAAATGTAAAGATTTCCAAAGAAGAGCTTTGAACAAAGGTGATGTTCTGTCTGAGTTGCATTCTGAAAAGCAATTAATTAAGTGCTTATTTATTTCAAGCCATGTGCTAGGTTCCAAGACTACAAAGATGAATAATATATGGTCCTGCCCTTGAAGTGCACACCGCCCAGGGGAGGAGAAGGAGATATTTAAATATGAATCACAGTTTAGGGGTGCAACCCTCACTGTGTTAGAGAATAAATGAAAGCCCAGACAAGAGATTATTTCAGCCTGGTTAGTATTGACTAGCCTGGTTAGTATTGACACAGGCCATGGGATGGGTAGAAGTGGTTTTATCCATAGTCTTTGAGTTGAAAGGTGTTTTTACAGGTGTAAAAGAAGTTTTAGATAAAGGGACCAGTGTGAACCCTGGCACGAAGTGAGTAAAATGCATGGATACATTTAGAAGGGTGAATAGGTAGTGTGACCAGAACACGGGTGATGGGCCAGTTTACCCCACTGGAAGGTAAGCTCCTTGAGAGCGGGGACATCAGGTACATCCTTGCTACCTGCAGAAGTGCCTGGCGTATATCAGGTGGTCAGCACGTGCTTATTGATATAATGGGAAGATGGTTGCAATTACATTATGAAGATCCTTCACTTTTTGCTAAGATGTCTGGACTTTATCCTGTGGCCATTGAAGGTTTTTGATGAGAGGTAGGACATTTTGAGGGTTTTCAAAATGTAACTCTGGCTGTGGGACAGAGCCGTCCTTCCAATGTTTTACCTAAAGAGCTTGTCTGCTTCAGTAGGTTGGGGAGGGCCCATCAGTTTCCTTTTCTGACAAATTCCTAGGTGTTGCTGGGACTGCTGGTGGCCTCACTTCAGTAGCAAGGGGAGAATGGATCTCCCTCTGCCTGCCTCTGTCTCTCTCTCTCTGATAAATAAATAAAATCTTACAAAAAAAAATACTTAAAAAGGAAGTTTCCAGGAACAACAGTAATCATGGTGCATTTGGAAATCTAAGAGGCTATATTTTGGATTCAGAAGATGAGACTCAAAGCTGTTTTGATGTTTAAAATTCTGTCTCCCTTCAAAATACACTCAAGTTTGTTTGCTCATTTTTTTTTGTTTTTGTTCACTTATTTTTGTTTATATTTTAAAGAAATGGGTTGCTTCCTGTGACTTAAAGGTAGGAATTTGAGACCTTCATGAAATATGTCAGAAGCGTTCTCTATTTGTAAGGAACCTTTGTTAATTGCAGAATGAAGAAAATGCAATCCATGTGGTAATGGTATTTTGAGAGTTTAAAAGAAGTGCCTTTTGAAAAGATTATTAATGAGCTGGCTTTGATGTTTGGTCCCTTTCCATTGTCTTTTACATTTGTTTGTGATACAACAAATATCATGGCCCTTTTGTGTGAAAATGTGGTGCGCCAAGTCTGTATGCACTGGTACTACACAGAAGTTATATAAAGTGAATCAAATAGGTCCTAAATGATTATATAGTCTAATAGGGGAGATAAAGCAAGCAGATTAATGGTAAATAGTATATATCGCAGTATATGTGTGTGTATAGTATATATAGGTATGTAAATGGGATATGTCACTTTTTATCTTTAGATCAGGTAGAATGTGACAATTATACCACAAACACAAGACTGATAACATGTTATGTAAATTCAGGGAGGAAGATAAGGAAAGATTATCAGGAAACTCACCAGTCTTATTTTGTTCCATATTAGCTGTCAAAGGAAGCCCAAGCTGTGCAGCCTGTCTTTCAAAGTCACGCTCCCCTGGCTTTAGCCAATGAGAACAAGTGAACATTAGAAGCTTAGTTTGGGACTTCGTGAATCTGAGAGGCTGCAGGAGATGACGCACATGTGCCATTTGAAATAGTAAACTGTGGTCCAAAGAGAGTCAGGCTAGAGATGGAAATCTGTGTGCCCTTTACTTTCAAGGGGTTGTTGTGTAAAGTGATTTAAAATTGCTGAGTGAGAGGCTGTTGAGACAGAAGAAGAAATAAAGGAGGATGGAACTTTGCAAAAGATCAGCATCAAGGTGTGTTGAATGAGAAAGTGAAACTGGGGAAGGAATCTGGAAGGCAGGAGAACACCGCAGAGGTAGAGAGAGGAACTTCTTCAAGGAAAGGGAGTTAGTAGGTTCTGCTGCAGAGAAGTTACTAAGAGTGAGAACTAAAGAATGTATTCTTAGTGATTTATGAGAACAAATACATTTCTTAAAAATGTATAAGTACCTCTACAAAGACTAGAGTGGGAATAAGTAAAACTATGGTAGCAGTAACATTTTGTAAGTGACTATTGCAGTGAATTTATTTGTAAGTTGGGTGTTTTATGGAGCCTTAGAAGCCTATAGGTTTATAGGTCTCTCTAGAAGACCTTCTATAGCTTACAGTCTTCTTGGCTCTGGATTCCAAGCCTGATTTCAGTGTTTTAGCAGTAGTTATACCAAATATACATTTAAAAAGTTTTATATGGATCCCAAAATGCTTAGAGTCATTCTTGACTGTCTTTCTCTCACATCTCACAAACTACCCACCAGCAAATTGTGTTGCATCTACCTTCAAATGTATCCCAATATGGCCACTTTTCAGCAGCATCATTGCTACCACCCTAGACACTCTCCTCTTGCCTGGATTACTGCAGAAGCTTCCCAGCTGCTGCCAACTACTAACTATCCCCTTTCGATCTGTTCTCAAATCAATTGCTAGAGTGAGTCTTTAAAAATGTAAGTCACGGGCGCCTGGGTGGCTCAGTCGTTAAGCGTCTGCCTTCGGCTCAGGTCATGATCCCGGGGTCCTGGGATCGAGTCCCACATCAGGCTCCCTGCTCGGCGGGAAGCCTGCTTCTCCCTCTCCCGCTCCCCCTGCTTGTGTTCCTGCTCTCGCTATCTCTCACTCTGTAAAAAAAAAAAAAAAACTTAAAAAAAAAAAAAAAAAAAAAATGTAAGTCAGATCTGGCCCCTGGCAGGGCAGTCAGTTGAGCATGCAACTCTTGATCTCCTGGTTGAGTTCAGGTCCCACGTTGGGCGGGCATGGAGCTTACTTTAAAAAAATGTAAATCAGATTATGTCACTCCTTTGTTCAAAATCCTTCCAGTGGCTTTCCCTCTCATGCTGAGATAAGAGCTGGTATTATGCTAAGAGAAATAAGTCAATCAGAGAAAGATAATTATCATATGATATCACTCATATGTGGAATTTGAGAAATAAGACAGAGGATCATAGGGGAACGGAGGGAAAAATGAAACAAGACGAACCCAGAGAGGGAGACAAACCATAAGAGACTCGTAATCATAGGTAACCAACTGAGGGTTGCTGGAGGGGAGGGGTGGGGAGATGGGGTAACTGGGTGATGGGCATTAAGGAGAGCATGTGATGCAATGAGCACTGGGTATTATATAAGACTGATGAATCACAGACCTGTACCTCTGAAACCAATAATACATTATATATTAATTAATTGAACTAAAATTTAAAAAAAATTTTTAAAAATTTTGAAAGAGGCCCTCAACACAAAATAAGAAAAAAATTACAGATAAATAAATAAAAATTTGAAGAAAAAAAAAAACTGATGTCCTTTATAACCTCTGAGGTAAGCTGGCCTCACTACTCCTGGAAGCATGCCCCCCCCACCCCCACCTCAGGACCTTTGCACTTGTTCCTTCAGCATAGAATGATCTTCCTTCAGATATCCTCATGGATTGTTCCTTCCCTTCCTTCGTATCTTAACTCAAATGCACCTTCTCAGAGCAGCCTTCCTTGTCCCCTGCCTATTCCCCATCTGTGACTTGACTGCACGTTTCTGCTTTATTTTTATCTAATTTGTCTTTCACCTACACTAGAATGTATGATCAACGAGAGCAGAATTTTTGTCTTATTTTATTCACTATAGAATCTCCAGTGCCTAGAATGGTGCCTGGCACATGGTGGGTGATCAATAAATATGTGCTGAATGCAGGAATACCATCTTATCCTTCCCCAGATGGGTGGTATTCTGGTACAGACTTTGTTAGTCACCTTCATGCATGGACAGGACTTGGCTTTCTTTATAGGGGAGCCATCTGGTAAAGGATCTCCTTCCTTCACAGCTGCTCAGTCAGCTCCCTCTGCCCACTCAGAAGTTACTCATCCTGTAGGTTGTGGGCTGGCAGCATGGTGTAAATTGGCTTTGGCAAAGTTAGAGGTGCATGAAGGCATGTTGGGATATGAATATGGTGAAGTTTTTAGAGTAAGTGAAGACATTAAAATCTCTTTCATTTTGGTAAGCAACATTTGGAACTTTATTTTGGAATTAATCAAATTTATCAAAAACTTAACTAGAGACATTAAAGTAAATCTACAGTAGTGACTACAAAATCTCCAAAAGGTGCTATGTTTGTCCTGTAAGAAATGTGGGAAGATGCTTCCCTGCTTGGAGGAAAAAGAGAATGGGAACACACTTGGGCTAATTGGGGTGTCAGTTTTATTTTCTGAGGGAGAATTCTATGAGTTGCAGGCTTTTGGAGCTGGTAGACTGTCATTTTGGACAAATCTCAAGGGTTAACATCTATTCTTTTCTACTTATTTCTGGTGAGATATTTAGTTCTAGAACTATGTTCTCTTTGAGGAAATTGTTTCCAGTAATAATTCTTGACAAGTCTGCCTCTCTCACCAAAGTCTAGACTAGTGTCTCTTTTATGTGGAAAGCATCTTAACCTCTGGGGCATATCAGAAATCCTTGGAGGAGTTTTTTTTTTTTTTTTTTTTTTTTTTTACAAATGACTCTGTGTGTGTGTGTGTGTGTGTGTGTGTGTAGCGCTATATGGAGGTATACATATCTTCAGAGATTTTAATGCAGTAAACTTCTGTGACTCCTGAATGAGAGACAAATGACAGAAATTAAACCAATGGTAGAGATTTAAAAAATGATACAAGCTTATGGTCATTTGCTTCTTGCTTATTTGTTAAAAATGAGAAAAATAGGGGCGCCTGTGGCTCAGTCATTAAGCGTTTGCCTTCGGCTCAGGTCATGGTCCCAGGGTCCTGGGATCGAGCCCCTCATCGGGCTCCCTGCACAGCGGGAAGCCTGCTTCTCCCTCTGCCACTCCCCCTGCTTGTGTTACCTCTCTCGCTGTGTCTCTGTCAAATAAATAAAATCTTTAAAAAAAAAATTAGAAAAATATATAAAACAATAAAAAAAACTATCTGAAAAAAACTATCCTCCCACAAGACGACTTATTAGTTTTAGTGTATAGGCTTCAAACAATTTTCTGTACAAATGTATAATACATTATAAAAATAAAATAATATATAATAATATTTATGTATTGTTAGATATACAATTATTTATATATACTATGTATATAAAACAAAAATGGAATCACACATATAAACAAAACTGGAGTAAAACCATATGTATTGCCTACTTTTTTCACTTAGAGTTATTGTGAACATTTCTCCATATCACTAAATATAGATCTACATCATTTTTTTAATTAAAAAAATTTTTTAAGCTTTTATTTTTTATTTTATTTTTTAGAGAGAGAGAGTGCAAGCGGGAGGGGCAGAGGGAGAGGGAGAGATAGAGAGGGAATCTTAAGCAGGCTCCATGCCCAGCATGGAGCCTAATGCGGGGCTCAGTCTCACGATCCTGAGATCATGACCTGAGCCAAAACCAAGAGTCGGTTGCTTAACCTTAACCGACTGAGCCACCCAGCCTCCCCCTACATCATCATTTTAAACGACTGCATTATATAGATGTACTGTAATTTATTTTGTTAATTTCTAAGTTCAGGTTGTTTTTAGTTTTTTATTATAAATAATGGGGTCATGTATATTTTTGTATATGTGTGTGTTTCTGTGTTAGGGAGGTTTTTTTTTAAGGTGCTTTGCTAGATATGTGAGAGGTATAATCATTTTTCTTCAAATAAAATACTAAGATACATCGTAATTCTTTTTGATTTGTGAATGTTATATGGGCATTATTACTAAGGTAGAGAATTACTAAGGTAGAGAATCTACATCTATTTAGCTTTATTTTAAAGGAATTGCCTATATTGGAAAAAATACGTAAAGTTGGGATTGTCTTAGAAAGTTGGGATAGATGGTTACTAGTTATTAGTATATATTGGCTTGAGCTCATTACCTGATTTATATATAGCCCTGGGCTGAGATAATTGATCTTCCTATTGATGACCTGGCTTAACGCATTCAGGGACACCAAAGGAAGGCTGAGATGTGGTTCTTCATGTGCTCTGCTCTGAGTGTTTATTTAAATTGTTGTTCCATGATTATCTTCCAAGTATTTGAAAATTAATTATTTATAAGGGGTAACTCAGTTAACCAGAGCTTTTAATTAATATTCTGTTTCTCCCAAACTTCAAATAAATAGGAGTTTACTGCAGTTGCTTCTTGTACATACCCTGGATAGTTAAGCCTGTGTATGCCCGTGTCACTGAGTTTAGATATTTAGGTATTTTAAATTGACAAGAAGTTAAAATGTTTATCTTGTTGAGATAATAGCAATTTAAAGGAGTCTGTTTCTAAATGTGATTGTACCATAGTTTTACTTGGCAAAATTCCACAAGCAAAGAGAATTTCAATTATCAGGTAATTTACTCTCTGGATTCTGATGCATAGAATTTCTCTGTTGAGACAGGTCCTACCAGTTCTAATTTTTCTCAAATACATTTTGAAACTTACCTAGTAAATAGTATGCGGTGCTATGTGGTATCTTTGTTTTGGTTAATTTCAATTGCGCAAGGAATCTAAGGGAGGGAATTAAGGGGACATAATCTAAAATGGAAGAAGCAGAAGAAAGTAAAGTCTCAGTAGTACAGAAGGATCAGATCATAGGAAGCAGTAATTCATTCTGTTGGCCAGTTTTTTCCTGAAATACTGTGTTCAGTTGTATACCATTTTTTAAATTAATTAATCAATTAATTAATTTTTAAAGATTTTATTTATTTGGAAGAGAGACAGAGAGAGAACAAGCGGGGGGAGGGCAGAGGGACAAGCAGACTCCCCGCTGAGCAGGGAGCCCAATGCGGGACTCGATCCCAGGACCTGAGCTGAAAGCAGACACTCAACTGACTGAGCCACCCAGGTGCCCCAAGAAAAAAAAATCTTTATTAAGGTACTTGAGGATGTAGATTTACAAAAGAGAATATCTCAGTGTAAAAAATTATATCATTGCATTAATTTAATTAACAATGAAAAAAATCACAATCCATTTTTTAAGACATTGAATAAAGAAAACGCTGACTGAAAGACTGAATATATGACTTCGCAATTTATCTAACTGACCTTTTCACCTAAAGGCATACAAATTTATTTACTAGGTGACTCATCACAGCATTGTGTGTAAAAGCAAAAAAATATGATAGTGAGTAACATTCTTCAGTAGGTATTTTTTTTCAATTGTGGTAACAACAATCAACATGCAACCTACCCTCTTAACACATTTTTTAACTAGTATTTATTTAGAGCTCGAGCGCATGCAAGCGGGAGGGACAGAGAGAGAATCTCAAGCAGACTCCCCGCTGAGTGTGGAGCCTGATGCAGGGCTCGATCTCACCTCCCTGAGACCATGACCTGAGCCGAAACCAAGAGTTGGACGCTCAACTGACTGAGCCACCCAGGCGCCCTCCCTCTGAACACATTTTTAAGTGCACACAACAGTATTGCTAACTATAGACACCATGTTGTACAGCAGAGCTCTAGGCCTTACTCATCTTGTAGAACTGACACTGTGTACCTGTTGAACAGCAACTCCCCATTTCTCCCTTCCTCCCCCAGCGGCCCCTGGCAACCGACCTTCTACTCTTTCCACGAGTTTGACTATTTTAGGTTCCTCATTAAAGTGGAATCATCTGGTATTTGTCCTTCTGTAACTGGCTTACTTCACTTAGCACAATGCCCGCCAGGTCCATCCGTGTTGTTGCATATGGCAGGATTTCCTCCCTTTTTAAGGCCGAATAGTACTCCATTACATGCATGTACTGTGTTTTCTGACTATATTGAAGAAATAGAAGAGAAAGAATTGGTATAAAAAATGAAAGCCATTTATACGTTAAGATGGTGGTAGTCTGGGTGAATTTTTACTTTTTGTACTATTAAGCTACTAGTTATACAATTTTTTCAAAAGTCTTATATATGTTACATATGATATATTTTATTGTAGCTGTTAAGATCTCCATATTCAAGGTAAATATGAACTTGGGTCATATAGGTTCCTAAGGGTAGGACTTCCTCAGTATTCAAGAAGTTTTAAACAGCCAGCTGGAGTGGTGTGTGCTCTGGGTGTCATTGGTAACCTGTTACTACACAAACTCTGTTTTTCAATCCCAGCTCTCTGGTTCTGGCCCCAGGTTCTCAGCTGCTATTACTGCCAGCTCTAAGTTTAACCTGTTCATAATGGTTTACAGTTGGAAAGGATTATAGCACACTTTTGGTCCAACCCTTTTGTGTTATAAATGAGAGTGCTGAGCTTCAGAAAGAGGAGGTGGCTCCCTTGTGCAGGGAGCTAGATGTAGACTTGGAACTAGAACCCAGGTCTTCAGATTCCTAACTTCGTGCTCTTTTATTACCTCTCTGCAAAAGTAGTAGATTGGACTCTGGTGGCCTTCAGTCCAGGGATTGGTCTGTGTCCAGCTACTCTCCTTTTTGGAGCTGTTGAGACGGAATTTATGCTTACAATGAAATGGAAAAAGAAATGGCAAATATGTTCTCTTACATTAGTGTTTAGTACAGAAAAATGAAATCCATCATTTTGCTAACCTCAGAAATAATGATATATAAAGAAATAGTGTGTAATGACAGAGCTGTTCAAATTCTTCAACATAATATTATTTATCAAGTATTAGTACTAATTTAATTTTGAAACCAGAGAATAATTAAGCAGCATGAATTAGTTGTGATTTCCACTTCCTTTTCCTTTTGCTTCTTTCCCGGCTTATTCTGTATCCTAGACTGAGTCAGCCATTGTTTTTATTATATTACTCCCTCCATCTCCCCAAAAGGAACCAATGGTGATTCTTCACTACTGTATGTTACTGTGCACAGTCAAGTCTGATTTAGTCCTGGTCCTCATCCTCTGGCCCCTTTTATCTTTTCAGGTATATTTTCCACTGACCCTTCCCTAAACTCATGGCTCATGTCATTTTGGTAGCCTGAACATTTTTTTTCCCCCTGCTTTTTGCTTATCCAGCTTTTACTCGTCCCTTGTGTAAAACCTCCTAACTACTCCGCATGACTCTTAGTAATCTCTCCTCCTGTAGTTACAAAATAATTCTTCATCAGTTTGATTATAAAATGTTTAGAGAAAAAAAATTCAGTCAGTGAAGAAAATCTCTCCCGTCTCAAGTTCCTGGTTTTTCTCAGGTAACCACTGGTAGGTTTCTTTTGTAGCCTTCTCAGGCTTTTCGCATCGTGGTCACAAAATGGCTGCCATGTCTCTAGGTATCACATGTGCATTCCAGACAGTAAGTCAGGAAAGGGAGGAAAAAGGGTCTCATGAGCCCAAACTGGCCTTTTTATTAAGAAAAGCAAAACCTTTCCTAGAAGCCCAAAGTAGACTTGTGTTTATGTCTCATTGGCCAGGCCTGTGTTCTCTGGCTACTCCTAGCTATAAGAAACTCTGGAATAGAGTAGTTTTCCTAGCCCCTCTAGTGGAGATAATAGGGAGAAGGGAGTTGGGTGTGTGTTTTGAGTTAGCTATCAGATTGTGTCTGTCACACACAAAGTATTATTTTCATACTGGATTTTTATGACCGTTAACTTTGTAACAAGCCACTTTACTGTGGTCTATTGTTATGAATAATTTTTCAGTTGGTTTTTCTTTTTTTTGGCTTCCCAGTGTGTTATTTTAAAATTATGAAAATTCTGCCTTTTCTATTTCAGTTGTTTTTTAATCTCATCAAGAAGCTTTCAGTTCCAAGTAATGGAAAGAATCAAAATGATTTTAAAAATAAAAGGAACTTATTAATTCAAAGTCCGAAGGTAGGACGGGCTTCAGGGGCAGTGAGATTCAAAGGTTCCTGGTGTTATCAGGTTCTGGCTTCATTTCCCTGTGATTTTCTTGAGTATGTGGCTTTGTCCTTGGGCCAACCTCCTCTGTAGTCACAGCATGGCTCCATCGTGTGAGCCAGAGAAGACTGTCTCTTCCAGTAGTTCTCTTAGCTTCTTTCCAGAAAGCCTACAGCAAACATGTGCAAGGCGTGTTCTCATCCTTGAACCAGCTCCTGTGATTTCCTGAAGCCTGTCCATCATACACCTAATTGGGTTTTCATCCATGTCTGTTTCTTTTATTGCCTTCAGTGTGGCATCCATTTCTGTCATAGCCTAATTGTTCTTTTCAATTCCTTTCCTGAACTTTGCTAGCTTCTTTTCATCTCCTCATGTGGTCATACTGTTTCTTAAAAATAGAGCTATTGGGCGCCTGGGTGGCTCAGTTGGTTAAGCAACTGCCTTCGGCTCAGGTCATGATCCTGGAGTCCCTGGATCGAGTCCTGCATCGGGCTCCCTGCTCGGCAGGAGTCTGCTTCTCCCTCTGACCCTCCCCCTTCTCATGTGCTCTCTCTCATTCTCTCTCTCTCAAATAAATAAATAAAATCTTTAAAAATAAAAAAAAATAAATAAATAAAAATAGAGCTCTTACTTCAGAGGGTTTATGCCTTTTCTTCTTTTTCTTTTTTATTTTTGTAAATCTCATAGAGAAATATTGGTTTATAACTTTCAAAATTCTTCGCAGCATAATTTCCCTGGTGTGTTTTCTCGAACACCTTGTTACTTGTAATGTTTCTTTGCTTCTTTTTTTTTTTTGAAAGTAGGCTCCAAGCCCAGCATGGAGCCCACTGCGGAGCTTGAACTCATGACCCTGAGATCCAGACCTGAGCTGAGATCAAGACTCTTAACCAACTGAGCCACCCAGGCGCCCTTTCTTGGCTTCTTTTATCTTGCATCGTTTGGTGATGGTTCCTTTCTCATTACTGCTCAGTTTTAAATGGGGCTTGTTCTTTCTGGGGTAGCAGTTTGCTGAACAGTTGTGAGTGGGGTGTGTTTGGGGAGAGTGCTGGTGCTGGAGGCAGCTTGACTTTCAGTCTTTTGCCTCACAGCACGTGGTTACTGGCACTCCATCCTCAGGGTATTTCTTCTCTCCAGCAGAGCGGGAATTTGGGCTGTCCCACGAAGCCCTTAAGCCCAGGTCCTTCTTATTTAGTGTTTGAACAGATAAACAAGCAGGTATATGTATTAATTTTTGTGAGGACATTCTTGTATGTTAGTTTTGCTGTTTGGTGCCACAGCTGCCCTGATGAAGCTGAACCGTACGATGAACCTTGTTTTTGTTTGGTGTTCTGTGTTCTTTCCTTTTTTTTTTTTTTTTTTTTAAAGATTTTATTTATTTATTTGACAGAGACACAGTGAGAGAGGGAACACAAGCAGGGGGAGTGGGAGAGGGAGAAGCAGGCTTCCCACTGAGCAGGGAGCCCGATGCGGGGCTCGATCCCAGGACCCTGAGATCATGACCTGAGCCGAAGGCAGACGCTTAACCAACTGAGCCACGCAGGCGCCCCTGTGTTCTTTCCTTTTATATTTTCTTTTTTTTTTCAAGATTTATTTAGAGAGAGAATGTGTGCGCACGCCTGCAAACACGGGAGTGGGGGAGGGTCAGAGAGAGTCTTAAGCAGACTTTGCACGGGGCTAGATCTCATGACCCTGAGATCACGACCTGAGTGGAAACCAAGAGTCAGATGCCTGACAGACTGTGCCACTCAGGAGGTCCTGGTGTTCTGTGTTCTTGATCTAAAACGGAAGCAAAGCTGAAATGAAAGTTCAGTTAACATAAAGCTTGAGTCAGGATCTCAAAGTTTTTTAATTTTTAGGACTAAATGTAAATGATTTTTCACTGGCATTTCATATACCCAGGTTCCCAAAGAGATAGATATATTTTTTAACCTATAACATTATTCATACAAAAAAAAAAATCCTACTGGGATAGAGATATGCCGAAATGTGCAAGATGAAACTCAAATTTTTGAAATAGGGATATTTCAGAATTTGAAGAACAGTATACTTTATAGTACAAAGGAAAGAATTTTCATAGTGTATAGAAATTCAGTAGAAGGAACAAGAATCTGGCATCTGTTGGGTCCCTGCTGGCACGAACACCGGCCTGTTTCAGAGTAAATACGCGAAGAGGTTGGCTCTCAGGGAGTCCTTGGTCTGTACGGGAGATAAAACCATGCGAGATTATAACAGACTGTATTAAATGCCATGATAGAAGGGGTGGCATCCCAGGAGAGTGATCAGTCTTTTGGGGGTGCTGGCATTATCCCCGTTTTTCAAAGATGGGGAGCTAGATCAGAGGCATTATGTAATACACCTGCGCTCACATATTACTCCATGACAGAACCAAGGTCGGAACCTGCTTCTGACTAGCTCCCAGCCTCCAGGATTGCACATTTTAAATATTTCAATATTTTAAGTTAGTTTTGCCATGAGTAATCCCTTAAAGTTCACTTAATATGTCTGTGGAAAACTCACTGAGCTATATAAAATATTTTATTTTGTTTGTGTCTTAGAAAGTACCATTGGGAATGCCTTTACCCTCAGCCCTCCTTTGAAATTTTGTTCTTGTGAGGGCCTAGACAAATGCCATTTTCTTTATGAAGCCACACCTAAGTCCCTTCAGAATATAGGATCTCTGCCTCTTTTGCTTCCTGTTGTTTGTTTGTAGTTCTTGTTGTTTGTCCTCCAGTATAAACTCTTCCAGGACAAGGACCCTGTCTTACCTTTGGGCCCCCATCTTTTCTAGGCCAGCGAAGTGGTACCTGCATTAACGTGATGCTCTGGCTGTATTTTTATGGATGTCTTGCTTGTCATAGGTCTAGGTCCCAAAGACTAGTAAACAGTACTTGGAGGCAGGAAGATTGTATCTGTGCTGGGTAGGTTTTCACCTCTTCTATGATCCTGGGTGGGATAAATTTATACCTGAGGCTTGGAGGGTAGGGCTCAGCTGTGTATGGGTAGTCTTGTTGGATGTCTCTGCTTCTGGGGCTCAGCAACACTTTTATCAGCAACAAAAATTCTGGGTGTCTCTGTGTAGGGTCTTCTGTCAATAGCCAAATAGCACTTTTCAGGTCTTCAAAATATTTTCCCATTCATGTACTAAGTGCACGCAGTAGGCATTTCAGTACTTTATAATTGCATATTAGGCAAGTTCTTCAGAGTCTCTTATCTTTTTGTTCCTTGTTAGCTAAATGTGCATTTATGTATGAGAATTGAAGGCTTGGTTTTTCTTTCATGAAGATTAGTGGGCCACATGCCAGGTGAGTAAAACGAAAGGTCTAGAAAGAATTCATGTATTCCTCTTCACTGTGGCCTTCCCAGTTTATTAAAATTGGCAGCCGGTTCTTTAATTAATCATGGTATTAAAGCAGCAAACACACCGCAGTGTTCTGTCAGAAGAGGATTGAAAGGTTTGCTTAAACACGGGAAAGAAAGCTTCTATTTTACATGTCAGCCTTCCAAAGGAAAATGTATTGGTGTACCTTTCCTTGGTGGTTCCAGGCCAAACTAGAAGTGTTTTAGCCTGCCCTTTGGAAGCAGTTGTACTTTTAGAGCATCTGTAAATAAAATATGGCCGTTTGGTTATTTGTGCAGGAAGTAGACAGCCCTGAGTGTGCAGGTTCAAAGCTGTATTTTCTCATGTTTCTCTCTGTCTTTTTAAAACTTGTTTTACTGGGAAAACGGAGAAGAGAGAGCAGGAAGAATCATTTATTTTGATGCCATGTAAATTGGCATTACTGCAACAAGGATCATAATTTTCTTCTTGGCAACCTGTACCACAGGGCTGTTAGCACAGATATCCTGTAACAGGAGTCCTTCAACAAGTAGGATTTCAAAGAACACGGATAGCCCTTCAAAAGTAATAGGATTATACGTGAAACCTTTGTGGGTGAACTGGTTAGGCTCCTTAACCCTCTAGTAACTAGCTAGAACTAAACTAAACCCAGAACTAAAGACAACCAGGAATTTTAGATCTTCTCATTCTCATTGAGCTGAAAAGCCAGATCCCCTTTAGGTAGCAGACGTCTTGCCTTCATGTTCTCCCCAAGAAATGTAGAACTTTTGATTACTTTAAGACCTCTTGCTGTTATTGTTGGTATTGTTAATTCAAGCCATCAGGAAAATGAGCTAAACAATTTTCTTCGTGCCCATTGTTAGGGTAAAAATATGTGTGTGTGTGTATGTGTGTGTATTTTTCTCCCCCCCCCCCTTTTTTTTTGCCCTGGGAGGTACAGTGTGCTCTCTCTCCACATGCCTTCAGTCAGTAAAACCAAAGAAAAACTACCCATAAACCCAGCAGAAACAGCCCTCTCTAAATAGTAAATACTGCCGTTTATTATATAAACATGAAATTCTGTCTTGAGATTGCAAATGAACGTGGCAGCCTATGGTTAGGTAGGGGTGAGGTGGTAAAAAGGAAGGGAGGAATTATCGGGAACCCTAGAATTTTAAGGCTGATTCATGCACTATAGAGGTTGAAGAAAGGATGTTGTCTATTGAAGTGGGACATATAGTACATTAGAAAGAAGAAATGAGGCTTGGGGAAATATGTTAGTAAATGTGGTACATTTTGTATGAAGTTAAGAGACTAAATCTGCTCTAATATTAGACCCTGTTTTTATTATTTTATTTTATTTTTTAAAAGATTGTATTTATTTATTTGAGTGAGAGAGTGAGCATGGTTGGGGGAGGGACAGAGAGTGAGGGAGAAGCAGACTCCCTGCTGAGCAGGCAGCCTGATTCGGGGCTCCATCCTAGGGCCCTGGGATCATGACCTGAGCTGAAGGCAGATGCTTAACCCACTGAGCCACCCAGATGCCCCTAGACCCCTGTTTTTTTTTTTTTTTTTAAGATTTTATTTATTTATTTGACAGAGAGACACAGCGAGAGAGGGAACACAAGCGGGGCGGGGGGGGGGGGTGGGTGGGTGGGAGAGGGAGAAGCAGGCTTCCCACCGAGCAGGGAGCCCGACGCGGGGCTCGATACCAGGACCTGAGCCGAAGGCAGACGCCCAATGACTGAGCCACCCAGGCGCCCCTAGACCCCTGTTTTTAATGCAATCTACAGGATAGGCTTTTGTTTCATCTAGATAATGGATATGTAGTCAATGTGATTTTTAAATATTTGACAACTTTTATGGTAAGGATACTAAATTTAACTGAGCATGCATCACGATCATATTTTTCAAGTTTAAAAAAAAAAAAAAGACGTGTGTGGATTCCTTCGCAGATCCACAGCCGTCTTAAATTACTTTTCCCTCCTCAGGATGCACAGAGGAGGTATGTGGCAGGGGCATTCCTGGATTCTCCTTTCAGAAATCCACAGAAGTCTCATTAAGCATAAGGAAACTGCTAACCGGCAAAAAGACGACCTTTGTTCCCGCGTTTTTATAGATGTTTCTGTTTGAAGTTCTTTGGGGGTGGGGGAGTGGGCAGGGCAGTCTTGCTGTCTGAACAGGCTCCAGTTCTCCTCATGGGATACCAAGAAGCCTCATCATCTGTGGGAAGAATGGCGGTAATAATTCCCTATATTTGTCGTGCTTCATAGTTTATGCAGCGCTGGACGAGTTGTTGTTCACTGGGTCTTTGACAGCCCTATGTTATGGGCAAGGGCAGTTTTATCATACTCCTTTTGCAGATAAGGAAATTAAGGCTGGGAGAGGGAGAATTCCCTAGGAACTGGGAACCTAACTTTTCTGACTCCGAGTCTAGTGCCTTTTTTTTTTTTTATTCCTGGAAAGCCAGTCTGAGATTGCAGAGTGCAAAAGGTAGGCTTGTCATTGCTATCAGTTTCCAGTTGGACCTTGTTTCTCCTCCTTCACCTGCCCATTCCTGACTTCCTCTGCGAATAGCCATGTTTCCCTACAGCCCTTCCTCCTTGGCTTAGTCCTTAATTCTTAGGCCCTCTTCTCCCTTTCCCTAGGGTCTCAATCCCTCCCCAGGGCTGTGGTTTACTCTTCTTGGGGCCACAGTAGTCCGTGCTTCTCTGGGAGGCTGGAATGTTGCTAGCCTTCCAAGCCTGGTTAGAAACCTAGTTCTTTATTGATCAGCTACCAGGTGCCTGGCATTGTGTAGGTGCTGGGGAAACAATGATAAGACTGGGAGGGAGATGGACATTAATCAGTGGAGCATACAGACGTTACATTAGCTGTCTAAGTCCTCCTCAGGAAGGTTCATGGTGCTGAGTTACTACAAATTCACCATCGCCAGCCTTGACTTAGACACACATACTGTGGAAATGCTTTTCTCCCCCTCCAGTAAATGCCCTATCTCATTTCCAGGACCCCTTACACACGACACACCCTTACCCATGTGGGGAGAAGCAGAAAATCCTGGTTTGTACATTTCTGGTATTAAAACAGTTGAGTATTGGCAGTTTATAAATCTCTAGTTTTATTCTGGCTACTGAGCATCAGTGGTTGAAGAAGACAGGCTGAGAATGTGGGGATTCATTTGTCTCTTCCATGTAAAGCAAGACACAATGTGTAAATTCAAATGATGGGGTTCACAGTCCAGCTTCCCAGTGGGAAAGACGCTGAGCTGTGTCTAAGGTTGGCTCACGTCGCCCCCTAGTCCTGCCCAGGAGTAAGTCATTGGGATGTCCTTGAACTCGAGTATGTGGAAGGTAAGAAGTTTCCTCAAACAGGCAGGCGCTTTACTAAATTCAACTCAGCATCCCCAGGGCAGAGCTCCTGAACCTCAAGGAGAGGGGCATGTGTGAAAATTACATAGGGAGCTATTTTCAAATTGTACTGAGTGCAACTGTTTCCTGGGTGTAAATTCAAAATACATCTTTCTGGGCCCCACTGTGTCCCACCCCAGATTTACTAAATCACCTTCTAGATACAGGGCCTGGGATCCATGGCTTCCAGAGTCTCCTGGGTGATTGTGATACGTGTCCAGGATTGGAAACTGCTCTTCTAGTTGATGAACTTCTGATGGCCCTAAGGCTGTGATGTCCTCACTAATGGAAGCATCATTGAAAACACCCAAAGGTGTTGACAGGGCAATGTGTGCAAATCCATCCTTGGAAAAATTTGATTGTGTTGTGAAAAGAATTTGATGGTATTGACTTTTGTTTGACTTAATTGAATATTTGCAACAATAACCTTTTTATTCTACTTTAGACTACTAAATATAGTTGACGAGGTGAAAAAAATAAAATCTGAACCATCTGCTTGCTTTATGAAGACTCTGTCTTCTGTCACTAGGGTTTTAGGTCAGTAATCCAAGGAACTTCAGATGCCTACTCCTATATAGGCATTGGGGCATATACAAAGAAAAATAAGACACGATCTAGCTTCAAAGAGCTCACAGTGTGGTGAGGAAGATGGATTTGTTTAAAAGTTTAAGGTGCAGTTCTTACAAGTGTGTCTTAATCTTAACATTGCAAATGATCTGGTTTTCATATCCAGTTTAAAAAAAATTTTTTTTTTTTTAGAGATTTTATTTATTTGAGAGAGAGAGAGTGCACACAAGTGGGGATGGGAGGCAGAGGGAGAAGCAGGCTCTCTGCTGAGCAGGGGCACCTGGGTGCTCAGTTGGTTAAGTGTCTGCCTTCGGCTCAGGTCATGATCCAGGGTCCTGAGATCAGCCGGCATCGGGCTCCCTGCTCAGCGGGGAGTCTGCTTCTCCCTCTCCCTCTGCCCCTCCCCCTGCTTGTGCTCTCTCTCAAATAAAATCTTAAAAAAAAAAAAGATTTGTAGCAAACTTATTATAATAGCCCCCAAATAAAAACTGCCTAAATGCCCATCAACAGTAGAATGAAAGAAGTGTCTTTTGTTAGGGCAATGAAATGCTATACAGCCGTGAAAAGGAATGATTTTTTAGCTACACATAAAAGTAAGGAAATACTGGGTGCCTGGGTGGCTCAGTTGGTTGAGCATCCGACTCTTGATTTTGGCTCAGGTCATGATCTCAGGATCATGAGATCAAATGCCATGATGGGCTCCACGCTCAGCATGGAGTCTGCTTAAGATTCTCTCTTTCAGACTATGGACTCTGAGAAACAAACTGAGGGTTTTAGAGGGGAGGGGGGTGGGAGGATGGGTTAGCCCGATGATGGGTATAAAGGAAGGCACGTACTGAATGGAGCACTGGGTGTTATACACAAACAATGAATCATAGAACACTACATCAAAAACTAATGATGTAGTGAATGGTGACTAACATAACGTAATAAAATTAAAAAAAAAAGATTCTTTCCCTCTCTCTCTGCCCCTCTCCCTGCTTGCGTGTTCTCTCTCTCTCTCTCTACACTTGATCTTAGGCAAAAAGGCTGAGAAGCGGCTCTCTCTTTTTCTCTCTCTCAAATAAATAAATAAAATCTTAAAAAAAAAATAAGGGTAACAACATAAAGTTGAGTGGAAGAATCCAGTCACAGAAGAGTACATGACATATTATTCTACTTATATGAAGTGGTCAAACTAATTTATTTTGTGAAAGGTTAGGATATTAGTTACCTTATGGGGATAGTGCCTAGGAGGGGGCACAAGGCAGGGAAGCATTAAAATCCTTTTTTAAAATACCTGGTGTGGGGTCTGTTTCCTGGATGGGATCCTAACTGGTTGAATGGGTGATTCTGGAGGTAGAAGAGTACTGCACACTGAAGTCCTGTGAAGGCAGATTGAACTGTTACTTGAAGATTGGGCCAGACATTGGGACTGTCAGTGATCGTAGCCCTTCAAATGTTAAATGTTGGGGACTTTTCCTCCATTGGATTTCTTCTCTGATTTTTACCCCATTGAAGGCAACTGTAGCCAGCCTTGAAGGAATACATCTGTGGATGATTATGATTTGTGAGAATGTGAATATCAGAATAATATTTTATTTGTGACGGTTCTTCAGATGGGATTTGCTGAACCTAAGTTGTTTTTAATAATGAAAACCTCTAAAATAAAAGTTTTCATTTGCAACATTTGTGTTGTCAAACATATAAGGTACTAGTTGTAAGACTTATTAATAAGGTATGGTGTTTTCCAAGAGATTTCTCCTTCCTTGGGAATGCTAATTGATTCAGTTCCTTCTACCAGTACTGATTTATTCCAATTTAAGACATCAGTCCTAAGATGGTAGCTAATTTACTATGGTGATCACTTGGTAATGTATATAAATGTCGATTCACTATGTGGTACACCTGAAACCAATATAGTATTTGTATATCCACTATGCTTCAAAATATATATAAAATATAAAATAGTACTTTAAAATACTATTTATATTTAAAATTCATGTTAATTAAAGAAGATTTCCTATTCAGTCATTTGATACTAATTGAATTGGTTTTAGTATTTTAATTTTTGCAAAGTTTAGTGATAGTTCAACTGTTAAAAAATACTTGCTTTGGGGCCCCATGCTGGGCGTGGAGCCTACTTAAAAAAATATATTTTCTGGGACTTTTAAAATTAAATAAAATAAGAGGCTCATTGTGTTTGAAATATATCAGGTGAAATGGCCCAAATTGTGCAGTTTGCATTCTCAAAATTGTTGCTGCATTTTAAAATTCACCCCTAGAGGGTGCTGTTGTATTGAAAGTTTAAATGTGAAGAACCTTTTTTTTTTAAGGTACATAGATTTGTGCTAAAATCCCACTATATTACAGTAAATAATCTAGTAATACTTAATAGAAGTTGAGAGTGTTTTGGGGAGCCTGGCTGGCTAAGTCTGTAGAGTGTGTGACTCTTGATCCCGGGGCTGTGGGTTCGAGCCTCATGCTGGGTGTGGAGATTACTTAAAAATAAAATCATAAAAAAAAAGAAGTATTTCTAAGTATTTTAACTTAGAAATGGGACCATTTTGTAAAAAAAAGTATATGCTTTTGTGAAAAAGTTGACAAAATAGTGCATATTTTTCATCATTCCACTGTGAGCAACTCCAAGTTAGAGAAATAAGCAATATTTTATTATATATTTAGAAATTCTTTCCTTGAAAGAAAATGCAGTTAACATAGGAAACCTGACTGATATGTAGGTTCACCTCATTGATATTTGAGGCATTTGAAAATTGTTTTGTTTTGGTATCTTATTCAACAGCTATGTTGTTGAAGACTACTAAAGCAGTCTTTATAAACTGGTGGGGGAGAGATAATATAAATTATCTCATAGTCTCCCTTGTTTTAGAATTAAGTGCAGCATATCTAAAATACGATGGAATTATACAGATTAATCCTAGCTAATGGGGTTCTTGGAGAAGTTGGGGTTATTTAGCTAGGCCTTTAAGGGCCCACAAAACTTTGCATTCTAAGCAATATTTAACAGAAAAGAACGTTTGGTTTCTTAAGTCTTTTTTCTTGACACTCATTCTAGGTGTTCATTTAATCCTTTTTGTGCTTTCCTTCTTAAACATTTGTCTTAGTAATTTGTATAATTAGATAAAAAAGGGAAAGAGCCTTACCCAAGGAAGCGTTGTACAAGCATCATCATCGTTACTCTTGCTGTTCATGTTATACTGAGGAATGTACCCATAAATGGCAGTGGATTCTACAGATACTCTTAAATATTTTTATACAGCCTACTTCTTGTTCAACTGAGACTTTAGGTCAAGGTATAGTCAAACTTTCTTTCTTTCTTTGGTTAGGTCTGTTTTGATTATTATTCATATATCAGGTTAAAGTGATTTAAAAAGAATAAATATGTGGTAAAGAGAAAACTTTAATAAAAGCATTAGCTAAGTATCTAGCTTACTTAGAATCCTGGGAAGAAGAGAGCAATTGAATCCACTAGAGGAACCAAATAGCGCAGTAGGGTTATTTATAATCTCTTTGAAGAGATTATTGTTAGACTTAACATTAAAATAGCCCCTTGGAGTGCCTGGGTGGCTCAGTAAGTTAAGCATCCAACTCTTGATTTCAGCTCAAGCCAGGATCTCAGGGTTGTGAGATCTAGACCGGTGTTGGAGCCTGCTTGGGATTCTCTCTCTCCCTCTCCCTCTGCCCACCCCCACCTCTCTTAATTAATAAAATAAAATAAAATAAAATATTCCCTTCTCCATACATATACCCCAATATATAGCAGCATTATCTATAGCAGCATTATCTATAATAGCCAAATTATGGAAGCAGCCCAAGTGTCCATCAAATGATAAACGGATAAAGAAGATGTGGTATTTATATATACACAATGGAATATTATTCTGCGATAAAAGGAATGAAATCTTGCCATTTGCAACAATATGGATGGAGTTGGAGAGTGTTAATGCTAAGTGAAATCAGTCAGTCAGAGAAAGACAAATACCATATGATTTCACTCATAGGTGGAATTTAAGAAACAAAACAAATGAGCAAAGGGGAGAGAAAAGAGAGAGGGAGCAAACCAAGAAAGAAACTCTTAACTACAGAGAACACACTGATGGTTAGCAGAGGGGAGGGGGGGATGGGTGACATATGTGATACGGATAAGGAGGGCACTTGTGATGAGCACCGGGTGTTGTATGGAAGTGTTGAGTCACTATATTGTACACCTGAAGCTAATATTACACTGTATGTTAACTAACTGAAATTTAAGTTTTTAACTTAAAAAAAATCAAATTAAAAAAAATTTCCCTTCCCTGCACATGCTCTAATGAGAGCATTTTGTTTTTGAAAAAGTGTCTGGAGAGTGAATTTGATCTTCTGGCTTTTATTAAGCAGCTCACAATTTTGGTGATTCTGTTCTAACCTGGTAGTCAACTCTAGCAAATTGAACAATTTAACCTAGTAATTGTAATAACCTTCTGTCATCATTATTCCACAAAGATGCTGAGATGCTGCCATAGTGAACATGCATGGAGCACTTATCATGTGCAATGGGGAACTTGAGCCAAAAACTGAAGCTCCATTTTCTTGTTCTCCAGAAGAAAGAGAGGTCTTGGGGAATTGATACTAATACATGAAGTAATTAGTAAACAATAGAAGACAGAAAGCATTACACATACGTGTCTACCTGCTCTGAACGTTTAAAGTACAGGGAGCTTCTCTTTTGTCCTTTTAGGACATGTTCAAATAAATATCATAAACAGGGGCGCCTGGGTGGCTCAGTCGTTAAGCGTCTGCCTTCGGCTCAGGTCATGATCCCAGGATCCTGGGATCGAGCCCCGCATCGGGCTCCCTGCTCAGCCAGGAGCCTGCTTCTCCCCCTCCCACTCTGCCTGCTTGTGTTCCCTCTCTAGCTGTCTCTCTCTCTCTCTGTCAAATAAATAAAATAAAATCTTTAAAAAAAAAAAAAAAAAAAAAAATAAATATCATAAACATCTTTGAATCTTACAAAGGTCTAAATAAATGTTTGGGATCTTTAGTTGTTAAATCTAAATCAAAAGGATATATTGTGGTGTTTACAGATAAGATACATATGATCCACTGCTCATGCCTTACCAGGGCATATTTTCTCATTATGCACCTGCTTTTTAATAAGTGGGGAACCTCCTTCACCTTCACCTTGATTATATATGGAATATACTCTTTGTAGGTTAATTAGAAACACAGAAAAATGTCAAAATGCCCACCACTCAAAGATAGGCATTGTCATTTTGATATTCTTTACAGTCTTTTTAATACATGTGTATACTTTTTTCATATATATGTGTATGTCTCAGTATAGAAGCAAAATTGGTATATTGTGTACATATTACTTTTACATCTTATTTTGATTGTTTTCAGTTAACATATGTAGTACTGTTATCATACAGATCATAGTATAGCCTTTACTCATGTCATCATATTTTTGAAGGAATTATAATGGCTGCATAATATTCTGTCATTAATATACTGCAGGTTTTTGTTGTTGTTGTTATTGTTTTTTGGAGAGTGACAGAGCTGAGTGGGGGGTGGGGGGAGAGGGAGAGAGAGAACCTTAAGCAGGTTCCACGCTCAGCACGGAGCCTGATGTGGGTCTCCATCTCAAGACCCTGACATCATGACCTGAGCTGAAATCAAGAGTCAGACGCTTAACCGACTGAGCCACCCAGGCGCCCCAATATACTGCAGTTTTAATGCAGTCTCTTTAGGTTTTCAAGTTTTCAGCTTTATAAATAAAAGGATGGTAAGCATCTTTATGTAACTCTTTGATCAAATCTTGGTATGTCCTTAAGACAGGTCTAGAAGTAGAGTCTAGTGCAAGGAAGGGAATATGAACATCTTCAACACTACAAAAAGCTTGATAATGAATACTGCTTTGTAGAAAGGCATTATCTGTTTACACTTCACTAGCAGTGAACAGGTTCTACTAGGATCTCACCTCACCAGCACATTAAATAAGATTGAAAAGTCTTTTTTGTTGTTGTTGTTGTTAATTTGGCAGATGCAAAATCACTTTATTTTTAAAAATTTATATTTCTTTTTTTTTCTTTTTTAAAGATTTTATTTATTTATTTGAGAGAGAGAGAGGGAGAGCACAAGCCAGCAGGGTGAGGGGCAGAAGGAGAAGCAGACTCCCTCTGAGCAGGGAGCCAGATTCCGGGTTCCATCCTAGGACTCCTGGATCATGACCTGAGTGCAAGGCAGACACTTAACTGACTGAGCCACCCAGGTGCCCCCAAAATTTGTATTTCTTTATTAATAAAGTTGAATAGTTTTTGAAAAATGTATTGGCCACTCATTTCTTCCATTCTTTGCTCATTTAAAAAATACTTAGATTCTTTTGTTTCTTTCTACTTTTAAATGTTCTGTATATATAAAAAACATTGATCCTTCATGGACTATATGTTACAAATATATTCTTCTGTTTTGTTGTTTTACTTGGTTTTGTGGTTTTCTCATCTATAAAAACCTAAAACTTCTATATTCAGTCAAATTCCTCAGTATTTTCCTCTGTAATTTCTTTAAGGTTTTTTTTTTTTCAGTCTTAGAAAATGTTTCCCTGTTCCAAATTAGGTAGTCTGAACATATTCTTACAGTTTTTAAAGTTTTTCAGTAAAAACTTTATTGCATCATCTGTATCATGCTACTTACTCTGTATGCGGTTTCACCCCCAAAATGTTCTTTGCTTTATGTTTTAAGTATCTGATGGCTCATATTTCTTCACTGTTTAAAAAAAAAAAAAAGTAGACCTTTCTAGTGTAGACCTGATTTTTTTGTGTGGATAAAATTTAGAACTATCTTTCCAGTTTCCTTAAAAACAATTTTGTTGGTACTTCAGTTATGAATATCTTATTAGCCTGTGAATGAACTTGAGAAGCATTGACATTTTCCAGTATTCAGATTTGTAAAATGAGTGCACCAATTGTAACCTGAAGTGCATTCAGAATCTAGATGAATGTTCCTCAAATGTGAGGACTTGTGGTTCCCAAAAGATGTTGACAGAAACCAGTTTGGGAAACGCTAGATCATCCAGTGTGTGTGCTGGGGCAGGAGGTTGGATAGAGAATTTACCTGTGAGATGTTTTAATCTTACTGATTTTATTCAACAAGTATTCATTGATGGTCTACCATGTGGCAGGCTTATGCCAGACTGACCTTGAAGAAACCATAGTCCTTACTCTTAAAGTCTAGATGCGGTTAGGATCAAAGTGTGTATCTGGAAACATGATAGCGAAGAGCAGGGAGCAAGGAGGTGGAAGGAAGGGGGTCCCACAGGACAAAAGAGGTGTATACCAAGTCTTGAGGGAAGAGTGGGTGTTTGCCGGGTAGACAGGCTTGAAAAGTCTTGCATGAAGAGAGAACATGTGCACTGAGGAGTGAAATAATGTGGTGTTAAAGTGTGTGATTCAGTGTGCTTGAAGCATGAAGTGAAAGATGCCAGGAGCTGGGATGGACCGCGCGGAGGGAGTTCACCGCACCGCAGTCCGCCTTTGTAACTAGCCAGCTGCCAGCACCGGGCTGCTCAGACTGCCTGGGGAGGGCAGGGGAACCAGGTTTTTTGTGTTTTGGTTTTTTTCCTGCCAGCTTTTGTTGTAGATTGATACTTTGTAAAATGCAAACTAGAAATATGAAAAAAAAAAAACCCTCATTTTTAAAAATTAAGATTAAGAGACATCAAATTGCTCTGTCAAACTGCTATAAAATTTTGAAATGTTCACTCTCCATTTCTGTATCTGTCTGTTATGGATAGTAGCAACCAGATCCCTCCGTGGATCACTCGTGAGTAGCACCACACTAGCTTCCCAGATGAGTGGGAAAGATGTGCCTGGATGTCGGGAATTTTGCCATAGATGGTTGTAAATGCAAGTCAAAGTATACCTCTGGGACTGTCCACACAGATGATTGGCACTCAGAGGCTGAGAACCGCATTGTAAGTGACACAGCGTCGTTTAGGGGAAGTTACTAAGTACTCATACCTTGGCAACTGTATTGTTTGAACCTGGTTAAATCACTATATTTTATTTATTTATTTATTTATTTATTTATTTATTTATTTATTTATTTAAAAGATTTTATTTATTTGGGAGAGAGAAAGAGAGAGAGCATGAGCAAGGGGAGGCACAGAGGGAGAAGCAGACTCCCCACTGAGCAGGGAGCACGATGCAGGACTCGATTCCAGGACCCTGAGATCATGACCTGAGTGGAAGGCAGACACTTAACTGACTGAGCCACCCAGGCACCCCTGAATCACTATATTTTTTTTTTTTTTTTTTTTTAAAGATTTTATTTATTTATTTGACAGAGAGAGAGACAGCGAGAGAGGGAACACAAGCAGGGGGAGTGGGAGAGGGAGAAGCAGGCTTCCCGTGGAGCAGGGAGCCCGATGCGGGGCTTGATCCCAGGACCTGGAATCATGACCTGAGCCGAAGGCAGACGCTTAACGACTGAGCCACCCAGGCGCCCCTCACTATATTTTAAAATACAAAACTCTCCTCCACAAAATGAGTGTATAAAATGAAGTATCTTAAGGGAGGTAATTTTTTTTCCCTTTGATAAAAATAATGCTTTTCAACCTTGAACTGTGTATTAGAATCACCTTGGACTCTTTAAAAATGATACTGATCCTGGGTCCCACCTCCTCAGATTAGTTTGATGCCACCTCAGCATCAGGATTTTTTCTTTTTATTATGTTATGATAATCACCATACATTACATCGTTAGTTTTTGATGTAGTGCTCCATGATTCATTGTTTGCGTATAACACCCAGTGCTCCATTCAGTACGTGCCCTCTTTAATACCCATCACCAGGCTAACCCATCCCCCCCCCATCTAGAACCCTCAGTTTGTTTCTCAGAGTCCATAGTCTCTCATGGTTCGTCTCCCCCTCCGATTTCCCCCCCTTCATTTTTCCCTTCGTACTATTTTCTTCTTCTTCTTCTTCTTCTTCTTCTTCTTCTTCTTCTTCTTCTTTCTCTTCTTTTTTTTAACATATAATGTATTATTTGTTTCAGAGGTACAGGTCTGTGATTCAACAGTCTTACACAATTCACACCGCTCACCATAGCACATACCCTCCCCAATGTCTATCACCCAACCACCCCATCCCTCCCACCCCCCACCACTCCAGCAACCCTCAGTTTGTTTCCTGAGATTAAGAATTTCTCATATCAGTCAGATCATATGATGCATGTCTTTCTCTGATTGACTTATTTCACTCAGCATAATACCCTCCAGTTCCATCCACGTCGTTGCAAATGGCAAGATTTCATTCCTTTTGATGGCTGCATAATAGTCCATTGTGTATATATACCACATCTTCTTTATCCATTCATCTGTCGATGGACATCTTGGCTCTTTCCACAGTTTGGCTATTGTGGACGTTGCTGCTATAAACATCGGGGTGCACATACCCCTTCGGATCCCTACATTTGTATCTTTGGGGTAAATACCCAGTAGTGCAATTGCTGGGTCGTATGGTAGCTCTATTTTCAACTTTTTGAGGAACCTCCATACTGTTTTCCAGAGTAGCTGCACCAGCTTGCATTCCCACCAACAGTGTAGGAGGGTTCCCCTTTCTCTGCATCCCCGCCAACATCTGTCGTTTCCTGACTTAATTTCAGCCATTCTGACTGGTGTGAGGTGGTATCTCATTGAGGTTTTGATTTGGATTTCCCTGATGCCAAACGATGTTGAGCACTTTTTCATGTGTCTGTTGGCCATTTGGATGTCTTCCTTGGAAAAATGTCTGTTCATGTCTTCTGCCCATTTCTTGATTGGATCATTTGTTCTTTGGGTGTTGAGTTTGGTAAGTTCTTTATACATTTTGGATACTAGCCCTTTATCTGATATGTCATTTGCAAATATCTTCTCCCATTCTGTCAGTTGTCTTTTGGTTTTGTTGACTGTTTCTTTTACTGTGCAAAAGCTTTTTATCTTGGTGAAATCCCAATAGTTCATTTTTGCCCTTGCTTCCCTTGCCTTTGGCAATGTTTCTAGGAAGTTGCTGTGGCTGAGGTCGAAGAGGTTGTTGCCTGTGTTCTCCTTTAGGATTTTGATGGACTCCTGTCTCACATTTAGGTTTTTCAACCATTTTGAGTCTTTTTTTGTGTGTGGTGTAAGGAAATGGTCCAGTTTCATTCTTCTGCATGTGGCTGTCCTATTTTCCCAACACCATTGGTTGAAGAGACTGTCTTTTTTCCACTGGACATTCTTTCCTGCTTTGTCGAAGATTAGTTGACCATAGAGTTGAGGGTCCATTTCTGGGCTCTCTATTCTGTTCCATTGATCTGTGTGTCTGTTTTTGTGCCAGTACCATACTGTCTTGATGATGACAGCTTTGTAATAGAGCTTGAAGTCCGGAACTGTGAGCATCAGGATTTTTTAAAAGTCCACATTGATTCTAATGTGCAGCCAACTTTCTCCCATAGGGGACATGCTAATGACTCACCGTGTTTTCTGATTGAGACCTTATGTCAAAGACCAGCACAGTAATTGTACTCTAAAACTATCATTTGAATTTGAATGTGAATTTGAATGAAAGATATTAAGATTGTTTGAAAGGCAATAATCTAGTGTATCATAGATGCTATTAGAGTTTCTTCTGACCCTCCCTGCCAAATGCCATTATTTTAATTATAATTGATGGTATATATACCTTTCAGTATAGCTTATTCAGTATCTAGAATACGTAAACTAGTGTTAATAAATACCCTTATAAATTAAAGCTTGTGAAATCTTGATTTTTCTGTTGTCTGCTTCACCTGCTGCTATCCAGTGATGGCAGTAATATTAGGTGTTGTATTAATCTCCTAATAAGATATGATTAGAGCAACTTGCCGTGAACGTCCAATATCCAAAGTGCAGCTGTTGCTGGATTTTAAAAATCTAATCCCTTGAAATTATTTATTTAACTCTTACTTTAGAGTATTAAAATTTAAGGTCTTGGTCTACACTATGACACTCCTTAATATTTTCTAAATCTACAAATAGCATGCAATAATATCAATATACAAACACTTCCTGTGGTGAATTATTATTAGTCTATTTATGGTTCCAAAAGCTAGCTACAGCCTGCAAAGATAAAATGATTCCCCCCCCCCCTTTGCTAGTGTGCTCTTCATGTGGTAAATGCTCTGAACATTCAGTGATTTACTCATTCAGTAAACAGCTTTTGGGTGCCTACTGGAGGTATCTAGCACAGAGATAATGAAGTTTATATCTTCATATCTCACACAGGATATGAAGTTTAAAGCTCTTAAAGGAACAGGATAGGAACAGCATAACAGCATCCTACTAGCCACTAATACATAGATGGAACAGCTTTCATACATGCAAAATGAAAATAATTTTATTCTCCCGCATACCCCATCATTTCGAATAGGCGTTTGGTTTTGGATATACCAGTCTTAACTTGCTTAAACCTCTCTTTCTGTTTTCTCTCTTTCCCTCCTTGTTTTTTTGGGAAAGTTGTTAGGGGAAAAAAAATACCCTAAAACTAGTTCTACCGACTATTTTGGGGTCCTGGGCCAGTCATTTAATCCCTCTGAGTCTCCGTTTCCTCTCCTGTAAAAAGATGATACCATCTCTGCCCTGTTCATGTGAGTTTGTCCTGAGGATTATGAGAGAAGTTATATGTAACATTACCATCAAAATTTGAAAGACACAGTTCAACTATAAATGGACATTATAAAACAATTTTTTAAAAGAAAGAAAAAAGAAACCTTACATAGATGTGTGGTGTAGGTACCACAGCAAAAAACAGTGTGGGTTTCTGAACCCCGACAGCGAGGACACCAAAGTTAAATTCTATGGAAGTTTGCTTCCATGGTGGATTTTTTTTTTTACTTTTTACTCCGCTCCTGAAAAAGAAACTTCCTGGGTTTTCTTTCTCCTCCTACGGTTCTGCAGTGGCAGGGCTGTTTCTTGTCCAGAGCAGCTCTGCCCCGGCCCCTCTGCACAGACTCTCCACCTCCTCTTTCTCTTTCTTTCAAACACTTAATACATTTAGAGACTGATCTTGTGCAGAAAATATCCCTGACATTTGAAGAGCCCCAGGGATTCAGTGAGCATGCTCCGCGCTCCCTCCCGCTGGGAAGAGGAAGCTCGTTTACATACGAGTCATACCAAGCATAGCCAGCATGTCAGCGCAGTTAACTTGCAGCGGGCTGTGAGGAAAGCGAGCGTGGCTTTGTCCTAGGAAATGTGCTTCGTGTTTTGCTTTTTCACTCCTTTATTTCGAATAAAGACTCGTAAAGACTTCTGAAACGGTTTTTAAGTGCTCGATTGAGGATACAAAACATACACCGTCTACAAATAAACCCTTGAAGGGTTTTTGTGTGAGTTTGATTTTTTGTGCGTGGTTTTTTTTTTTTTCCTTTTCTTTTTGTCTTTCTTTCTTTTTTTTTTCTTTTTCTTTTTTTTTTTTTTACTTTTACATACTTTGTTTTGATCGAGGCTGGGCCTCACGGTCTTTGTGAAGTTTGAGACGAGCCAGGAGCTACTCAGTAATAATTGATTTTTGAAACGTACTCTTTTGGGGCGAAAGCAAAGAGCTGGTTTTCTGTGCGAGCCCAATAAATGCTATTTATGAAGATGGACCTGTTGAACTACCAGTACTTGGACAAGATGAACAACAATATCGGCATTCTGTGCTATGAAGGTAGAGGTTCCATTCTAGAAATTGCTCTTCTCTTGCTTTTTGTCAAGGCCACTCCTCCTTTAGGGTTCTGAATGCCTTCTGTGTATTTTGTTCTCTTTCTTGGGATTTCAGGGTGCTCTGAAAGGCGAGGGTTTATTATATACTATTTTCAATACAAAGTTTGTTGTTTGTATCTTAGCCTTCAGGGTTACAGTGGGGGGAGGGAAGGCAGTGAAATATAAACTGTTAGAAGTTTCCTTTTTGCTTGCAACATATTAACTCTTCAAATTTTTAACTCTTGATAATATGATTATTTTTTATTTCTGTTGGTGTTCTCTTTAGAGGAAGAACTTCTAGGACCAGGAAAAGTTAAACGTGTTGTGTTTTTTTTATTCCCCTCCCCCCCCCCCCCCCCCCGCTTTGATACTTATTTTAAACATGCACTATCTACAGTATTCGTGTTGTATTCCAATCAGTGCTTGGGATTTTCATGTAGAGGGGAACAGAAAGTTACAGTGAGTTTTTGTCTTCAGGAGCGATTGTCCCAAACAATGAAGAATTTTTCTATTCAGTTTGGGGGACTGGAAGGGCACCCATGTCACAAAGCACAGGCTGGGTCTTTGTCTGATTTCCCATTTCCTGTACAGCTCTGAGAGAGTTCTGACATTGAAGGATGTTCCCTCCACACTCCGGTCCCTTGTGGAAGTGATTGCACAACACACCAACCAGAAAGCTAGATTGAAAGAAAGAACGAAAGAAAGAAAGAAATCTACTCTGAATTCTTATTGTTTATTACCTTCTGCTACACCATGAGGTGTTTCCCCACTGCCTTGTACTGTTTCAAACTGTCTCTGTTAGTAGTAAGAAGAGAAAAAGCGATTTCTTAATCTGTTGGAACATATCTACGTGCGATTTGAAAAAGTGGTAATGGCCTGGGTTTGAGTGGCCAGAGAGGCATCTCCGGGGGAATTCAGCTTGGCAGGAGGAGTGTTTTTTGTTGTAACCACATACAAATCGAGGAGGAGACATCTCCTTTCTGATTCAGTAGGAGCAGTTTCCATGTTTTCTCTTAATAGTGAACTGAACATTTCTCTTGAAAAAGAAAACATTGAAGAAACTTACGTTTTTCATGTAAAATTTCAGGCCTGTTGCCTAATCAATTGAAAACTTACCCTTTCCCCTTCAAGCAAAATAAAATCTCATTCATACTGTTTTTTATTTGTCTGGATAAGGATATCATACTTAAGATTTTCTTTTTAAAAGGTATATTTATATATTTAACTCCTGCTTGTTCCCACTAATAAGAATTATGGTGGATGGCTTTCTTTGAATCGGCTGCTTTAAGTATCATCTTGCTTCTGAAGTCACTCATTTAAAAGGCAGACTTCTTCAGGATGGTGGAAGCAGCAAGTGACTGGGCTTGTTTCTTGTGAAATTAACATACTGCAGTTTTTAAAAACTTTCTTTTTTTCAGTGATCAAGAAATCACAAACTTTTAAGGAGTTATCTGTTGGCTTGTCTTTGTCATTGCGTAGTATGATATTTTCAAAACAAAACAAAAACGTAATGATCAGCCTAAGAGAGGAATAGACGGATTGCAAGGAAACTGATACCACATTAATTTTTTATGTCTCCAGTTGGGGGTGGTGAGGAAAAGCTTATGAAAGCTCAGGTCGATTTGCTGTTCTGTAGTCTGTAATATACTCGAGAGTAGTCTACTTGCAGTCTCCCCCTTTATTTGGGAGGAAGAAACTTTGATTTTGAAAGTTAAGTACATATGTAGGATGATTTGCTATAGTCTGTTTGGTTTAAACATCTGCTGCTATTTTCCTTACTACGAAAGTTAACATTATTTTAACACCAAAATAAATACACAGGAAATGAAGAAAAGCACAGCAAAAACTTGAGTGGTGTCTTTAGTGGGTTGTTTATGCCCTGGTGGTTTTCTTAGTATAAACACTGCACACATCTGCTCTGAACTCAAAAGGGTGTTTTGAGGATGGGCATAAATCTCAGCTGGGAATTTTTTTTTTGGTAAGAAAAGTTGGAACCATTACTGTTCCTTTAAATCCCCAATACTTTGGAAGTATTCATATTAAACGTAGCAGCTCACCAGCATTCCAGGGAAGTTATTTGGAAAATGGAATGTACAGTTGGTAAGTAGCATTTGATTTCACTTAGGGCACAGGCAGGTTTTACATCTCTTAAGATTAAGGGACAATTTATTTTTCTGAAGTTTTCGTTTTAACAATTAAGATGTTGATGGTTATTTTTTTTCTGCAGGTTAGTTATACCATATTCCCTAGTTGTATAGTTCACAGCTCTACTCTGCAAAATAAACCATGTGTCCGCACTGTCATTCTCAGCCTCTGTGGCAACATATACACAAATAGATCTTTTTTTAGCCAATTATCTTGTAGCATGCAAGGCCTTCCTAAAGTCCTACATTTAGAGCGACTCTAAATGGCTCAGATACGGACTCTGCTTGGTGACTGCTCTCTGGCACCTGACTTTCACCATAATAGTCTGTAAGCATAATTGAAAAAGAAAATAAAAGAAAAAATTAACTGCAAATAGGTTTGGGGTAGGACCCATTGGGTAGGAGAAGGAGAAGATTGGCAAAGGGCAGAAAGAATCTCAGTTTGGCTAATTTCTAGAAACCAATTACCTTTATTGGTAATGAGCAAATTAGCAGAACTCTGCTTGTGTTAATGAGTCTGTTCAAAAACCTTATGGTTTATTACCACAGCCCTCAGTAGTTAACCAGCTAATCATTCATGACCCTACTGGGTACACTTGAACCCCAGTTTTGCCTCTGTCTCCATGAAAAGCCCTCATTTTTTCCCTGTGAACTCCTGAGAATACTAGTAGACTGAAGGCCTCATGAAGGCAGGGCATTCTGTCTCGGTCACACTGTATCCTTGAGTCCCGCCATGGTGCCTGATTTGGCTCCCAGGAAGTGGCTGACTCAAAAAAACCCCATGAAATCTCTCCAATGGCAGTGTAGTCACTACTGTATAATTTAGTACTTCACTATATGTATCTTCTATTCTCTAATTATCTAATTATTGAAGAGCTGTACAGGGTCTTAGATATATCTTAGGCATTTTTTTTTTGCCAAGGAAACCGAGGCCCAGAGAAGTAAATTGTTCAAGTTTATTCAGAAAGTTTGTAGCAAAATGAGTTGTCATGAGGACTCAGTGGTTTTGATTAGTCTCTGATTTTTCTGTAGTATTACTGCCCCTCCACAATCATTTTATGTCTTGTCTCCTTAATTATTAGCTCCTCGATGATAGGGACTGTGCTTGGTCTTGGAGACCCTCCCAGCTCCCAGCACGGGGGTGACATCTTAGATTACAGTGCACAGTGAGCCTGTCCTGGAGTCCTCATTGCTCTGAAGCCAGTTGCTGGTCTAGGTTCCCAGGCTGTTGTGATGTCAGGAAGGAGAGTAATGAGAACTCTAGGTGACCAGCCTTGTTGGAATTTGTTCGCCTTGCTGCTCTGGCACTTAGGTTTGCTTTACTTTTTTTCTGATTGTGCAGAGGAGGAGGCCCTGTGTAATGCCAGTTCACAAAGAGTGTTTTCCCAAGGGAGCAGAGAACTGGTTAGACCATTGATTTTTCTCAAGATGGCTGATGGTTATATTTACATAATTACGTGGTGCTGAAAACATAGGTCCTAATAAATGTGCTCATGGCTGGCCGTGGCTTTAAGCTGCTGTTAGTGATACTTTAATTATGGGTTAAGAGCCATTAGTGTGTAATTTGGTAGAAGAATTCTCCCCTTTTAATTTAATAGTGTGATTTATATTGGGAGAAAGTAAGAATAAATTGCATATTGTGATCATCTGAAAGCTTAAGAGGAGAGTAGTCTAAGTTCCTCACATTTTGAGCTGCTCATTGTTTTAGAACATAATTATCACTTATTTCATCACAGGCTACACTTAAATTAATTTTCTGGAATTGAAAGGAAAATGCACATGAGTTGTTGAGTGAGACTCTGCCAGAGTTCCGAGCAAGGTTGGGTGACGGATTTCTTTTGTTTTCTGCCAGTCTAACCAGCAGCAGTTTAGTATTCTTTGTCTAATGAGTTCAGAGGCATCAGGAAACTTAGAGCATTGGGTACTACTAAGGTGAAAAGGCCACAGAGCAGAGCCATTTGAACCCGCCTCTGTTCCCCAGCCCTGCGTATCAAGTGACCAGCTCTTGATCCAGGGGTGTATTCTGAAGTAGAACATCTGCAACTATTTTGCTGTGGAAATTCATTATACTTTAGCATTTTATTTGCAGGAGAGGGTCAGGAGTGAGGAGAGAGGGAGGAGAGGGACAGGAGAGAGAGGTGAAGGGGAGGGGAGTGGGGGGCGAGGCTGAGAGGAGCTTGATTAGTAAAACATGCCCAGGTGAGCCCAAGAGATCTCCTGCAAGAGATCTGGCCAGTTTGTATTTCTTCTAATTACAGTTTGTGAAGGGAAGGTGTGATTATATCCTCCTTCCTTCCAGCTCCCCACCCTTGTTTCTCCGCCCTCCTCTGGAAGGATTATTTTACTTGGCTGTTTATCTCTTGGAGTCTACACATGGCTTTGTTTTGGAAGGCAGATTTCTCTTCCTTCCTTCCTCCTTCCCTTCCCTATTGTCTGCATGGCCTTCTATTCCTAGAGTGTTGGGATTTTTCGCTGTAAAGATTTTTTTTAAACACTCCATAAGATACAAAAAATTCCCCCGCGGCATGTGAGAAGATTCAAAACCTCTCAGTATAGCCTCGTTCTGCTCAATTGTGAGGATGTTGCAGAAAACTTGGTTTTGTCTGAAGAAATTAGATCCAGACTTAGCACTTCTGCATGTATACAAATATAAAAAACCAGTCTAACCAAGGATTGTTTCTAGCTGTATCTGTTTTATCTCGGTATCCGAACATTTATTCAATGACTGTTTATATTTAGTGGTATCTCGGTAATGCATACTGAGCTCATTGGAAATATTCTCTAGCCTGGCTCACCAACATCAGTTTGTCCTACAAAATAGTCCCTCTCCCTCATGATTTTATTTTTAAGTAATCTCTGCACCCAAGGTGAGGCTTGAACTCAACAACCCTAAGATCAAGAGTCGCATGCTCCACTGAGCCAGCCAGGCGCCCAATCCCTCTTTTATTTCTTAACGAACTCATATATCAGCCCCCCCGTCCCCACCCCCCCAAAGAAACCTTAACCATGGACACTTATTTTTAAAAGCAGGGTCTGAGAATGATTTTACTTTCTCCATTTGTTCTCTCTTTGCCTTCCTAAATGTTACATGTTCTGCTAAGTTCTAAGGAATTATTTCCATCAGTTTGCTTTGTTATCTTGCCTTCTTTTCTACACTTTTTTTCTTTTTTTAAAGAATACTATAGATTTTTACAATTTCAGGGTATTATATACAGAATGTGTTTAAATCCTAACAGTGTGAATTACTACTAGTTGAAAGGTTTATTTACCCTAAATAAAGTAGAAAATCTATTCTTAAAGTTACCTTTAATTTGTTGCTAATTTATACGATCTTTCTGAACTCTTAATAACTTGTTTGTTTATGAAGAAGTCTGTAAACATAACAAACTGAAATATATTTAGCAAGTGATCACAGAAAACTCAGTCCTGTCCTTTTCCCACCCAGTATGAATTCTCCTAAACTTATATGGAATGCGTGTACTCTGCTGGAATGTATTAAGTCTTGGGTCATCCCTCTCTCTCTCAACATTTTTTATTATGAAATATGTCATAAGCACATAAACATGCATAAAACGTATGTGTGGTTTGAAAATGAACAACCTTATAATCACCATGAGGTCAGGAAATAATAAATTGCCTCCTTCAAGTATTCTCTCCTTGTCCAATTCCTCCTTGCCACAAGAGGTCATCACAATTATAACATGTCCTTTCTTTACTATGTGCAATTCCAAACAAATTAACTTAGTTTTGTCTGTTTTTTCTTTTTCTTTCTTTCTTTCTTTTTTTTTTTTTTGAGCCCTATATAATTGAAATTATTTTCTGTGTCCTCTTGTGTCTTGCTTGAGGTTTTTTATAGTGGAGATGTCCTTGTCTTTTCCGTAGGAAGCCAGCTTATCTTCAATTGTGGGGAATCTTGGCTGTGGAATATATGTGAATACCCCAAGCATCCTTCTCATTCACTTGCTGCTCACTGTCTACTAAACATAGCTGGTGATGCTTTGGTCCAAACTTTTTTTTCAGCCAGTGTTTTTGTTCACACTCTTCCTCACCTGTTAAAAGCCTTCTACCATCCATGTCGTAATGGGAAATTGTATGTCTGAGAAATTCTGCAGTTCTGGAGAGTGCAAAGTGGGGGACGCTTGAGGAGATACATAGCTTAATTAGGATCTGAACAACGACTTTCGTTCTGCATTAATAAGCAATTTGCTTAAAGGCTGAGACTTGTTACAAGTCAACTTTGTTACAGTGCCAGATTTCTTTGGATGTTAATCCAGGGACTTTTAGATACACAGAAAAAGCTTAAGTTGTTCCAGTATTCAAACAATACTCTACATTGTAGAGAGATAGCTGTCTGAGGGCAACAAAGATTTGAAACAATAGGCTGCATTATGCACCATCTAAAATTATGAATGAAAAATAATCATCCATATGTATTGCTCTTGATTTTTATTTTATATCTGTTTTGCATGAAAATAGCTGCCTGTTAATTGTTCTTGGCTAATGATTCTATTTTAATAGAGTAAATTCCAGAATTTAATGATTTGTTGCAGATGCATTCTGCCAAGCAATTTAGCAAAATTGTTTACACTACCCCAAATCCAGCTGGACAGAGTGAGCCTATGCTTCTTCCCTGATAACAATTGAGGGAGTGATGAGTGCAAATTTCTGGACATTTTTCCCCCTTTGAAAACAAAAACGTCTTCCATTATGTGGCAGAACTATTAGAGTGGCAAGGGATTAATTTAAAATTTTATTTTAATGTCAGCAGCTCTTTCCGGTACCCATTTTCTCCCATTCTTACTATGTGTGTCCTTTTAAATGATTATTTTTTTCTGATGAGCAACTGATAAAACTGTTGGCTGACCCCACAGAGAACTCTAGTTTTATTTCCCTGCTGAAAAGTTATGACCTCTTTGCCAGTGCTTAAAATCACCCATGAGAGGGCTTTGAGTAGCTTTCTTAAAGGAATATGCAATAGCAACTGTACCAGGCTCTAAGTTCTATTGAGCAGAGGGCAAAAGAGATGGAAAATAGTAGTCATTCTCAGGATAAAACCTATAAAAAGTTTTCTAGCACTGCTCTACTGAATTCAAAATTGGGAACAATTACCACTAGTTTCTGGAGACCACGATGGGAGCCCTTTTTCTCTGAGAGGCTTTATACCGGTAAAAGATGGCTGATGTTGGTTGGGAGGAGGTGGAGTAGAGTTCTAGAAGCAACAGCAGACATCAAACATTGCTCTTGGTGTCCAGCAATAAATGTAATCCACACACACACTGTACTTGGTTCTATATTTTTCCAACACAGAGTGGGAAAGGGCCTTCTTATCGAGCTGGAAGAATCCTTGTGTATCCTTTAAGGAGAAAATAGAAGAACCACCACATCATCTTGCTTTTCCACCTGCAGACTCTTCTGAATCCACCTCCATCCTTCTTCCCCTTCTCTTAGGCTCAGTGAAAGGCTAATTCTTCTATTGGTGCTCATGGATCCCAGCCCTTCTGGCCTCAGGGACTTATCTGTGATCTGTTTCTGATTTCCCCTTCTTCCTCTCCTGGTTCTTTCTCTTCATCATATGCTTATGCACACAAGTCTTTCCCAACTTTAAAACAAAACGAAACTCATCCCTAAATCTTACCCACGCCCCTGACCCCACCCCTGATGCAGCTATTAGACTCTTCTCTTTGCTATCCAAGTTTTTGGAAGAATGTGGTCAACTTGTTTCTACTTCCCTTCTGCCCAGTCTGTCCTCAATCCACTGTCATCTCATTTCATCTCATTTCTGCTCCCACAGCTCCACTTGAAGTTGTTCTGGATGAAGCCACTAACTGATTTCCTAGCGGAAAGTTCAGTGGACACTTTTTAGTGCTTACCTAGTTGAATCTCCTAGTACCATTTGGTGTCGACTCCTTCCAAAATCTTAAACTTCTTATATCCCTTGGCTCAAATACTTTTTGAGTATGCACTCCATCGGGAATGAGGCGCTGGTGAGCATATGGTCAGCAACATCGACAGGGGCTTTATGGAGCTCCTGGTGTTGGTAGGAGGGTATGAAAGAGTGAGACAGGCTGAAAAACATTCAAAACAAACAAACAGTGGTTGCAGCTTGAGAACAGGTTGGAAGGGAAGAAGGAGAGAATGTAGAAATAGGAGAGAATGTGAACATGCTGCAATGGTTTAGGCAAGAGATGGTGGTAACCCAAATTGTGGTGGTGGTTATAGAAAAGGAGAGGAGTAGATGAACTAAGAAATATTGAGAGAGAAGACTGACAGGACATGGTGAGAGACTGGAGTAGGGGATGAGGGAGAAGACACAGAAGACATGGAGAGTGCCTCCTAGGTTTCTAGCATGTTTAGGTAAGTGGAAGGTGCTGCCATTTGCAGGGATGGGAAACACAGGGAGAGGACTGGGTTCTAGGATGAGATCATGAGTTTAGTTTTGGATATGTTGAGTTTGAAGGTTCTTTGAAATTTCAAAGAAGAGCTAAATATTATAGGATTGGATATATGGGTCTAAAGCTCAGACAAGAGGCCATTGTTGGTGATACTAGTTTGGGATTGAGAGTAAGTGAAGCTCTGTGCAAGAATGGTTACCGGGGAACAAAGAACAGAATGAGAAGTTGAAGAGGTTCTACAAACTCTTCTCTTAGTTAGGTCTCCATCAATTTTCTTCTTTATTCCTAAAATAACCCCACAACTGACCCCTGCCTCTACTCTTTTCCCCTTCTAGGCCTTTATCCATAATACTACCAGAGTGCCATCCCTTATTTACTGTACCAGCCCTATCTTTCATTATTCCTTCACCCATGCCCTGTAGCTCAGGTACATCAAGCTACAGTTGACCCTCAGACAACATAGGGCTGTCTGTCCCCCCCTCCATGCACTTGAAAACATGCGTATAACTTCTGACTTCCCCAAAACTTAACTACTAATAGCTTACTGTTGACCGGAAGCCTTACTGAAAATATAACAAAAGGAGTGATTCATGTATATTTTGTGTGTTCTGTGTATTATGTACTGTATTCTTACAATAAAGTCAGCTACAGAAAAGCAAATGTTAATAAAAAAGTCGTAAGGAAGAGGGAGTACATTTACAGTACTGTACCGTATTTACTGGAAGAAAACTGCATGCAAATGGACCTGAGCAGTTCAAACCCATGTTGTTCAAGGGTCAGCTGTATTTCCTTTGAGTGAACCATTGCCTGTCTCTGAAATCGGCACCCCCTGCTCTTTCTGTTGACGTCTGTTAGTCCCTCAAGTGTAGAGACTGCTCGAAAGTGACCCTCCTCACCCCTGCCTTTTTAGCTGAGTTAGGTGTTATGTTTGTATTTTCATGGCATGCCACGCATGCTTTTGTCAGGGAATTTATCTCGCTGTGTTAGGTACTCCTCTGTCTGCCTTTCTGTAAGCTCTGGGAGGGCTAGGACTTTGCCTTTCATCTCTCTGTTGTTAGCACCAAGCGTCATGGTGTCTGCATAGGTATGGATCTCCTCTGGGGTCTTTTTGTTAAAAGGGAAAGTCAGTTATTTGGTAACACAAGAGAGTTTGTTAGCTCTCGGAAGGTCCTTCTTAGAGGAAGAAATGGCAGCTGGCAAAGCAGAGGGGAAGGGAGAGGACTGTTTAAGGCTGCTTCTGTAGAGAGACACTGGAAGTGGACTAGTTGGTCATACCTAAGTGCCCCTATTCTTCTTGTTCTCTAGTTACTGCACTCTGGATGGTCTGTTACATAACTGAATGTTTATGGGAAAATACTTAATACCTATTGTGTGCCAGGCACTGGTTTATGTGCTGGGGATATAGCTGTTAACAAAACAAACAGCAATATCCCTGGATTTTTGGAGCCTACATTCTAGCAGGGGAGATGGACCGTGGACGGCACATAAATAAAGAAGATAATTACAGATTATGAAGTGTCATTATTAACAGTTGACGTCTGTTAGCTGATTTACTGTTTAGAATAGTTGTATCCATACTTAAGAAGTGACTGCTTTTATTTTTAAGCTTCAAAGTAGAGATTTGAGTGGATGATTTATTTCCCTCATGGTGTTGTAAAGGATTTAAAGTATATCAAGGAAACTTTTAGAAAATTTCCTTTAGAATATTAGAAGTCAGATCTTTTACTTGGTTTTTAAACTATGATCAGAGAGTCAGACTGCCTCACTCCATTATACCTGGCTTTTATATTGGGAACTAATATTTATTGTAGTATTATCACCTTTTTCTTTTCTTTTTTTTTTTTAAAAAGGTCAAATGATTTTTTTTTAAAAAGGGTCCTAAGAACAATGGAATATATTTAGAATAAAAAAAAAATCAGTGAATGTTGGGGCACCGAGGTGGCTCAGTTGGTTAAGCATCCCACTCTTGATTTTGGCTCAGGTCATGATCTCAGGGTCATGAGATCGAGCCCCGCATCATGCTAAGCGTGGAGCCTGCTTGAGATTCTCTCTCTCCCTTTCCCTCTGCCCCTTCCCACCCTCCCTCTCCATTTCTCTTAAAAAAAAAAAAAAGAAGAAGAAGAAGAAGGAAGAAAAGAAAAGAAAGAAAAAAAATCAGTGAGTTTTAAGAAGGCTCAAGAAATCAATTGTATGTTCTTCTTAAACTACTCTGGTCAGACCTTTAAAGTTATTGCCCTGAATAGAATAGCTCCTACAGCACCCCAGGGGGAGTTTTTATTGTGAGCTCTTATTTTGTGATAAGAGTATTTGGGGAGGACTAGATAAAATGCAAACCTTGGGCTTCATATAGATAATGGACTACTGGGGTGTTCCACCTGTTTGATTTTTGTTTTTCTTCCTTTGTTTTTATTGAGGCATAATTAATGATGGTGAAATCTTCAGGGCATGGCTTATAATGGTTTTTCCCCTTGTGTTTGTACCTTTTATAGGAACAACCCAGATCAAGATATAGAACATTTCCATCACCCCAGAGTGTTCCTTCATGCTTCCTTGGATAGACCATACACATCCCCCATAGATAACCACTATTTTGACTTCTATAGTCCTAGATTAGTTTTGTCTATTCTTGAGCTTCATATAAATAGAATAATTTGATTCCAACTTTTTGTGCTCAACATAGTATTTTTGAGATTCATCCATGTCATATGGATCAATAGTTTGTTCTTTTGTATTGCTGTGCTGTAGTCAATTATAGGAGTATGTCACAATCTGCCTATCTATCCTAAGGTTGTGTTGTTCCCAGTTTTTAACTATTATGAATAAAATTGCCCTAAACATTTTTTGTGGTAAAATATACATACACTAAAATTTATTATCTTAACCATTTTTAGGAGTGTAACTCTTAAGTTCATTCACTTTGTGTATAACCTCTGAACATTTTCGTACAAGCCTTTTTGTGGACAAATGCGCTCCTTTGTCTTGGATACATATGTGTGGAACTGCTGGGTCATTGGTATCTTTAACTTTTTTTTTTTTTTTTAGAAACTCTCATCTGTTTTCCAAAGTGGTTGTACCATCTTATTCTCCTACCAGTGTTGTATAAGGGTTCCAGGAACTATACATCCTCACCAATACTTAGTATAGCTGGTCTTCTAAATTTTAGCCATGCTGGAGGTCTATGGACAGTATTAAAGTGTTTTTCATTGTTAACTTAAAATGCATTACTTGTTGGAATACTTGTTATGACACTGCTGTTTGGTATTTTGTGCGAAAAGAAGTATTCTTTACTTTTGATGGGTTGATCGTCTAAGAGGCTGGAATCTGTGTGTTCCTTGTCTAATTTCAGGCAGAGGTAGTGATTTTGGTATTGTCAAAGGAGGGGTTGTTTTTCCAAATGGGTAAACCCAAGCCATGGAAACCAGCAAGCAGCCAGATTGAGGGATGTGAACAAACACCAACGTGGCACAGAGGATTCTTTTTTTGGGAACACTTCCCTTTAGTGGAGTGTTGCTTTGCTTTATTTTGTATTTGGTAATGATTCATCCAACCACTGGCCTGTTAAAATAAAGCTCAGGGATTAAGCTCTCCTAGCTCCAGTTGGATTTCTCTTCTGGTTTGCCTACCATTCCCTCCGGTAGGTTCTTTTAATTTCCCCCCAATTTGGAATGCCCTTCCTGCTTCTTTCCAGCTACGTGAATTCTATATACCCTTCAGGGTGTAGCTCAGCCTCCCTCTGTGAAACTTTATCTGAAACTTTTTATAGGTGGGAATTGTACTGTGTGTAACCTTTTAAATCCTCAATGCCTAATGAGATGCCTTGTCCTCTTTCATGTATGACGATGTTTATATCCCCCTCTTGTGAATTTCTGTAGGGTTTATAGACTGTAATATTCATTTGGCAGTTATATCACCTTGTATTTTGTTATCTTTAATGTAAATAGAGTGTGACATTAAAAGCAAACAAATGTAACAACTTATACATCCGAATAAGTAAGGTGTTCAAACTTGTCTTCAAAATAATTACCTCGGAAAATTACACATTTAACCTAACGTTGTGGTGATCTCATTCTCAGAACATTGTTGGTTTTTTTTAGAAGTTGCCTTCAAGGTCTGAGGTACATTCTTTTGACTATTTTATATGGTAGCTAGTGATTGTATATACATTGTATATACATGTATATGTACATGTAAGTATGACATATTATATGTTACATATATATTAGACACTTGTAGAGTACTGTTTGCCAGGCACAGTTCTATGCAGGTATGCCTGTAAAATGATGAGCTAGTTTTTTTCTGTTATTCTAAAGCAAGTTCCACAAGTGGAGTTGGAAAACACCTTTTAATCAATGACAGTTTTCTTTGGAGTAAGTAGGTTCAGGTCATTCTAGAATGAGTACTTTGAAAATGACAAGACTCAATTGCATGTTTAACAAAAATTTTTAAATTCACTTTCACCGCCATCTAGATAGGAAATCATCACATCTAAAGTGTAAGTTACTTGAGGGCATGGAGAATGTCATCTTTGGTGTATCCTCTGCCAGTAGCACTTCTCATTGTTTGTGACCATGGCAGGCACTAAATAAACGTGTGATGATTCGAGATCATAGAGCCCTTGTGTTAGAGGGCTGAGATAATTTGATTGTTACACTGGGTAGACTGACAATCTCTGGCTTTGTCTTTATTGTGTTCTGCTTTGCTCACTGATTTGTATGTCACACAGCACAGTGGCTATTTGTGACCTTCTAGCAACCTGTTTTTCACTTCACTTTATGGAAGATGGGAATACCACTTTGTTTGTTTGTAAGTGGTTTTCTGTGGAATGAATCTTCCATTCCCATTAAAGAGGTGGGATGATCACAGCTCATAGCTATCACAGTGGTGTTTAGAGTACAGCCTGGGAAATATGCATGGCACCTTAGAATACTTATTACTGCTTTGCTAAGGTTATGAAATCTCTAGCTATGCTAGATTTTACGTGTCATGAGGAAACAAAACTTCAAGTTCCTGCCTTTCCCAGGGCTTATCTTTTAATTAACAAGAGGAGAACGAGAGAACCTCTGGTAATGTGAGTGACACTCAAACACTCATCCACCCATATGGGGGCTCCTGTTACTTTGATTTTGTGTCATATGTGTGTAGGGCTTTTTCTTTCTTTCTTTTCGTTTTTCTTTTTGCACAATTTTTGTGTGTGTGTTCAGAATTTCCTTACCATGTTTGATTTACCTCATTTTAGTTACCATTGCAGCTGTGACAGTTGGTTAACTAATTCTTGTAATGCCCAGGGCTCACTGAGAATCTTGGAAAGATAAAGAGCTACCATATTTACTTGCCTCATTGTTGGTTCTGTTTCTGCTATAGTTTTTTTTAAAGACGATAGTTATTTTAAAACTTAGTATTTTTAAACAGCTTTGCTGAGATGCAATTCACGTACCACAAAATTCACCCCTGTAAAGTGTTACAACTCAGTGGTTTTACTGTATTCACAGTTGTGCAACCATCACCATGATCTAAGTTGAGAACATTTTCATTACCCTCTAAAGAAATCTTGTACCTATTAGTAGTCACTCTCCAGCCCTCCCTTACCAGGCTCTGGTAACCCCAACTCTACTTTTTGTCTCTATAGATCTGCTTATTCTGAACATTTCATATAAATGGAATCATGTAGTATATGGTCTTTTGTGACTGGCTTTTTTCACTTAGCATGATGAAAGGTTCACTGGTACTAGAGCATGTACCAGTACTTTATTCCTTTTTATTGCTAAATACAGTCCCTTGTATGGGTATCCACATTTTATTTATCCAAAAGATAATATTTTTTAAGAAGCAGTAATAGAGGGGCGCCTAGATGGCTCAGTCGATTGAGCATCCAACTCTTGGATTCAGCTCAGGTCCTGATCTCATGACTTGTGGGATCGAGCCCCGCATCAGGCTCCGTGCTCAGCGGGAGTCTGCTTGGATATCCTCTCCCTCTGCCCCTTCCCCCCCCCCGCTCACGTGCTCTCTCTTCTCAAATAAGTAGGTCTGTAAAAAAAAAAAGTAGTAGTAATAGCTCCTGGGTAAAGGTTGGGCCTAACAGTTATACTGACTACAAGGCCTTCTTCACTCTCCTTCAGCTGTGAAAAAGCAAGAGAAAACATGCCATTTTGTTTGCTGATTTGCACATGAACCCCAGCAAGATGTCATGGTCCCAACCCAGTGGTATAACTTCTCTAGCTCAAAAGCGTGGTTTATTTTGAGTATCTGATTGATAATTTCTGCTTACGGGTAGACTGACAATCTCTGGCTTTGTCTTTATTCCATTTGGCTTCGCTCCCCTATTTGTATGTTGCACAGAGCAATAGCTGTTTGTGAATTGCTCTGGAGTAATTTACACTTTAGATGTGGTGATTTTGTGTATATGTATAAAATTTTATATATACATACGTGTGTGTGTGTGTTTGTATGGCAGCAAATTGGCTTTTTTATTCCAGATCTGTAAATTCACATGGATGTCTTTAGATATATATCTATACTTAGAAATTTATATTATATAAAATGTATACACATTATATATAAATTTAAAAATATATATCGACATCCATATCTCTGTCTGTATGGCTATAGATAGATAGATGGTCTTTGACATTTTCAAGACTGTACTTTGAAAGACTTCAGAAACAAATGTCATTCAACCCAAACCTTAATGGGTTATAAAGTGTTCTATAATTTTGTTCTCAGTTGTCGTGGGGTCAGATAAGATAGACTGCCAAGTGTTAGCAATCCTACTTAGAAGGCCTACTTGTAGGATTTAAAGGAAATGTGCTGCCATAGATGAATGATCTGACACAGCTCTCGTGAGCGATCCCTTCTGTCAGGAAGTAGCATTGGAAAAACAGTCTGGGACAAAAGGAAAAGCCTCTGGTACTTCTGGAGTTTTGAAGACCCTTTAGAAGTCAGCATGCGATTTTTTTCCCTAAATTATTATTTTATTTCTTATTTTTACTTTATTTCTTATGCTGTAAATATTTACAGAATGAAGTGAGATGTTTTACAAGGCAGATCCACCAGAGAATTTTGATCTCTCACTCCACTGACACCAGTCATGCTGAGCGGGTTTTAATGCCGTCCTCAGTTTACGTGCCATGACCTCTCAGAGAGTGATCACAGTGGCTTTGTAGCTGGCCTCAGTTTAATCATGAGGAGGTAGTTGGGAGAAGGTGAGCGGTTTCATGCTGAGCAAGTTAAGGCTAGTTTCTGGGGTTAAAGTAGAAGTTTCTCTTTGCTCCCTTTCCTGCCCCTTTTGTTTTTCTAAGCGTTGATGAATTTACGAATTGGTGATCATAGAATCTATAAGGCTTTTATTGAATATCTCGAAGCTTTTATTGCATAATTCAAAGCTTTTGGGGGATGAGTTGTTTTGTCATGCCAAAGACATATAGGAAGTATATGGCAATATACACATTAGAGTATAAGGCAGCAGATGGTTGGTATACCCATTTTACATATAAGAAAACTGAGGCAACAGTGAGGGTCATTTAACGTAAACATTCTAACGTCTAAAGATGTGAACATTAAAAATAATTAGAGAAATATGTCTTTGTTTGAAAACAGAGATGAGCTCTCCTGAAGGTTAGCTACTTTACATGTTATTGTTGGCTGGTGGTAATGGGGAGAGCCTGAACTCTATTTTCTGAACCCCGGTTCTTCAGACAGTTCCTGACTGGATGCTTGAGCATTCAGATACTTGGCAGTCATCAGTTTTCCCTTCCATCAATCACTGCTGCAACGTCCCTTAGGTAGTTGGACGTGTTTGATTGATCAGAGTATTGCTTAATCATACTGTTGATCAGTTTTGAGAGTGGAAGAGGCACAAGAGAAGATTCAAGCAAAATGCAGGGAACCCCCCTGGGGAGCATGCTGAACTTACAGATTTTTAGGGTCCCTGGACCACTGTTTCATTAGGATTGGGGTCAGGCCTAGGAATATGCATTTTCTTTTCTTTATCTTTTAAAGATTTATTTATTTGAGAGAGAGAGAGAGTGTGTGCACATGCGTGACTGGGGGGAAGGGCAGAGGGAGAGAATCTTAAAGCAGATTCCCCACTGAGCATGGAACCTATTCGGGACTCATCTCACAATCCACTCATGAGATCATGACCTGAGCCGAAACCAAGAGTCAGACACTCAACTGACTGAGCCACCCAGATGCCCCTGCATTTTAAATAAGCATCTCCAGTGATTCTGATGCAGCTGGTCCAGGGACCACACTTCTAAAAGCCTTGTACTAAGTGGAGAATAGGAGTAACTGAATGAGAAACAATAAGGAGAATTTCCATAAGTTGATAAAAATAAACAGAACCATTTTTGCTCCAAATAGGAGCTCAGTAGATCAAGATTGTACTTAAGCAAAAGTTAATTTATTCCCAAATTTTCAGTAATAACATTTATCACATAGAGTCAGTTTCATCTGAGTAGCCATAGAAATATTCATTAGCAGCTTACAGAAAATCCTGAGATAAAAAATGCAGTTTCTCTTTTGTATACACCTATTTTTAACTCTTTGCTAAAACAAGAACCTTTACTGCTTCTGTTTTGTGTATTCTTCTTTTCCTTCCAGCAAGTCTACAGTGCCTTGATATTATCCCAATAGATAATCTGCTGTCTCAGCGAGGAAACTTGATTATGTTGTGGGTTGATGTGGAAGCTAGGATTTGGATATGTATGAGGTGATGTCACTTTCTCCATCTGGGATTATCACTCTGTGCTTTCAGCCACATTTGGGATCCATAATAGGTCTAATGTGAGCATCTTCAATAAGTGTCCATCTACCTTTGGCAAGAAAGATTGAAATATTAGCCGTTTAAGATATTTGCTAAACTACCGAGCGCTCAATGGGCCATCCAAAGCCTGAATAGCCCTGAATGAGTGTAAGAAAGAAACTGCGAGAGTCTCAGTCCTCAGTTTTCAGTGCAACAGATGGAAGCCTCTCAATTACATGAGCTCACATCTGTGTCTCTGATTTGACTGGGTCTGTGCCATAATGTGCTGTGGAATTACTGATTCTGTAATCCTTAGAAAGCATGGTTGAAGTGAGATTGACAAAGAGCTAGACCCTAAAGGTTAATGGCACAGAATATGGACCCTGGAGAACTAATAGTGAAATATAAATGTCAGTGGTTGCAACCCCTCATCCATTTTATTTGCCAAAAGTTTAATATAGTCTAGTGGGCCCCAAATTAAAATGTTTCAGTTTTGTTTTATTTCTTCATTAGTCTAATTCCCATTGACCTTGTGTCAAGGCTAAAACAATTTAGGAGCATTCTAGCATGGGAGCAGTTTTAGCAATCATTGTCAACATGGTTTTAAAGAAAATAGGTTGGCAAGACACATGTAGGTTCTGCAATCTATTAATAGCGTGACATTATAGTTCTTTATTTTGTAAAACCATTAATTGGGGTGCCTGGGTGGCTCAGTCGTTAAAGCGTCTGCCTTCAGCTCGGGTCATGATCCCAGGGTCCTAGGATCGAGCCCCATGTCAGGCTCCCTGCTCAGCGGGAAGCCTGCTTCTCCCTCTCCCACTCCCCCTGCTTGTGTTCCCTCTCTTGCTGTCTCTCTCTCTCTGTCAAAATAAATAAATAAAATCTTAAAAAAAAACATTAAAACAAGGCTTTGGGAAGATGGATTGAATTTCTAAAATGGCAGAATGTCTATGGTGAACATCACTGTTACTTATTTTCCTGGAGTTTGCTAGCCAGGTGGATGTGGTGGTTATTTAGTAATAGCTGGGTCCTTGTCCTTCAACATAGGTTGGCTTATCAGGAAACAGGATGGAGGGGTGACTGGGTGGCTCAGTCAGTTAAGTGTCTGCCTTCGGCTCAGGTCATGATCCCAGATCAAGCCCCGCATCGGGCTCCCTGCTCAGCGGAGAGCCTGCTTCTTCCTCTCCCTCTCCTTCTGCCTTTCCGCTCCACTCCTGCTCACTCTCGCTCACTCTCAAATAAATAAATAAAATCTTAAAAAGAGAAAAAGGAAACAGGATGGAAAGATAATGGCTTTTAGAAGAGCATTTGTTATATAATTCACATGCTTTGTAAAAGAGGTAAGAATAAGGGTCAGATTTTGTGTAAGGGTCTTTTGTTCCTAAGTCTGAAGGCCATAGATAATGGTAATAATAGATTCGAATGAAAAGGCAATCCACAGAATGGAAGAACATTTGTACAAATCCTGTATTTGGTAAGGGACTTGTATCCAGAACATATAGAGAACTCTTACACCTCAACAATACATAAACAGTAACCCAATTTAAAATTGGATAAAGGACTTGAATAGACATTTCTCTAAAGAAGATTGACAGATAGTCAATGGGCACATGAAAAGAGGCTCAACATCATTAGTCATTAGGAAAATGCAGATTAAAACTACAGTGAGATACCACTTCATACCCACTAAAATGGCTAAGATAAAACAGACAGTAACAAGTGCTGGTGGGGATGTGGAGAGATTGGAACCCTCATACGCTGCTGGTGGGATTGTAAATGGTGCAGCCACTTAGGAAAACAGTTTGGTAGTTCCTCAAAATGTGAAACTTAGGGCTGCCATTTGACCTGGTGATTCCAGTCCTAGGTATACACCCAAGAGAATTGAAAACATAGCCTCACAAAAGTTTGTCCACAGACATCCATAGCAGCATTATTCAGAAGAGCCAAAAAAAAAAAAAAAAAAAAAAAATAGGACCAATGCAAATACCCCTCAACCAATGAATGGATAAGTAAGATGTGGTAGGTCCCGTATAATGGAATATTACTTCGCAATAAAAGGGAACACAGTGCTGGTATATATGAGCCTTGAAAACATTATGCTAAGTGAAAGAATCCAGACACAAAAACCACACATATGATTCTATTTATATGAAATGTCTAGAATAGGCAAATATATAGAGACAGAAAGTAGGGTAGTAGTTGCCCGGGACTGGAGAAAGGGGTATGGTGTGGGTAGTGCCTGCTAAGTGGAATAGTGTCTTTTGGGGGAAGAAGTATTCTAAAATTAGGTTGTGGTGATTGTTGCACAGCCCTGTGCATACACTAACACACACTGAATTGTACACTTTAAATGGATGAATTGTGTGGTGTATGAATTACATCTTAATAAAGCTATTCTACGATTTGGAGATTTGAAGGGAAGAATATTGTTTGTACTGTTATTCTATTCATTTGATTATTTGCAAAGTTCTACGTGTGTGATTTGCTTACATGAAAATATTTTGCCAAGTATTCTTAGTTTGATGATAAACCTTACTAATGGCACCTGTAGATCATCCAGTGAGTATTTGAGCACCAGGCTTTGTGTCCAGTGCTAGGGGGCCTGCACTGCTCTTCTCAAGGAGCTGACAGTCTAGTATTGTGTTTTCTTTATAATCAGTACTAGTTACAGTATAAGAAGCAAGTTGGCATCATGCATGTTGTAAATTAAGATAATCTTTACAGAGAATAGGTTGTGGGTGGGGGTGTTTGGGGCCTGGGGATAAGGATGAGCAGAAGAGAGGGATGGAATTCTAGGTGAAGCTGATCACCAAGGGCAGATGTGCAGATGGCAACAACGTAAACATGTGAGTATGTTGCTTTTCAGGTTGAGTGTCATCATTGGCTCCCCATTGCCTGCATAATAAAGTCACACTTGCTTGAGCATGGCTCAGTAGAGGAGGCTGCTGCACAACTTCCATGCAGGAGAACTCGAGTGGTAGCAGTCTGGTTGGAAGTGGGAGAAGGCAGGGCTCATGGCCTTGTCATGAGGTTGTCTGCATAGCGAGCTAACTTTTACTTAAAATGAGCATTTGTTTGAGGGGGCCTTTGAGGTGCTAAAGCCTTTAGATGGCCAAAGCCCAACCATCACTGTCTTTCTCTGCTTTGTCGCTTACTGCTCTTTCATTTTGCCCTGTATATTCCTGTGGCTTGGTGCTGCCATGCTGTTTCCCACCACTCTGCACTGAGTGCTTGTTTGGTCTGCAGGATTTTTTCCCCTACAAAACTCCTGCTTATCCTTCAAGACCCAGCTGGAGCACCATCTGCTCCTTTAAGCGTCTCTGAATGTCATATGACCTTGGGCAATTTGCTAAGCCACTTCTATGCTTCTTTCCTCCTCTCTAAAATGAGACTAATAAGAATACCTACTTCATAGGTAATTAGGAGGATGAAATGAATTCGTGTATATAAGCTTTTGGAACACTAAGTAAATGCTCCTAAGTGTTACCTATCAACGTGATTATTAATTTCGGGCAGAGTGCGTGGCTCCCTTGTCTGTGCATTCTCTGCACTTGCATGCACTTCCATTACTAGCAGTAAGTTGCAGGGTGGGAGGGCATCGCAAATTCAGTGACAAGTCTCCATTGTGGTCAAAACCATATAGATAGGGTTATTCCATGTATTAAAGAGGGTGGGGTAGGGAGTGCATATTTACCCTATTTTGTAGTCATTCCGGGGAGTCTATCTTGGGATGGAGATGAGACCAGATGACTTAAGGGCCCCTTCTAATGTAAAATCTTTCCTGCCTGAAGGAACCTGTCTTTGGAGGTACTGGGAATGGGTGGGAAGTTGGGGTACAAGGAAGAGACAGGGTAGGATGAGGGAACTGTAGTGAAATCCTAAATCCACTTGACTTTCCGGCTCCTTCTCCCTAGCCCTATTGTGGCTGTAGACCAGCTCTGCTCCCACGCAAAAGCCTCAGGCAAGTCTAGGGTGGCCTTCTGCATCAACATACTAAGTATCCTGCATTAAACTTCTGGGGAAATGAGTCTTACTGCTTCATCCAGGATCTCTCAGAATTAAGATTTGTTTCCTTATATGCCTTAGGGCATACGGAGAAACTCTGCTTAAATGTAAATGCACTGTTTCAGAGATGGCACCGTCTTCAGCAGTCCTTGAACCGCATCGCATTTTTTAATTTTCATTTTTGCAAGTGTGGAAATGATGTTTGCCCCTTTATATTTTGGGGTTACCCACCCCTCTGTACATTCAGGAGGAAACCATTGGAGTTTGTCTGTCCTCGCGTCTCTGTTTCATGTAGCGGGCACAGAACAGCCCTTGGAATGTCTAGGCCATTACTCTGCTGTCTGCACCTCGGATCCAGGGACTCCTGCTGTCAGCTTACCCAGCCTCAGCTGTACCTTTGAAGTGGAGGGCAAGCCTTTCATCTTCGCTCATTTTCACTTAATGACAGCCTGGCCTTTGATCAGCTCAGTTTTCCTCTTTCTTTGGCTTCCTAATGAGTCACTTGGAGGTAAGGAGAGACCTGAAGTGTAGGCCCTGAACCAGCCACAACTTTTATGAGCACAGTGGTTGTTTGACCTTCATATCTTAAGTAAATATACCAGAGGAGTCAGTCCTTCCTGGCCTTTCATTGATAAAATTTGCTCACTGGCTAATGTAAACTTTAAAAGAGAGGTGGAGGAGGGGAGACAGGATGGAGAGAAGTAGAAGTGAAATGTAAGCAGCATCCCCTCCGCCATACTTTAATTTGTTTAATTTGGGGAACCCCCTTCACCTTCAAACTCACCTATAAAACTTCTCAGCATCATGGGGGGATATTGCTTTTAGGAAACACATCAGATTCTACATGCTAGTGAAATCATTTGTTTTCAGATGAATTGTTACAGCTTTTTAGTTTATTATTTAACAGTATCTTTTCTTGGCACTTGATAGGGATACAAAAAGTTCCCCTTGATTGAATGTACTTTTTCATAATGATCTTATTTCCAGTTACTGTTAAACCCTAGGAAACAGATCTGCAGTAGTCCCTTTACAAAGCTACTCTGAGACTCACATATTCTTTGGTTATGCTGCATACCACTACTATGCCATTGTTTTTAATATGAGATAAAAATACATTTGGGTATTATTACTTTTATCCATAGATGAAATTAACTGTTTGCCTCTCCAGTAAATCTGCAATAAATGGTTTAATACTCTCTCAAGCTAGTTAGTATACTTTTGGACTCCAAGTCCAATAGTGTTTTAGTTTTTGGTTGGGGAATGCAAACATCTTTCAGTAATAGCTTATGTAAACTATAATTAATAAAATTTTTCCATAAAAGGACTCCAAAATATACTGCATGCTATGGAAAAAAAAAAAAAACCTAACAACTATATATTAGCTTGACACTAATTTAATGAAGGATATCATGTTATAATTTTTTAGAATTGGTTTATTTTAACATAGCGTGTATTTCATTTGAGTCTGTTTTAAATCACTGTTAAGAATTTTTCTTCTATATGTACCCATTATTATTTGAGATGCTTGATATTCTTCACAACTCAGGTGTTACCCAGGAAATACCTATTAAATGAATTTGGATTATTCATGGGCAGTTGGAAACTCTTAGCATAACTCCTGCAACTAAAAACAATAGACATCTGTATTTTATTTAAAGAAAATGAGTTTTGGTGTGCTGAATTTTTTCCTCCAGCAATAAAAATCATCTTATTAGAATATTAAAAATGTCAAAACAGAAATGTGGATGTAGAAGGCTAATTAGACTTTTAGATCAACCTGGAGAACCTAAAATATGGACTTATACTGGTAACTCAATCTTTATTTTTCCTCTTATATGTTGATAAGGTTGAAAAAAAGTATAGCTTTCTGGCTTTTCCAATTTGTGTTTCTCAATTTATAAAGAAGATCTTTCCTTAAAATGTCTCTTGGGCCTGCCTCTTCATTACCCTCACAGATGTGAACATAGTTGACCTGACCCCCGCCCCCACTCTTTACACGTGCATCCCTGCTCTGTCCCGTGGCTCAGGTGTGTCCATCCCAGAGGTCACTGGCATAGTGTCTGAAGGTTTGCTTTAGCTGTGTCAACACTTATAACGGCTCCCTATCAGTTGCTTATCACACCAAGTCTAAATGTTCTGCCTATGTTCAAAGCCCTTTATTTATCAGACTCATCTATCTCTTTAGTCCTCACTCTTTACTACTAGAAGGAATGAGCCCTTCATTCCAGTTAGATTGAGCTTGTGCACATGTGCACGCACATGGCATCATCCTTGCTCTCTCCATTTATTCATACAATTGTCCCCTCCTGGAATGCCTCTACCCATCATTTCAAGTATCTAAATCCTACCTGTTTTTCAAATCTTACTCCTGACTATTAGAGTTAGAATTAATGTCTTCCTTTTACAAAATGCCCATAGCTTCTCCTCCTTTTTTTTTTTTTTACACACTAAGTTTATTTTTGTCTTCAAATTAATTAAAATTTGCACACTTTCTTCATTATAATTCCTAATATGGTAATTGTTGAAAGATACAGCCTATAGAATCAAAAGCTCTTTGTGGTCCTCAATTATTATTTTTTTGTAACAGCTTTATTGAGCTATGATTCACATACCATACGATTTACCCATTTAAAGAACATATCTTTTATTTTGGCATTTATAATGTTCTTCCTTATAGTTATTTATCTCCATGACTTATCACTCCTACTAGAACTACAGTTCCTTGGGGCAGAGACCAGATCTGAAAATATCTTTGTATTTTCCTCAGTTCCTGGCGTAGTACTCCAAACATACCAGGCACTAAAATGCTTTTGAGTGAAACGTATCCCTTCATTTCTCCTGCCAGCCCTAAAATCTCATACTTTGTTTAGATTGGGGCTAGCATCAACAGTTAGCAATTAGCCTTTAAAATAAAGGCTTCATGTGTCAGTTTCTGGGATGATAGGCAGGGATACAAATCCCACTTAAGTATCATTTTGGGAGGAGGATCATCTCAAGAAGAGAGCTTGGGTGACAGCTTTCAGAGCAAAGGAAAACAGACTAGGGTTTGCCCCTGGAACCTGGGTCTATCAAGTGGCCTGTTGGCTTACCAGCTTTGTCAAGGCATCGGTAAAATAGTGTTTCGGTTAGGTGACATGATTAAGAACACAGCACATGACCCAGACAGCCAGGTTTAGATAATTTAAAGACAGTAAAAACCCAGGAATGCTGACTTGCCAAGGAAGATCTTGATGAAGAAGGTAGGATTTGTACCCTAGCCCAGACCTGAATGAAAGTGAGCGTATGTTTTAGATAGGTGGGAGGGAGACAGAAGAGCATCCCCAGTAGGAGGGAACAGCACATGCAGTGGAGTCTGGGAGGAGTAGTGAAACCCAGAGAGGGAGAGGCTCAAGGCTAGAGGGATGGCTGTGGAGGTCTAGATTACCAGTTTGAAGAATTTCAGACTTTATTTCAGCAGTCCAATCCCTCAGGTATTTTAATCTCTCATGGCTGAAGACTCTCTGCCCAAGGTATAGGTGATGTGAGAAGGAAGAATTGAAACACGAAGTTAGTGCCAATAGCTTTGGTTTGCCTGAACTATACAGATCACTTATTCAACAGATATTTATTGAGCACCTGCTGTATTCCAGGAAAAGTATAAGTCAGCCCCTGATAACATTGGGTATTTCTTTATGTATTTTTTTGTCTTTTTTTAAAAAATAAAGATCTTTTGAGAGAGAGAGAGTGTGCACGTGTGAGTTGGGGGAGGGTAAGAGGGAGAGAATCTTCAAGTGGACTCACCGATGAGCGCAGAGCCTGACACAGGGCCTGATTTCACGACCCATGAGATTATGACCTGAGTTGAAGCCAAGAGTTGGATGCTCAACTGACTGAACCACCCAGGTGCCCCTCATTGTCTTTTATATAAAAAATAATTCTGGGGGCGCCTGGGTGGCTCAGTCGTTAAGCGTCTGCCTTCGGCTCAGGTCATGATCCCAGGGTCCTGGGATCGAGCCCCACATCAGGCTCCCTGCTCCACGGGAAGCCTGCTTCTCCCTCTCCCACTCCCCCTACTTGTGTTCCCTCTCTCACTGTGTCTCTCTCTGTCAAATAAACAAATAAAATCTTTAAAAAAAAAAAAAAAAAAAAAAAAAATTCTGTCCCAAATCAGACTTTTGCTGATTTGTAATCAGGAACTTTATGTTTGATCCAGCTTAGCTCTGGTCTCTTGTATAGCAAATAAAAAGTGCTTAATAAATGAGTAAGAGATTGAGTGATAATGGCAAGATACGTACACCCATTGTTACTACGAAAGGGAAAAGGCTACGTTTTTATAGTGGAGACATCTGTGGACACCATCTTAAGCAAGTAATCAAGCTTAGCTTCACCAGCAGTGGCATAAAGTGACGCCAGGTGCCTCCTCACGTCATTCAGTGAAGTGTGCACAATATCACCTCCCTAATATCTTGCCAAAAATGTTCAACTCGAATGTAATTGTGAGGAAATCATCAGGCCACAACAAATTGTAGGACAGCTAATTGGTCTGGATCTTTTTTTTTTTTTTTTAAGATGTATGTATTTCAGAGAGAGAAAGAGAGAGTGCATGCATGAGTGGGTGGGGGGGGGGGGAGCAAAGGGGGGGGGGAGAGAGAGAGAGAGAATCTCTGCAGACTACCCACTTGAGCATGGAGCCCGACATGGGGCTCGATCCCACAACCCTGAGATCATGACCTGAGCTGAAAACAAGAGTCAGACACTCAACTGACTGAGCCACCCAGGAACCCCTGGTCTGGATCATTTTTAAATGTCAGTGCCATGAAAGAGGAAAAAAAGATAAAATTCCTTTAGATAAAAGGAAATTAAAGAGGCATGACAGCTACATCTAGCAGTGTGTGGTTCTTGATTGGATCTCGATTCTCCCACCACTCCCCCCATACTCTCCGAAAAGAAGGCATTCAGTTCAGAAAATTTGTATACGGATATATGGATTGGTTATTAGATAATGGCAGTATATCAGCTTTACCTTGTTGGGTGTGATGATGATTGTAGCAACGAAGGAGAATGTCTTTGTTCTTAGAAGACATTTGTTGGAGTATTTAGGGGTGAAATATGATACGGTACAAGTTACTTCAAATGATTATAGCAGTTATAGCAAAAAACAGTGTATGTGTGTAGGGAAGACACTGACAAGATGCTTATACTAGGTGAATCTAGGCATAGGGAGTGGGATGTTCCTTGTTCATTCAACTTTTGGTGGCTTTAAAGTTTTTTTGAAATAAAAAGCTGGAAAAAAATTACTCAAATACCTAACTCTTTCACTGATAAAGTTAACAGAATGTTACTTTAAGTGGGTTGCTTTGAATAATCTTCGTGGTTATTAGGCACTTGAATTATGTGCATGCCTGAGTTCTTAATGCTGCTTTCACTCTCCGTGTTGTGTGTCACTCTCTCAGTATTTGAACTGCATCCTATTTTAATCCTTGGAAAAGTCGCTCTGTGGCTTCTGAAACCGGCATGTTTAGCAATGATAAGTAATACAGTGAGTTAATGCATCTCTGTGGGATAACACAATGGCTTTCTGAGATATTTGAGGATATTTGTTACGTCTTAGTTACCTGCCCCCTTCAGCTCTGTTGGGGGTTTGGAGCTGATAATGAGATTTCATATTTGGAATAGGTAGGCCCGTATGTGACCTTCAACAGTCCATATGCCAGTGTGTATAGGAATTTTGAATTGGTTCCTGGGAGCCTCATTTTATTCCTCAGGGTCGGGACTAGAATATATGGCAGAGAACAAGACTGCCTATTTATATTTAGAGACCATAGCAAACATGATGGTATTGCTCAAAAAATCTGTAGCTTTTGAGTTGGAGGCAGGCAGTGCTAGAATGTCACTCAGGACTGTGATGTCGGTCAGCCTTACCCGATGGTGTCAGAGGAGGTACTCTTGGGGCTGGGGATGGCAGCGTGCCTCTGGGTTGGGTTTTGAAAGCGGAGATGAATACGAATTGGCTGAGAGGGATTCTGCGTGCATTCTAGTGCGGAGAAAGGTGCACGGAAGCAAGCATATTGAGTGGAGAGTGTGCCTGGGGAGGAAGTGGTGCTAGTTTACTGAGCACCAGCTATGTGCTGGGCACTGTGCCAAGTGTCTTGTTGACTCTTTGAACTAGCTCAGGGCCTACCTGGGTGTGGGTTTGCATGGTCATTTTCACACACGTGGAAACAGCCATAGGAAGTCAGGTGCCTGCCCCAAGGTCGCCTGCTGGCTCCTGGTGGAACAGCTTGGGAACGCTTTCTCACCCATGCTCCTTGGGCTGTTTCTCCTGACCTTTTCAGTTAGTTGGTGGAAACTGTGTATGTGCGAACTTTATGAGAGGAGAGGAGCTTTGGATGGATAGTGAGAGTGACGTTTGGAGAAGTCTCCTATGCCCCCATCATCTCATCCTTTATTTAAAAAAATTTTTTAGAGTTTTTTTTTTTTTATTTGATGCAGAGAGAGCATGCGCACAAACGGGGAGTGGCAGGCAGAGGCAGAAGCAGACTCCTCGCTGAGCAAGGAGCCTGACGTGGGACTCGATCCCAGGACCCCAGGACCATGACCCAAGCCGAAGGCAGACGCCTAACCAACCGAGCCAGCCAGGCACCCCTCATCTCATCCTTTAAATGGGAATGTTATCTGGTGGAATTAACCATAGTACAGTACATGGCCTCTTCCGGGCTGGGAACTTTCTATAAGTTTTCAGTGATCCTCACAAAAATCCTGGAAGGTAGATGAAGAAATGGGGGCTCACGAGAGAGGTGAAGAGACTTTGCCAAGATCACACCTTTTTCTGATTCCGAAGCCCACTTTGACAGATTTTCTCTGCACTGGGCTAGTGTGGTCAGGGTACTGAAAGAAGCAAGGCACTCCTGACCACGGGCATGGTGTTAGAGCGAGCCGAGCACGGGCAGACTCTTCTATAGGCAGACTGTGATGAGTCCATTCCACAGGTTTATGGGGTATCAGGAAGGAAAGCCTCCAGGCTCACCTTTCCCTCCCAAAATTGTCTTCTTTCTTTTTTTTTTTTCTTTCCTCCTCCAGTGGTCAGTGGCTCATTGTAAGACTTAACCCTCCAGGAGCCCCTGGCCCAGTCATACTCTCCAGAATTCCTTTCACGTGAAGAACGTTTTGAAAATGCAGATACTAGCATATTTCCTTCGTTGTTTAACCTGTTGAACACCAAAGGGCTTAAAGGGAGAGTTTCTTTGGGTTATTTTTACCCACTTACATTACCCACTTACATTTACCATTTCCCCCACAGCTTAATATCTCTATTTTATGGCAACTGGAGTCCCTCAGGGGGCAACTCAACTGTTGAAGAGGCTAGAACAAGCCTTTTTCACTTCACCTTGTTCGGTGATTCCTTCTAAACATTTATGAGCTCTACCATGGAGGAGATTCAGCCTGATTCTAATACCATCTGTAAAACCTTCTATAATTCTCCTCCTTCTCATTAACAGTAACATGTCACAAAAGCAGTTTTTCTGGTAAATATAGTGAAGAATTTCTGCTGTTATAGGGTCTTTTCCATTAAGGAGGGTTCTGTACGCTCGGCGCTAAAAGGTTCTTGGGCTGCCTTTATCAGGTCACGTGTTGGTGCCAGGCCCTCAGACAGGGATTTGTGAGGACATGTGACACATTATGTCGATGTTCTAATATCCAGGCAGACACAGCCCTTCCGGCTTCATCGGTACAGGAAAGCAGGGCTCGCACTCTGAAACTAGGCTTCCTGATTGACTCTGAACCCTCTGCAGCTCTATCAGAGTCAAGTCTAGGGTTGGAGGACCAAGAATAGAAGTTGGTGTGGTCATTGGTCTGGCTCAGGAAACCAAGGATGCAGACAATTGTTTGATCTTTTTGAGTCCCAGTTATGATTTACGAAAGCCAAAACCCAACCTGATACCGAGATCTGCTGATCTTCAGCCTAATTGTGTCATTGTTAGATACCTGAGTTTTTCTTTAAGCTGAAGTGTTATGTATAATAAGACATTAATTTCAATTCTCTTACTTGGCGATAATTTCACCGAGGTTACAGTATTTTTAAAAAAGATTTATTTATTTATTTATTTATTTATTTGAAGGGGGGTGGAGGGGGCAGAGGGGAAGCAGACTGCGGGAACCTCCCCCCTCCAAACATGGGGCTTGATTGTGATCTGAGCCGAAACCAAGAATTGGATGCTTAATGGACCGAACCACCCAGGTGCCCCCGAGGTTACAGTGTTGCATATTCCATGAAGATACAGTTAAGTTTTAAAGTGAATTCAGTAGAGTAAATGACATTACAGGGACTTTCTGTTTTTAACTCCAAACACAGCAAAATTATTTTAAGTGGTATAAAACCTCCTAATTAAATGAATAGCAACATATGGGTGTGAATATAATTTTTAATTGACTTCAAAATATCTTGAGTTAGTACTTTTTGATATTCAGATTAACCTTTCTATTCAACTTATTTAAAGTATTTTATTGTCTATTCAGAATGGAGATTGAGAATTCTAGACATTTTACTGTTCCCGTGGGGTTATTTTTTACCCTTTCTGTTCTAGTCCCTATAGAATTACAGCTGTTTAAAACCATTAAGGATTGTAGACATCCTCCACCCCGATGCACCAGCTGCACCTGCACTGTCTTGGAGCAGGTGCTACCAGACTTGCTCTGTAGGGGCTGTCTCTTTCACCTGTGTGTCTCAGAGAGCACCCTGCTCATTTGTGCTGAAGCGCTACACTTTTTCTGGAGCCCAGCCACTCTATCGGTGCTGACCCATTGGTCTCCTCTCCTCTGCGGCGTCTAATCCCAAAGCGGCATCCCTGCATCTTGACCAGTCCTGCCATGTTAGGTGAGCTGGAATAGACGAGGTGGCTGAAGCTGTTTGGTTCCAAACTGAAGAGCTTTCCCCTTTGAGCCAGACCTAGGTTAAGACCTGTCCTCACCACCCTTCTTCCCTCCCTAGTCTTTCCTCTGTGTGCTCTTCAGCTCTGGCGTCATAACAAAGCACCCCAGACTGGGGGCTTAGCAAATGTTTGTTGTGTCACAGTTCTGGAGGCTGGAAGTCTGAGGTCAGGATGTTGGCAGGGCTGGTTTCTTCTGGGGCCTCTGTCCTTGGCTTGCAGATGGCCGTCTTCATGTTAATGTGGTCTTCCTTCTGTGTGTGTCTGTGTCTCTTCTTAGAAGGGCACCAACTTACTGGATAAGGGCCCACCTTAATGACCTCATTTAACCTTAATTATTTCTGTAGAGACCCTGTTTCTAAATACAGTCACATTCTGAGGTACTGGGGTTAGGACTTAGAAATTTTGGGGGGACAAAACTCAGCCCATAACACTGCCCTTCTGGACTTCCCGCCCTGCTCTCACCTTCTTCCTCCCCTTTACCTGTCTTCCTCCCACTTCTTCTTTTTCTTTTCTTTTTTTTTTTTAAAGATTTTATTTATTTGAGAGAGAGAGTGAGCTAGAGAGCACAGGCAGGGGGGAGCGGCAGTCAGAGGGAAATGAGGGAGATGCAGGCTCCCCACTGAGCATGGAGCCCATCCCAGGACCCTGAGGTGATGACCTGAGCCAAAGGCAGAAGGTTAACCCATTGAGCCTCCCAGGTGCCCCTCCCACTCCTTTTCCTTAACCTGTAAAGCATCCTGCGCAGCTAAAAAGAATATGAAAATGGAGTGATCTCCAATGCCATGTGTCTCCTTCCAGCTCTTCTGTGGATCAGCTTTGTGACCTCGAGCAATTCTCTTAATTCTTAAAACACTAGTCTCCTTAGAATTCAGGAATCATTCTTACCTTCTTGCATTATAGGACTACAGTAAGAAAAAACCGGAGTAACAGGTCCTATTTTTAAATGCTTTAAAAATAAAATATACTGACATAAGATACAGGAAAGCTCAGACAACGTGTAACATTTACAGGATTATTTGGATTACTTGAAATTCTGATTATAATGGCCTATGTTTCAACTCCACATTTTACTGTGTTTTGTTATCCTTAATTATATTATTAGCAGTCAGCAATATACCGTAAGCGTTTTTTTGTTTTTTTGTTTTTCTTTTTTCCTGAGCAATCTCCTTGTTGCTCTAAAAAGACCAGAGCTGCTCAAATCATGCTCAGCTGGGGGCCTGGCCTCCCCCGCCGGGCTGACTGCACAAGAGTGACCTTTCGCTGAGGGTTGGCCTCCAGATGTGAGATGGGGCTCTGCAAGTCTCCAGCTGTGGCTCTGGGCTTCCCGAGCGGCGGTGGGAAAGGGGTGGGGGCGAGGGGGCGCGGTCACTGAGTAGTAGAATCGCTTGTAATCCCTGCGCCTCGGGCAGACACTACGTCACGACTTTTATCTCTGCTGGCTCGCCCGGTTTCATCATGTTGCCTAACAGCCCTCCGTACAAAAAGAAAAAAGGGAACCAGAATGGGGATAGCCACCACTTGAACTGTGTGAAAGAGGTTGACTTCACTGTCTTCTCTCCAGCTGCTAGTCCCTGAGACAAAGAAGTATTATTTGAAAGAAAATGTATAAGCCCCAGGCTGCTGCCCTGCACGGTCTTGAGTGTGAGAGGAGAGTGCAGTTGTTTTATCTGGGTGACTCTCGCCAGTAGGGTGATGTCAGTCTGGTCGCCGTGGGTTGTGGTCAGACAGGAGACGTTTCCACGTAGCCCAAAGGCTTGTGGGTGTGTGGGGGGGAACCGAGCTGTGGTTTTACTTTGATTTAGGTTCAAACATGATAAAAGGGCTGGGGAGGGGAGTAGAACATAAAAGTCTTTTTTTTTTTTTTTTGATCTGAACATAAAGTCTTAAGCACAGCAACGATTTAAATTGTGGAAGAAATCTTTTGAGCAAGGAAGGCAATCCAGATTTTTGTGAAAAATCTACCCTTAAAAGTTACAGCAAGATACTTTTTTTGTTTTTCCTACAGACGTACCTTTCCCTTCTCCGTAAACACAAAGACACTGTCAATTCAGCCTTGTGTTGTTTGACTAATCTTCAGAAAATGACAATAAATGCCATGATTTTGATTAATTCCTCATGAGGCATGCCACAGTCTTGAATGCAGTCACAAATCCTTGTATGGCACTTGGCCCGCAGAGTTGGTGAAGAGGTACTGTGACCAGGAGCTGAGGGACCTGGGTTCTAAAGCCACCTCTGCTTTTCCCTGGAATCCCTTCCTGTCTCTGAACCAAATCAGTTGCCTCACCTCCATGTTGAAGGCCCTTGGCCTTCATCGTTCAGTTGTATAAAAGTTGAATCCACATTTTGTGGACCAGATTATATTTATTTCCACTTTCAGTTTGCTAACTACAACTCTCTTATGGTATTTGAGTAAGTGAGTGAAGCTCAAACACTGAGAATTAGAAGTGTATTTGATTTTTAATTACATCTCGTTCAAGGACGAGATAAGTTAAGAATACTTAGTGGGATCAGTTTTTTCTCCTGTTGTGTAAAGTGTGCCCTATAAAAGTTTAGTATTTCTTGATCAGCAATTAAAGTATAACTTAACTTTGGAAGATATACATTACATAGAACGGAGATGTTTAGAGCTGAAGTTAGGCCATCAGGGTGATGTAATCAAACCATTAATTTTACAAATGAAGAAGCAGAGGCTTACAAGACACGTGCTGTTTTGAAGGCCCTCCAGTTGGGTTTCATAATGTATCCAGTCTAAGATGCACCATTATCTCGTGTCCCACTAAGAAAGAAGCTGTCTTGCTTATTAAAATATGCCAGTTGATTGTAAGACAAACTTCAAGCTTAGCTCTATTAAAATGTAGGAAGTAAAGAGTCTTAGAATCTTTGCAGGATTCTGAAACTAGGCCACATCTTCCTGGATCTTGTCCCCATGCCTTGCTTTTCTCCTGCTTTATTCTGACTTGAAAGCAGAATTTTCTTGTAATATTTCACCAGAATCATTATACGGCACATCATAAAGCTAAGCAATTATTTTTATTTCTCTGTTAAACTTTTTTTCTTAAATTGAAATTAATATATGCTGATTCTTGTGAAATCTTGGACCAAAAATCTTTACTCATCTTCCATTGGAAGACATATTTAAAAATATTTTTGATCCCTGTATTAGAACTGCCACCATGACTAAAAACAGCAGTTATGTAATCTTTGTATCTATTGGGCATTTTTCTTCAGTACCCCATCCCTAGTTAAAAATGCCAAATACATTTTGAAAATTGAACTTCCTTTGTTATAATCAGAATTTTTTTTTTTTTAAGTTAAATTGACAGTTGTAGTGAGGCCAACTTGAGAAACTTGAAACACCAGGCTACTCAGATCTCCTTTCTCCTGTTTATTTCTGAAAAAGAAAGATAATCCTTTCTCCCTTTTCAATTACCAAACCGTTGTGAAATTTAGAATACACATTAGTTCAAGAGCAAAAAGTCTTTTACACCTCAAGGTAAATTCCTTTTGGTGTGTATTCTTTCCTCCCCTGCTTGTGGTCTGGGTCTGTATAAATTTCATCACTTGTTTCTCTGAGGGCCCTGCACAAAGCCTTCAGCATGCAGCAGGCGCTCACACACACAGTCTGATTACAAGCTGAGCTGGAGCTTAATAGAACTCTGATGAATCCAGGTGCCTCCATAACCTCAAGCGGTTCCTTCCCTGCTTTGCCTTTTCTTAACTTAATAATATTTAAAAAAAAGTTATCTGACTTTAACATTGTAGAGAGCTGTAGCTATCATAACAAAAGGTTTATTTTCATTCTAGGGGAAAAATGAATAGATGCTTGTTCTTATGTAACAGTTCAGTGTAAAAAACCTGAGGTAGGAAAGGTACTAATAGTACTAGAGTTTTTTTCATCAACTTATGAATGTATTTTTATTTTTTATGGGTGAGGGTAACAACTTTTTTGAGATATTCACACACCAACGTAATTCACCCGTGTAACGTATACAATCCAGTGGTTTTTAGTATATTCACAGAGTTGGGCAACCTTTACCACAATCCATGTTAGGACATTTTCATCACCTCCGAAAGAAACCCTGCATTCACTGGCAGTCACTTCCCATTGCTTCTCCTCCCACCCCTCAGCAGCAGTCACTAATCTACTTTTTTGTCTCTTCACATTTGCCTATTCTGGACATTTCATGTCAGTGGAATCAGACAGTATGTGGCCCTTTATGTCTGGCTTCCTTCACTTCGCATACTGTTTTCTAGGTTCATCCATGAATCAGTACTTCCTTGCTTTTTATGGCTGAATAATGTTCCATCATATGGATAGATTGCATGTTTTCTGTACCCATTCATCAGTTGCTGGGCATTTGGGTTTTTGGCTATTATGAATAATGCTGCTATGAACATTCATATAAGTTTTTATGTGAATATGTGTTTTAATTTCTCCTTGTTATATGCCTCAGTGTGGAATTGCTGGCTCATGTGGTAACTCTGTGTTTAACCATTGGAGGAACTGCCCAGAATTGTTTTCCACGGCAACTGCACCATTTTGCATTTACACCAGCAATGCACGAGGGTTCCAACTTCCCCACATCCTTGTCAACACTTGTCACTTTCTGTCTTTTGATTATAGCCCCACTAGTGTGTGTAAAGTGGTATCTCATTGTGGTTTTGATTTATGTTTTCCTGATCGCTAATGATGTCAGACATCTTTCTATGTGCTTATTGGCCGTTTGCCTATCTCTTTTCCTATTTTTAAATCAAGTTCTTTTTATTGTTGAGTTTTGAGAGTTATTTATATATTCTTAAATAGATCTTTTGAGATTCCTTATTTTATGGCATCTTTGATCTTTAACATATCCTATAACTCTCTAATTTGGGCGCCCCATTGCCCTGCCTCATTGAGTCATTCATGCAGTGTTTACCATCCATCTCCTGTGTGGAAGATATTGTGCTTTGCATTCTCGAGTATATAAAATGAATTAAATGTCCCCTGCTTCAAGGAGCACAGAACCAAGAAGGAAGGGAAGTATCATAGGGATAAATTTCTATGGGTATTCAGAAGAAGTGATGACTTTTAGATTGAGGAGTCAAGGAAGGCAACGTGAAGGAGGAGGCATTTTAAGTGGCCTTTGCTGGATGCATAGGATTTAAGTATAAAAGATCGGAGGAAGAAACTGAGGAAAGGCCTTGGGGTTAGATGGTGAGATCTCTGTGCAGTGATGTCCAGTCTGGTTTAACTTCTAGGGCTGACACTCTGAGAGCTTACAAAGGGGGATACTAGGAACAAAGGCTGGGAAGGCTGTGGGACCACTTGTTGGGTATGAATGCAGAAGCAGCCTGGAGGTTATTTCATCAGTGACTGGCAAGCCCTTGGCTGTTTGGGGTCCTGGTGGGTTGGCATGGCCAGAATGCTGCTGTGGAAGATGGAGTTTACAGAGATCTGTAGGATGATGGGGTGACTAAAAGCAGCACTGCTGAGTTTCTGGCTTGGAAATGGACAAGTGCTTTAGAGGACAAGAAGGCCTGTAGTGAAGAAACTCCTGTGGAAACTGTTTAATCTCATGGTTTCCAAGTTTATATGACCATGGGTTCACTTTCTGGTGTTTTGAGCATATGACACCTTTGCATTTTGCTGCCTTCATTCAGTGTTACACGAGTAATAATTGCTTAGTAAATGTTGGCTGGTTGGTACTTGATCGAGTACAGGGTTGTGGATCAGAGTTGGGTTACTAACCCTGACGGCTGAAGGAGGTGTTAGGTGTTGGCCAGCCCAGCCCCTTGTTGTAGGCAGGCCTGAGAGGGGAGTGTGTGCCAGTATTCAGCCGGCCCGAAATGCAGTGCCAGTGTCCTGCTAGTGTCTTGATTCCCAGTCTGTGTGTTCTCTTCAGTTTTTCTAAAATAACTTTAACCTTCATTTGCCACTTTGACCATAATAAAAGCAAATCCCACTTTATAATACAAGGTGTTGCATGAGGGTCCTTGAGTGGAGGCCCTGAAATGAATGAGGGGACGTAACTGAAAAGACCTGTTTCTGCACTTGTAACTGTGAATTTCTTCCCTTCTACCCCTAGTTCCTTTGCTCCGAGCCATGTGTGGGCCTTGCACAGTGTTTACAAGGGGATGTCACTCTGATAGGCAGAGGGCATGGGTTCTTGCTTACAGTAAACCCACTAACTGTGTGAACCTGAGCAGGGCCCTCCATGTCTAGGGGCTCAGTTTTCTCTGTCCAAAGAGGGAATCCAGGTGTACAGGACCCCTTCCAGCACTAACAACATGCTCTAGGGGGTTTGGTACAGTTTTGTCACAGCCTCTAGGGAAGAAGAACCACCTGTGGTTCCTCTGTGGGTCTTTTACCTATCAGGTTAGAAATCCCAGTGTTTCCAAAGGATTTCTGTGCACTTTCTTCTTTCTCTGTCAGACACCAGCGATTTGGTCTTAAAGATAAGCAGTGCTCCATTTGATGAACTTAAACTGCAAACAAGCACAAACGAGCTTATATTAAGATGGAAATTGGGGAGTGCAGTGGGAATGTTGTTCTAACTCCAAGAGTTTTGCTTTTCGCTGAGCAGTGTATGCTAATGTTGTAATGGGTGGCTCTTCTTTTTTTGGTGTGATTTGAATTTGTTGCTGTGGTGGCAGGTTTCCATGGCAACTGCTGTTGCTACACGTCTGGCATCTGATAAAATGGTTCCCAAAGCCCAGGGGTCCAGACAGAGCCCAAGTACTCCTCATCTCCGCTGAACCTGCCAAGGATGTGGAGAAACACAGGTCAGAGGGCATGGTGGCTCTGTGCCATGTCGATGAGGCTTGATTTGCAATTGCTGAGTTCCTGGGGTATCATCAGGGTTCCTCCAAAAGTTAGCCGGGCTACTGACGTTTTACATTGGAAATGCCCTCTCCCCTTTCTGTGGAGGTGGAGGGTACAAGAGAGGAGAGCATATTTGGAAAGAATATTTTCTGATTTATCACAATACAAATATTAGCATGGCTTTTTATTTGCTCGCTTTAAAAAAAAAAAGATTTATTTACTTATTTGAGGAGGAATGGGCAGAGGGAAAGAGAGTCTTAAGCAGACTCTGTGCTGAGCGTGGAGCCCGACATGGGGCTCGATCCCATGACCCTGAGATCATGACCTGAGCCCAAATCAAGAGTCGGACACTTAACTGATGGTGCCACCCAGGCGCCCCTGTTTGCTTGCTTTTTTAAACCAAAAATTCATAAATAGGATGTAGAGGACAACCAAAGTCCTACTGAATGTCTGAGTGTGGCAGGCCAGCATATGGCCTGTTTTTAGGTATTTCATTTAAAATGGAAAGTTCCAGTTTGCTCTGGGGCCAAAATCTCTAAAAGAAATCCTGCCTGGAGGTGTGTTAGGGGGTCACTGTATATTTGCTAGTTTATATCTTGCTGACTAAATTGGCAAAAGTTTTATTTTTCCTGGTAAACACTCAGGAGGCTTTGCCCTCACTCCTTTCCCTAACAAAATCATATTTGTCATATGTGTATGAAGCAAACAACTGTTAAAACTGTCCACACATCTGTGATGATATGAAAATTAGTGGTGGCAAACAAAGATTTCCTTTCTAAGGTACCACAAGGTCTCAGATGAAGTTGACTTTATCCTAATATTTCTCTCAAATTGTGACCAAGTGGAGACAGAATTGGCCATGCCTTAGAGGCCAGCGTGAATGAATAATAGCATGACAAAAGGGTTATTATTTGTGAAAAATTTAGGTAACCCCCCCATATGACTTAGAAAACTAGAAATTTTCTCTTAAAATATATATTACTCTTGTTTATAAATTTTAGAAGGTGTAAAACTTTTATTATGATAAAGGGTTATGCTTATTTTAATTAATAATGAAGCACAAAGTTATCGCCTAGTACAAAGTCTTTTTAATTACAGGAATGAAAAACTCCCAAGATGTTGAATCAGATCACAATGCGGATTCCAATTTGAGTGTTTAACTTTGAAAGTGTTTGAGAACTGCACCTGTGTATCAAGCTCATGACAAATTATATGCAGAAACTTTGTGCTGATAATAGTAAAAAATATATTTAATGTGCCATTTTTAGTGTGCTGTAAGAATGAAATGTTTATTTTTCATTAAACAATGTGTTTTCATTTCTTTTAACATTTTGGGCAAATATGTGAATTATTAACCCATAAATTTTCCTCATTCTTTAAGAAAAAATAACATACCAAAATTGTAATAAAAATGTAACAGGCAGGAAAAGTGGGTTTCTAGTCATGTTCTAGTGAAGCCTGTGTTAGGTCATTCTCTTATAGGTAGAGTCGAATACCCACCCATTAAAAGACCTTTATTGTTTTAAATTAACTTTTGAGATGGTTTGTGGTCAGTACTTTTACCCATCTGTTACTTTATTGCAACTTTTGATTTTAAACTCTACCCTAAAGAGTTATTGAAGACATGGGAATTATGTGTCGTGATGGAGGTGTTAGCAATATATAAGTGTATCAAATCAACCCCTTGTGCACCTTAACTTTGCACAGTGCCGTGTGTCAGTTACGTCTCAATAAAGCTGGGGGAGGGGAGTGAGTTATTGTGTAGAAACCCACGTTTGTGTAAAATGTCTTGTGCTTGGCAGCTCACCTCGCGCTCAGGCCATGTTCTGAGAAGGGCAGGCAGCCCGTCCTGTTGCCAAAACTTTCCACTGGGAGTAGTTTTGCAAGGGGTGGGCGGGGAAGCGGGGCACTGAGGTGGGGGAGTTTCGCCTCCTTGGTGACGACATCATCTCTCTCTGCGTAGGTGAAGCTGCTCTCAGGGGAGAACCCAGGATGCAGACCCTCCCTGTGGCGTCTGCCCTCAGCAGTCACCGCACAGGCCCCCCGCCCATCAGTCCCAGCAAGAGGAAGTTCAGCGTGGAGCAAGGGGACGATGACCTGGACTGTGAAAATGACCATGCTTCTAAGATGAGTCGCATCTTCAACCCCCATCTGTGAGTTTCCTCTTTCTGAAGTGAGGGCGTTTTGGTGTTGGCTTCCATGTGCTCCGTGCAGGGGCCATGTTCTTCTGCAATTTGTGCCAGCAATGAAGTGAAAGGATGAACAGGGCTCTCCTGCCAGGCGGGGCATTAACCGTTTTTGATACCTTGAGAGATGACCTCTTCTTCCCTTCCAACTTGTTTGTGTGTGTGTGTGTGTGTGTGTGTGTGTGTTCCCCACGGATGTTAGCTTTCTCTTCCAGCTTCTGGGGGGTGGTTGTCTGAAGACTGCCTTTTCTTGCCTGTATCACCGATGGTTGTTAGGAGAATCAGTCTTTGGTGAATGTCTTATGGGCCAGGAAATGGAAGGAAAGGTTAATGCCTGGACAGACGTATGTAAAATGTTTTGCTTAGGAGTCTAGAGTTGTACACATTAAGAAGTGGCTCAGTCGGTTAAGTGTCTGCCTTCGGCTCAGGTCATGATCCTGGGGTCCTGGGATTGAGTCCCGCATCGGGCTCCCTGCTCAGTGGGGAGCCTGCTTCTCCCTTTCCCTCTGCCTCTGCCCCCCTCTCATGCTTGCTCTCTCTCACTCTCTCTCAAAATAAAGAAATAAAATCTTAAAAAAAAAAAAGTACAGTAGCCCCTCTCCTCCCCCTTATCCGAGGGGTGTATGTTCCAAGACTCCCAGTAGATGCCTGATGCACAGATAGTACCAAACCTATTTACACTGTGTGTTTTCCTAGACATAGATACTTATGAGAACATTTAATTTATAAATTAGGCACGGTAAGAGATTAACAACAATAGCTAATAATAAAATAGAACAATTATAATAATACTGTCATAATAGTTATGTGAGTGTGGTTTTCTCTCAGAATATCTGTGGTACTGGACTCACCCTTCTTCTTCTTGTGGTGATGTGAGATAATAAAATGTCTACGTGATGCAGTGAGGTGAATGACATAGGCATTGGGATGTAGCATTCAGCTACTGTTGACTACAAGGAGGATCATCCACTTCCAGGCCACAGTTGATTGTGGAAAGCAAAACTGCAGAAAGGGGGCGGCGGCGGGGGGGAGGCAATTGAATTAATTCTCACCTTGTATATTCATGGTATAAACTTGAGACCTTCCTAAAGTGGGAAAGATGGCTTTTTGTGTTTATGATAAGGTGCTGCTCATCACTTCTGGTATGTGAGCCTGTTGTAGCTGTTGAGAACCAGGCTTGGGGCAGGTCCTCCATCTGCCACCAGCATTCTCTACGATCATGACATGAGTTTCTCCCACTCTCTGGGCCTCAGTTTTCTTATTTGTGAAACAGGGGTTGACACGAAAGTTTTCTGAATCCGTACAGCGTTCCCACGTTTACATTGAGAAAGTAGCTTGCTTCTGTGCGCCTTGTTCCGGCTTCCCCTTTGCACTCTCTTCTGAACACGCATGCCCCGCAAAGGGAGTGGAATGCCTTTTCCCGTGTTCTCGGCGCTTGGAGACAGCCAGTCAGCTGCCCGGAGGGTCCGCTCTGGCAACCGTGCAGCCAGTCGGTACTCTCGGGGTCGGGGAGCTTGTCGGGGGCGGTGAGGTAGCCTGATGATTAGGAGGTGTAGCTTTGTAGATCCAGGTTACAAGAGCCTACTCTCTTTTCCCCCTCCCCAGGCATGAATTGATGTTTTGTAATTATTCACAGTGCTTGGCTTCCCCAGTTCTAATTTCTGAGGATGCTGCTGATTCTGGCAGGAACGTGACTGCTCCGAGTTGCTGTTTTCTCGTTGGCCGAGACCTTGGGCGGCGAGAGGCCGCCGGTAACGCCCGCAGCGCTGTGCTGCCTCAGCGCCCGCAGTCCTGAGCATTCCGCGCATTCCAGCCCGCTTGGACTGTTGTGTGCAGTCATAAGACATACTGACAGAGGTATTTATCCTCAAATAAATCACTGTAGTGTTAGTCAGAGGCTGAGCCTGCAGTCTGGAGCCCTGGAATTTGCTACAATCAGGAATCCAGCAACAAGGCACTGCAAAACAATGAGCTCTCCCAAATAGGGAGAGGCTTGTCATTTAGATTCTGGGCGCTCAACTGTTTGTTCATTCTCTTGTTACTAGGAATTTCTTCTTCTCCTCTGCTGCCATCCTCTTTCCTGAAACCCACATAGGAGACATCTGGTCTTTTTTTTTTTTGGAGGAAGGAAAGGGGAGGTAGCCCTGAAACAGTAGATTTTGTGAGCAGACATGCCTTGGTTTAAATCTCAATTCTGCCACTTACTTGGACAGTCATTTAATGTACCTGGGCCCAATATCCTTCTTTGTAAAATGCCAATGATAATAGCTCATGGGAGGCCTGTCATGAGCATAAGAATCAGCATATGCAGGGAGTTTGGTGCAGTATGATACTCAATTGATGGTAGTAGCTATTTTATTATTGCTAAGTCCCTGAATCTGATATTGATAACAAGGATAAAGAATAAAAATACTATTATGGTTTAATGCCCAAGTGTGTGTGAATTTCACTCAGAAAGTCTGAGCTCAAATTTCAGCTTCTTTATTTTTCAGTGGAAGTAATCATAGTTATTTCCTCATAGGATGATTGTAAATGCCTGGTACAGTGCCTGGCATATAGATGGTAAGCACTCAGCCAAAGTCATCATTAATATTATTATTTCAGTGTTAGAAAATGAGGGGCGCCTGGGTGGCTCAGTTGGTTAAACATCTGCCTTCGGCTCAGGTTATGATCCCAGGGTCCTGGGATCGAGCCCCGCGTCAGGCTCTCTACTCAGCAGGGAGTCTGCTTCTCCCTCTTCCTCTGCCTGCTGTTCTCCCTGGTTGTGCTCTCTCTCTCTGTCAAATAAATAAATAAATTCTTAAAAAAAACCCAAACAAACCAGAAAATGATTTTGTAACTCCTTGGGTCGTTGCAAATATGACCTTGAAGTACAGAGGACTATAAATAATTTGAAGTGTAAATAATAGAAATGGAATTGCTAGATTTCATGTACATCTCACAACTGATGTCATCACACAGAGTTTTAGGCAAACAGAAAGAGCAGCATCCCCCGCCCCCCACCTCCAGGCCACATAGCCTGGACCTCTAGGTGATCAGCATGTGGTCTGTTCATTCTGCTGTCAGTGTTCTCCTTTGATAATTATTTGTTTCAATAACAGTAACAGTGTTTCTATTTGTATCTTCTAAGAGTGGAATTACAGATTTTATAGGCAAATTGGAAAAATGCTGCATCTCTTCTTCATGTTGTAGGGTACTTAGTATTGTTGGATTTGAGAGAATGTTTCCTCTTTGAGCTATAGGGTGTTCCCTCCTTTTTATTTGATATGTCTAAGAATTTTTTAATAATAAATTACAAATTGATGTTTCTAGTATATTTGTCTCTTTAAGGAAATTACAAAATGATTTTTTGCCTTTTATCTTCTTAGTTACATGTTCATGTTGTGTAGTGAAAATGTGTTTTGTTTATTTAATCACTGAAGGAATCACAATAATTCTGGGCATGGAGTGTTGTTGAAAAACAGTTTTGACAGCTAGTAAGAGAGTTTCAAAGATGCAAGCCTTGGCTGCATTTCATTATAATCATCATATTGAGATACTTTCCAATAGAGAGGAGGAGAGATTGAGCGTCTCTGAGCCAGAGTAGGAAGCTACAGACAATGACTAAATTTCATCTGACTTAATTCAGGGAGGAGGAGGACAAAGAAGAGAGGTGTCCTTAAGTGATTTCTCCAGAACTTGGAAATTGAGAATTCCTGGACTCTTATTCCAACCCTGTATAGCCTGGGTCCTTTGAACTCTTCATTAACTTTCTTGTTGAAATGGTGACTCAGAGAAGTATTTTTTTGTTTGTTTCTTAAGAAAAGTGTTAAGCGCATGAATGTTTTATTTAGAAATTGAAAGATACCATGTCTCTGAGAAAGAAAGTGGATTAAGTAAGGTATGGAGGCGTGGGTGTTGGGATTCCTCTCCTGGAAATGTCAATAAGTAATTTTTTTCTATGACGCTCGTATTCAAGTGTGATCTGCTAAGGAAGAGCTCTCTTTTCCTCTATCCATGACCCATATGGACTCATGGATTGCTATTTTATAGCTGTCCCTAATTTGGTGAATAAGAGCACTTTCAGCTGGTTCCTGTGTCCTTGTTATGTGCCTTTTTTTTCTTAAAGCACTTCTTACTTTCTGGCAAACATAATCCTCCTCTTGTAACCTACCTGTGCCAGCCATGGAATCAACCATTTCTCCAGGGACCCTTGTTCCTTTTAGTGGCGAATGGGATTTAGAAGCCAAAATCTGGGTGCTAAGTATTTTTATGGTGTCATTGCCTTTAGATTTGAGTCGTCTAATATCATAGACCACTTGCTACGTGTGGCAGTTAAATAAAATTTAGAATTCAGTTCTTCTGTTGTACTAGGCACATTTCATACTCAGCAGACACATTGCGAGCTCAGCAGCCACACGTGGCTAGTGGCTACCATACTGTACGGCACAGACACAGAATGTTTCTACCATCACAGAAAGTTCTCTTGAACAGCACTCTTTGCTAAGAAATCATGAGTTCATATTAATACTCCCAATTCTAACCCAATTCCACAGAATTCTTCCTCACCATCCCCCGCTCCATATTTGCATCTCCCTGCGTTGCTTCCCAGCAGTACATTTACTTTATCGTTCACGCCTATAGTTCATATAAAATACTTTTAGAATTGCTATGCCCATACCACTTTGAAAAACAAACCTACCAGAAAGAGTTCAAGATTTGCTGGCAGTTCTTTTTTTGTTCCGTGCTGAGTGTATAACAAAGTACTGGTAACTTTGTAGTCCGCTGCTTCCCCTGTCCCCACTTCAGTGTTGTGTTAACAAGAATGTATAGTTGGGTTCATTCATGTATCTTTGCATTCAGCGGTAGATTTTTTTCCATCTTTGTTGATTTCACTTTATTTTTTGAATATATAAAACATTAACATGCTTCTAAAAGTCAAGACTATATTAAAAAGTACTTGGAAGAGTGAGGAGTGTTACTCCCTCCCCTCTGTCCTTCTTTCCTTTTGCTCCTTCCTCTGGTAGGCTGTGATCCTTCTTGTGTTTCTTTTTGTGAAAGTAAGCAGATACATGAGTGGTTTCTCAATTTACTGTCTTTTTCTTAACACCCTTTATATGTTCATTTGAGTTCTGGGGTTTCCATTCAACCATATACCGTAGAAATCTCTTCATGCCACTTCCTCCTCCTTGTTTCCAACTGCATAGCGTTCCACGGCATGCATGTGCCAGAGTTCAGTTAACCAATCCCCTCTGTCTGGACATTTAGGTAATTTCCAGCATTTTACAATCCTGATAATGCTGCAGTAGATAAACTTGTGCATGTGTAATATCTTGTGTATTTGCAGTACTGTAAAAACTCTCGAAGGCAGACAATTGATGGAGCAAAACAACAGGCTAAATTCATACTGGTTTTGTGACCTAGTTTGGGCTGCTTGGCTGAGAGTTCTGTGCTGAAGAGTACAGTCTAAGATGACTTTTGGAAATGAAGCTGTTTTCAACTTCGTGTGTGAAGGTATGTGTAGGGTTTGTGTGTGTTGAAGGTTTGCCATTGAACTGCTGAGTCAGTCACCTCTGAAAGGGAGGGAACAATTATTGAGTGCTAACTGTATGCTCATCCTATGCTAGACACTTTAAAGATACTGTCTTACTTGACCCTCACAATAAATGTGACCCTTTAAGACGTGTGTGTGTGTGTGTGTGTGTAAGTAAGTAAGAGCTCTGTTACTTACAGAAGCAGAAATTGAGGCTCCGAGAGGATCATGTGTCCAAAGCAGTGCAGCTGGGATTAGCCCTGTTGTGTGTGACACCAAAACCAAAGATCATTTGCCAGAGCTGTATTTTGCTCAAGGCAGGATCCCATGCGTCTTAAATATGGATATCATATATTTATGACACTTCACCAATCCAATGTCCAGTACATGGTAGGGACTAAATAATTTCTATGTTGAATTGAATTAGACCCACTTTCAAGAGACCGTGCCCCTCTTCCCTCTGGGGGAGGCGTCCTCTTCTGATCAGTGCTATACAGTTGCAAAGTAGCTGCCCCTGGCCTGAGATGGGGCAAAACCCGTAAGCTCACCCTGGGATCAAAGCCATGGTCACTAGGCTTGTGCTCTAACCAGCTGAGTTTGCCACGGACCGAGTTAGCAATCCCCACTGAATGGGGAAGGGCTAGTGAAAGAAAACAGTGCCTCTCCTCACGGGTGGCGCTCCTTTGAAATCCTGTCCTGGTGTGAAATGTGTCCAGTGCTGTTGTCTTTGCTTCTGTGGCCATTCTTTTGAAGTCTTTTCTCAAGCCCAGTGTAGCCAATTCTGCTTTCTCCTTGAGTGCATATGCAGCTTCTGGGCTCCTCTGTTTCCTCTGCTCCTCCTTTTCCTCCTTCTTTGGTCTTTGCTTTCTCCTCCCCTCCACTTCCTATTCTTACTCCTTCCCCCGTGCCCCCCCCACTCCCTTGGCCCTAGTTGTTTCACTTTTCCCTCCATAAGCATGAATAGAAAAGAGGGAGAAACAGACAAACTCAAAAACAGTCATTCTTTCCGCTTGACAGAAAGGTTAGAGGCGGCCTTTGAAATTAAGTGCTGAAATTAAGGAAACTCATTAAAAAACAAAACAACTTACTGCTTACTGGCTAAAATGGGTTTTGGGGTTTTCCTCTGGATTTTGTTTGTATTTTGATTGTATAAATGGCACCTCAAATGTTCTGGAGTATCTATAGTTTGTGGTGCCAAGATGTTTGGCAGCAGCATCACACTCCCTTTGGTGACTCTGTGTTTCTTGTATCTCTTTATTTATTTATTTTTTAAGATTTTTTATTAATTTATTTGACAGAGACAGAGATAGCAAGAGCAGGAACACAAGCAGCGGGAGTGGGAGAGGGAGAGCAGGCTTCCCGTGGAGCAGGGAGCCCGATGTGGGACTCGATCCCAGGACTCTGGGAACATGACCTGAGCCGAAGGCAGCCGCTTAACGACTGAGCCACCCAGGTGCCCTTCTTGTATCTCTTTAGTATCTTTAGTTTGGATACATATGGACACGCTTTACCAAGAGACTATTCCACAAACTCCATGAAAGTGAAGAGGGCAATTCCTCATTTCACATTAAAACTAGACCCAGAGGAAATTGAAGAGTTGGGGTTATTTTGGTACCTTGACCCTACTGGCAACTGGGGCTTTGTAAGGTAAACAGTAGTACGTATTTATAGACAGAGCATGTTGCAGTCCACATAAGCCTTAGAGAGAGGCACACTTCCATCACCGAGAATGGTGACAGCTCAGGATCTGTAGCAGCCACAGAATCCCGAGAGCCTTTGCATCGGGGCTTATTAATAACAGTGATGATTGATTATTATGTACCAAGCACTGTGCTGAGTACCTCATGGGCATGATCTCATCCCATCCTCACATCCCCGAGATGTGCATACTGTGATTATCCCTCATTTACAGATGGTAAAACTGAAGCCCAGAGAGGTTCTGTACTTGGTCAAGGTCACACAGCTAGCTAGTAGGTCACGGGGCCAGGAATCAAAACCCAGCCTGCCTGATCCCAGAGCCAGTGCTCTTGGCAAGCACGTTATGTTTACATTAATAGCACAGGTATCCAGCCGCTATGAATCATTTGATACAGGACCTTAACACCTCTTAGTTTTGGACGATCTTCTATTTAAGCACTCTCAAAACGCTACTGATGTTGCTTTGGAGATGAGAGGTGGAGACTTCATTTTAGCAGTAACCAGGGTGGGGGCATAAAGTGATGAAGAGCTGTCAGTAATAAGAACGCTCTTCAAGCAAACCCTCCCAGAGTAGTGATGGTCCCTTCAGAGATGGCTAAAGAAGAGCTGCCATTTAGCTTCCCTGGAAGAGGCTTGAAATGGTGTGTCTCTGCAGGCAAGAGCCCTACAGGAACAGACAGGCATGTGTGTGTGTCTGTTTGTTCGTTTATGCCCAGGAAAGTGCTCTTTAAAGTGTTTTAATTCTTGGGGGCGCCTGGGTGGCTCAGTCGGTTAAGCGTCTGCCTTCGGTTCCAGTTATAATCTTGGGGTCCTGGGATTGAGCCCCTCATCGGGCTCTCTGCTCAGTGAGGAGTCTGTTTCTCCCTCTGCCCCCCCGACTTGTGTTCTCTCTTGCTCACTCTGCTCTCTCTCAAATAAATAAAAAATCTTTTTTAAAAAATTGTTTTAATTCTTGTTTAAAAGTTCTAACCCAATTTTAAGTTAGTGGCACAGGCCGATAGTAGTAACCTTACTCTAACAGATGCACACTGGAGCAGTTTAAAATTTGGTTTAAGTATATAGAGACACATTTTTTTTTTCCTTTCCAGATTTCATAAATCAGATGCTCTTGAAATAGAATCCCTCAAACTATGTGCTCTCTCTTCTCTCCCCCATCCTTCTGGGCATCATCCAAACTTGGGACATTTTAGCCTTGAAATTCTGTATTTTTCTGTACTTCTACACACAATCTTCTGGGTACCCCCAAAAGTGTTCTGGGGGATTCAGGAGGATATTTTATAGTCTTAATTTTAGTTATCCTAAATAACTAACTCAGAAACTGAGATAATGTTAAATTAGGATTTTTAAAAAATCTCTCTCCTCCATGTACAGCAAATATGTGTATTTACTTAAAAAAAAAAAAAGGTAAATGAGAAGGGGGCCTGGGTCTTTAATAATGTTTTGCGTTTGGGAAGTATAATCTACGGAGGGGTTAGTGTGAGACTGTGGCCCTAACACGGCCATCGGCAGTGCGGACCGGCCTCCACAGGGATGGACGCGACGCTGCTCTTCTGTGGCGACTTCTGCTCCCCTGTGACGTTAAAGGCGAGTCTGTGTGTTCCATGCAAGTGTTTGCTAATGAAGTGTGGTACCTTTAAATAAAGGTCACAGGCCTGACCTGTGTTGTGTGGGTTGCTTGTTTGTCAGGCTGGAGGCATTTTCTCATTTTCACAGTTCAGCCGAAAACAAAGACCTCCTTATCCGAGCAGGGAGCTGTGCTCCTAAGAGCTGACATCAGCCTTTTCCCAGCAGGCATCACTTCTGCCTTAAGAGTCTTTGCAGAAAGCTGGAAAGGGAGATACGCATCCTGCTACTGGTATTTTTCTGGCCCAATAACACACAGAGTAAAGAAATGCCAGGAGTGCCAGGAGTCAAAGGAGCAGAATCCACAGGACTGTCATCGTTTGTCGGGTCTGCTCTGGGGACCTCTGCGGGGCTTATCTTTGTCGCCAAGTACATAAAAGTGGGACAAAAACCTTGAAAACGGAGGACTTCTTTTTTCCTAGAGAGGAATTAAAGAACATTCGGGATATATCAGAAAACTTCCATTAGCATGTATAAAGTCACTTTTTAAAATGGCACGTTAAAATTGAAAAAAAGGACTGTTTTTCTTTACAGAGTAAGAGGCATTTGTTCAAAAGTTGAGGAACTGAAACAACACAACATTTGGCTGTTTCTCCCTCCTACCCTGGTCTCTGGGCTCTGAAGCTGTTTTTGGAGTGCTTTTGTCTTGAAGAGGCTTCTGCCCAGGAACACAATGGCAGCTATTTTTACATATAGTTTGAGGATTAATCTTGAGGTGGCTTTATGGCTGTTGCAATACAGAGCCAGTCTGTCCTGCAAGTGTAGAAAGTGCTGCCACTTGAGTAGATCGGACCAAGGACCAGGAAGAGGAATGCTAAGAAACATTGCCTGTGTGTGAGTGCTGATGGTTCTTTTATTTTCCTCTAGGATCTCGCTTGTAAATCCATCATTTGCCTGTGCTACATGCACCTGGAACATAGCGAGGTGGTTTACAAGCCCAGTGTTCTGTGTCTGGCGTAGTTTTTATTTGATAAGTGCCAGTGCCCAGTCTCTATCTTCTTTGCTAAATTACCCTGGGTAAACCAACCCTCCCCACCCCCCGCCTCCATTTTGAAATTTCTTCACAAATTGTCTCCAAAGCATAATTAGAGAACTTAATGTTGCAGAAGTGTTCTGAGTCCGGCAGTAGCTAGAAACCTTGCCAGACAAGAGATCTGAATTCTCGATCCAAGCCTTCATAGCCCCGACAGAGGCAGAATGTACTGCAGAATAGAAGGAAACTGATATGGGGCGCCTGGGTGGCTCAGTTGGTTGGGCATTGGACTCTTGGTTTCGGCTCAGGTCATGATCTCAGGTGCGTGAGGTCGAGCCTCTGTGCTCAGTGGGGAGTCTGCTGGCGATTCCCTCTGCCCTCCCACCCCCCCACACCACATACTCTTTCTCTCTCTCAAATAAATAAATCTCAAAAAAAAAAAAAAAAGAAGGAAACCAACTTCACTACTGTGCTCTCCTCAAAATTATCCTTCCTCTTGCCTTCCCTTCCTTGAAGAAATCTAAGAAGCACAACTAATGGATCCACATAGAAACCAGCTCCAGAAACTGGGTGAAGGTCAAGTAGAAGAAACAAACCAGCTCTCACTAGGTCAGGTCACTGTAGAAGCAAGTCTGAGAACTGAAACCTCTTTGCTTCCCTAAATTTGTCTCTGGCACTGAACTCATCAAGGAATGGTTGTGGGGTTTTCTAACTCATCAGGAGTAATTTCCTCAGCTGCATGTGGCCACTGAAGTCCCACGCCTCATGGATTCAAGGCACCATTGCCCGTAGATTGTCTCAGAACACTGTTGCCTGCAGATGCTGTAAGGAAAAAAGTGTTCCCTGGCCTAAGTTTGGGAAGTACCTAACCGGCTCGTGCAGTCTGCTCACGTATGGTAGCGCATAGCAGGCGTTGAGAAGTCCGATGTATGGAAACACTGTTTAGCCCAGGGCTGGTCGTGTGAGTAGCCATGGAATCTTCATCCCTTTTTCGTAAGACCTGCCGGGAATATTCCGGGGAGCACACTTGCTTAACAAAATGAGCATTTTGTTTGGTTTCAGAATTTTATTATAAACTTTCCGATTCACAAAGGTCTGGTGCTGCCGTACTGATGTAGCAGCTGTTGCAATGAAATGATTGTGTGGTTCCCGGATTGGGGACTCCTGGGTGCCATCTTCCATGTCTGGGGCTCTTGGGAAACTTCTGTGAGTCCAGAGAAGTTGAGGAAGGCTGAGGTCCTATCCTCACTTGACGTTACGACTCTCATCTTCCATCCTTAGCTCTTTCCCCCTCTCTGAGCTCTTTCTAGAGAGCATATTATCTCTACTTCCATATCCACTTCCCAGTCCAGTACTGTCGTCATCTCTGCCAACAATTTTATATATTTTAAAAGATTTACTTATTTATTTTAGAGAGAAAGTGAGCAAGCGAGCCTGAGCCGGGGGAGGGGCAGAGGGAGAAGGAGAGAAGCATACTTTCCATTGAGCCTGATGTGGGGCTCAGTCTCAGGACCCTGAGATCATGACCTGAGCTGAAATCAAGAGTCGGACGCTTAACTGACTCAGTTACCCAGGTGCCCCTCTGCCAACAATTTTAATGAAACTTATCTCCCTCATTCACTGGTGACCTACTCATCACCAGATCTAGAAGGAAACCTGCAATTCCTTATCTTATTACACTTCCTCTTCCTTGTAAGTCTCTTCCCCCTTGGTTTCCATGGCCCCTTTCTTGCTTTCTTTGGTTCCCCTCCTACTTCTGTGTCCACTCCACTCAGGATCTTTCAAAGACTTGGCATTATTGCCATTCTGCAGAGCTCTGTCCTTGTCACTGTACAGACACTTCTGAGGAAGCCACATGCCAACTCATGGCTTGGATTACCACTCCAGGTGGAGGATTCCCAAATCTTCGTGTCTAGCCAAGTCCTACCCTTCATACCTGTAGAGCCGTCTGCCTTTGAGATACTGTATGTGCTCCTCGGGTCAGTGCTCCTTTGCTGGAATTGATTTTAGTAGCTCCTTTCTTCTTCTTCCAGTCTGTCCGCCATCTTTATGATGGGGTAGCTGTCTTTCCACTCGTCCTTGAAGTCACCTTCTCCCTCCTCCCACTTTATCCCCCATATCGAACCCATTGGCATGCCCTGCTAAATATTGTCCATGTCGGTACTGGCCCTGGCCATAGTTTAGACCCCCATTCCATGACAGTGCCTTCTTTACTGGTCTCGGCACTTCAGACGGTTTCTGAAGTCTTACTCTCTTCCTCCAGTCTTCCATGGCTCCCAGTCAGCTCCAGGAGACACCACACAGACCTCTGTCTGCAGGAGCTTCTGCCCATGTGCTCCCACTTGCTGAAGTGAACCCATGTGCCTTCACCCCTTCCTGATACACTTTTCTCACCTCCTTCTCTTGGCAAATGGTGATTCCTTCTGCTTTGAGATGAACACATCTTTGTATAAAATATAACAGTTTGCTGTAATTGTGTGCCCATCTGTCTGTCCCTCTCCCCAGACTGCAGGTCCTTGCAGGGCAGGAGCTGAGTCTTACTCATGTCTGTCCCACTAACACACAGCACCATGCCCAACACCTGGTAGGTGCTAAGTAAGTGTTTGATTGAAAAACAAGTCACTGTGAGAGTACTGTCGGAACTCTCTTCCCTTTGGGAAAGATTTTTAAGAATTGCTTTCAGATATGTAATAAACCCCGTGTGGCACCACTTACTGTGCTTCCGTGCTTTCCTTGGAGCCTTGATGTTTAGTTCAGGGAGCATGCTGGAACAGAGAGAACCCCACCATCACTACCTCCACTGCCTTCCTTTCCCTGTCTGTCCCTTGCTCCCCCAAGACGGGAAAACGCAAACCCCTAGTACCTGGGCAAATGCACAGTTTACAATCTGAATCACTAGCCCTGCTTGTGATGCTTGTTTTGGATCAAATGATCTTTTCCTGATGTTGATGCTGAGTAATAAGCCTTCAGAGTTTATTGTATGAATGAAATGTGTTTTTTTCCCACTGCTCTATTTATATTTCTTCTTATGCATCGTGCTCTGATGCCAGTGTGTACATGATGTAAGGTATACGGAAACGAGAAGTTCACTCCAGCTGGGCGCACCTCACAGTTCAGAAGGATGGCCAGACATTTCTTCGGCGGGTGGAAATCAACTCAAAGAGTAGATCTGTTCCTACTAGAAAAGCAAACAAATATGTGCCCAAGTGTTTACTACTTTTGGTGTTTTTTCAAATCTACCTGAAAAGAAACTCCTCAAAGCCAAAGTGTTTATTGGCTATTCTAATAGGTTCGTTGTGTTTGTTTTATTTGTGTGTGATAGCTTCGGGCTGGCATCACTAACAGCCCTAGTTCCCTGTGTGTTGGTTTTGAACGATCCTGCATCATTTTGCGGTAGGCGTTTAGCTTTAGAGCAAGTTAGAGCAGCTGATGGAAGCAGCACTGTCTAGGAGCTAAGGGTGAAACATGGATAAAGCTGGGGAAAGGAGACCTCGTTGAAAGAGGCTGATGGCTGCACAGTGCCGTAGTCAGCAGGTAATCTTGAGAGCTTATTTGAAGGACATGGCAAAGTTTACTGGGGCGGGGGGGGAGTTGGTTCTGGCTCCTTTTTGACAACAAGATAAAATCCAAGTTCTTTAGGGTGACTTTCAGGGATTTTGGTGATCTGTCCCAAACTCCCTTTTCCCACTTACTTCTGTAGATGGCCTTCTTGGACTGTCGATCATTGAACTCTTCCTTAACTGTGGTTAAAATTTAAAAGAATTTATTTAAATTCCTGCTATTTTATACCTTTAGACAAGCTACACAGCGTGGGAAGCAGCTCTTTGACAATTCAGGGCGGTCAGTTTGGATTGTCCAACCTGCCTCACGATTTCCATTTTGGGGCTAATATTTGAAACTAACATTTTCATTGTCCATAGCATCTTAATGTGTATGGCATGACCTCTCCATCACCCTGTTCCTCCCCATATCCCTGTGTCAGCTCTTCTATAAGACTGTGTCACATCCCACTTCGCCTACACTTGGTTAGATCATTCTAGACGTACCATCCAAATTTGGTGATAATCTGACCTGTCATCCTTCTCTCCCTCTACCATCCCCTGCCCCAATTTTTTATTTTGGAAAAAGTTCAGATCTACAGAAACATTGAACAACTAGTTCAATGAGTACCCATCACTTAGCTTCACCAGTTTTTAATATTTTGCCAAATTTGTTTTCCCTTGTATCTATGTTTTAACAATGATATGATCTAATATACTAATATATTCACATTCAGTAATGTTCTTTATAGGTGTTTTCTCTTTAATTGGGGATTCAGTTACACAACATACTTTGCATTTGATTTAGAATAGATTTTTCCCATTTTGTGGGGGTGGATGGTGATGGCATTCTGGTGGCTAAAGGAAAGGGGACCTGGACAGGGACAAGTGCCAGCGCCCTGTAAGGTCTCCCTTGGGATACCAATGGGACCCCTGGCAGGGAGTTGGTTTGTCTGTGAACCTTGGGAAGGGTGGCATTGTACATGATACATAAAGGCGGTATTCAGGCTATGTTTGTGGTTGTTATGTGGTGGGAAGTGAGAGCTCAATCTGGGGACGAGGGAAAGAGAGAGAAGTCATGGTGAGGAGGAGGCAAAGGATCTGGAACACAAGACAGCTGAGATTTATGGAACAAATTAAAAATTTTCATGCCTGCTCTAAGATAGCTTAACTCACCTTTTCATAGATTTTTTTTTTTTTAAAGATTTTATTTATTTATTTGACAGAGAGAGACTGTGAGAGAGGGAATGCGAGCAGGGGGAGTGGGAGAGGGAGAAGCAGGCTCCCCGCTCAGCAGGGAGCCTGATGTGGGGCTCCATCCCAGGACCCTGGGATCATGACCTGAGCCGAAGGCAGATGCCTAACAACTGAGCCACCCAGGCGCCCCATCCTTTTCATAGATTTTTATTACTAATGCCCCAAAGGCTCATTTCTATTTCTAGCCTGTAATTCCAACAGTTTTACTTAAAACAAAACAAAAAACAACAGTACCTTCACTTATTCCTGGCAAAGATGGAATATTCTCTGCTCCTTTTCTTCCCAAACCTACAAAACTCAAACAAAACCTCAGTAGATGCTTTCCTATAAGATCCCCGATTTCTTACTGAGAAAGAATTCATTTGAAGCTCAGGTGAAGTCTTTTGACTGAAAACTGGTGCCTTGGGGAGTGGTGGGGTGAGGTGGGGGTGGGGGGGCGTGTCTTCTAATTTTCGGCAGCATGTGTGGTGTCTAATAAAAACAGTCTGAGAATTTTTAACACTTGATGTCAGTAACTCTTCAATGGCGCTGAGATTGGGTTCGGGTATATGTGTAGGACCTGGGAAGGGGACTGAGTGCTAATACCTGGAGCTGTTGGCCATGGCGCCTCCCAGCCAAGCGTCTTGCCGCGGTGCTGGGAGAGGGCAGGCGCGCTCCAGGCTTGGCAGCAGCCGTGGACGGCTCATAGGAGTATGGCGCTCCCTCTACCTCCTCCTGCTGAGGTCATGGGGCTGCCTCATTTTTGTCCTTTTCCAGGATTGGTTGTTTGACTCTTCTTTCATTTCCAAGAAGTGTAGCACAGTATCTTTCCAGTAAATTCCCCCCTTTTTTTCCTTCAACTAGCTAGCCTTGTTTTATGTTGCTTGTCACCAAAAGAACTTGTTGACAAATGCAGATATTATTTGGGTTGTTTGCAGTGTTTCACTGTTATTTGCAAAACTTCTGGGATGATGTGTGTATATCCATCCTTGTTCGTATGTCATATTTCCCATTTTTCTAGAAGTGGGATTTCTGGGTCTGAGGGCAGCTTCTGCCCGCTTGGTCACTGGTAGGCCCTCTGATTTACATTCCCACTAGTAACTGTATGCATTTGCCTGTCTCCCTGCATCATCACAAAGTGACTATTACCATGTATTTGATTTTTGCAAGATTCATAGGGGAATCATTGGAGTAACTTGCCTTTTTTTCCATCTCTGCTACTAGGGAACTTGAATGATCTTTTTACATGCTTATTGGCCATTTGGATTTCTTCTTTTTGACTTTGTATCTTTCACTCTCTCTCTTTTTTAAGTAGGGCATTCATCTTCTTTCTCTTACTGTGTTACAACTCTTCATGTCAAGGATCCTTCATCAGATGTGTAGGAAAATAACTGTTTTCCTAGTTTGCCATTTGCTTTTCAGCATTACTGTTTTTTTGAAATACAGATTTTTAAAAAAAATTTGGAAGTGGTTGAATCATTCAGTCTTTTCTTTAATGGAAGAGTCTTCTAAAGTGTTCTAGGAGGGACTGAAATGTGTTGGTGAGTACCTTGTAACACATCTGCTGTGTTTTGATGGTAGGATAATTGTCTCTACTTAATACATGTTTGCTGTGGGATGGAGAAAAGCCTATTGTTTGTGTATTACTTCATTAGTTCATTTTATCCAGCATTTCCCAAGTGCCTCTTTGTTGGTGGCATGGGGGATGTGGGTGTGCAGGGAAGGAGTCGGTCCTGGTTAGGGGAGGGGACTTGGCTGCGCCTGGGGATGCACAGGACAGAGCCCTGTGAGGAGCGGTCATCACCTGCCTTTCCTGACTTCTCTGCTTTCTCCTTCCCTTCCCCTCAAGGACATTTTTCACTATCGCTGAGCACTGTGCGTGGCCAGAGTGCTTTTGGTATTTGTTTTAATAGCCTCTTATTGGGTACCATAAGTAAGCTCTGAAATCAAAAGTTTAGATTCTGTTTTTATTTAACCATTTTACCAGATGTTTCCTGTGGTTTGACAGATGTACCATTTACTCGAAAGTTACACTCCTGAGATTCTGAATGTTATGGACACTGTTGCTATAGACAATGATTCTGTCAGGGCAGGATTTGGAAGACAACTTTCGAAGCATTTTTGGGTTGAAGAAGTGTTTTTCCCTAGAACAGAAATGCTTATCTTCATAATCCACTTTTGCTTTCTCTGTTAGCATTCTGATCTGTGGTTTATGAATGACCACAGCCTATTGATGAGAGTTTATTCCAGTCAACACCATTGTGCCTCGGGGGGGATTCCCATTCTGAAAGCCATTCGGGTACATGCAGGTTTTGTTTGCAAAACTCACCTGGGTCGGGGGAAAAAACTCAGGTGGTGGGCAGGAGAAGATTTAGATTGGGTTGAAAATCTGGCTTGATGCCCTGCCTTGATGGGCCCCTTGACGCTGGGGTGCGGTTGCCTGAGAAAGCTGCAGACGTGGCAGTTTTTGCACCCACTGAAAGCCCGTCAAGACAAAGCAAGGACTGTGGTGGTCCCTTTGCCTTCCCGGTGCCCACAGCCCGCAGTTCTCTGCAGACCGAGTCCTAATAGAAAAGAGCCTCTCATCCAGGATTCTGCTGGTGGGAGGAAAGCAGAGGAAGTCGCTTCCTACAAGACAAGTGAGACTAGTTGGGGCTGCAGTGGAGGAAAAGCGAGGATTTTTGACATTCCTTCAGTGAGGGGCCAGATGCGAGGGTGCCGTGGCTCCGTCAGAGCTGGCTCCCTTCTCCAGCAACCTTCCTCTCCTGTGTTTTGTTTAGCCTTATTTAGAGTTTTATAAAAAAGCCTTATGTTATGGAAGACAGAGAAACAAAGAAAGAGGAAATCGCATGCTGTAATTCTGACAGCAGATCTATGTGCGCACAAAATGGAACTGTAATGATGCATGTAACATTTTGGCAAGACACGTGTGTAAATAAACCCTCCCAGGAGTTACCAATCTATCCCAGGACCCGCAGGAAACTTTGCTTGCAGCGTGGGGGCGGGCAGGCCCCCTTACCTTGCAGCTCTCCTCGCCGACGGGGACTCTTATTCTGACAGGCGTTCTGCCTACCCACTTTTGTGCCTGGGCCTGCTTGCCAAGTTTGTGAGGCCCAAGGCTTTCTTGTGGGAGGACGCTGGGCTGTCTTCATGCTCTTTGGCAATGATTAAAGTGAGGTTAGTACCAAAAACCCTTTCATTTTATTCCCTTATCCTTGCTTTTTCAAACCAGATGGCAACCCTGTATTTTCAGCTGTAATTAATTTAAACTATGAGGCAGCGAGTACTGGGAGAGGTAGAGTTGACTCTGCTCAGAAGGGACAGCAGTGGTGTTCCTGCCCAGCCCTCTCCCCTCACCAGATGGCACAGTGTCCCAATCAGAGCCATGTCCCCCCCACCGCGCTGCTCCGGAGAGGGGCCTGGCCGCAGGGAGAGGGCTGTCCACGGGGCTGCTGCGCTGGCCCCCGATGACACGTGTGAGCTGGAAGGGTTAACGCACACTCGTAATTGTGGCCTTAGTGGACTGGAAGTAACCGGGCTCCAGGTGATGGCTGACATGTTCTTGCCAGGCCGGGTTATCATGTGACCGCCTAAAGACAATGGCGCATAGTTTGAGTGGCTGCTGATTCAGGGAGTACTGGGTGCTTTTTCTTCCTACTCATTTCAGCTGCCAGGATCGCCTCCAAAAGGGGGTATGTTTTAGGTTTAACATTTATTCTTAAAGAAAATTACAAGGGAAATAAAAGCCCTTGGCCACAATTGCAGTCTGGAGGTTTTGACCTCAGCTACTTGACCACTTCCCTCCGTGGAAATTTTACTTGAGTCCCCTCTCTGTAAGTTGGATCAATTAGTGATGGAGAGATCCTTCACATTTAATAGAAAATGAGTGCTTTTGTTTAATCTCTCAGTAACTTGTCAGATAACTCCACGGAGCGGCCTCTCACCCCCAACCCTCCCCACCCCTCCTTGCTCTGAATCGAAGCTCAGGTTAAAACGGAGCAAGGTGACTGCCTACCTGAGGGCTGGGCATCCAGGGGCCCTCACCTGCCCGCACAGGTAGGCACACGGGGTTTTAGTTTCGTCACTGGAGAAACACATTTTCTGGGCAGTACAGAGGAGTTGCAGACTGAAGAAGATCTGTTAACGATAATATATGTGCAAAACACTTTGTAAAACAGTACGCTTAATGTTCTACAAGTGGTAGTTATTACTATTATTAACATTAGCCATCCTTGGATGACTTGAAGTAATTTTTAAAGGCCCATAGTGAGAAATGAGAACCACAAATATGTGGCTTGTGAGTCTCCAAAATGCTCACTGGTGATTACAGCATCATTGACTGCCGTCCCTGTGTGTGCCTGAGTTTGCTGAATTTAGTGAGTTGGGTGATGGATGTTCTTTGTTTACTTAATTTTATTTCAAATATTTACATTATTCATGAACATTTCTCTCATGGACCACTTGGACTGTGGTTACCAAGACTTGAATTTTTGTTGTTGTTGTTGTGGGCCAGAACTATCCTTTTGGAAACCTTTTATTTTTCTATAGTAGAGAGGGACAAACATGTAGATGATTTATCAAAACTTGTAAGGACTAAAAATTTAGTATAGAATTACCATATGATCCAGCAAGTCCACTTTACCTGTATGTGCCCCAAAGAATTGAAAGCGGAGACTCAAACTATTATTTGCACACCCATGTTCATAGCAGCATTATTCACAATAGCCAGCAGGTGGAAACAACCCAAATGTCCATCACTGGAAGAACAGATAAACAAAATATGTATGTGCATAAGGGAATATTATTCAGCCTTAAAAAAGGGGACAGAGTTCTGACACACTACAACACAGACGAACCTTGAAGACATTTGCCAAGTGAAATGTGCTAGTCACAAAAGGACAAATAGCATATGATTCCATTTATGTGAGGAGTCAAATTCATAGGAAGGAAAGTAGGACGGTGGTTGTCAGGCGAAGGGGGAGGGGAACGGGGAGTTTGTGTTTAATGGGGACAGAGTTGCAGTTTGGGAAGATGAAAGCATTCTGGAGGTAGATGGTGGTGATGGTTGCACAGCAGTATGAATATATTTAATGCCACTCAGTGGCATACTTAAAAATGACTAAAATGGTGAATTTTATGTGTATTTTACCACAGTAAAAAACTAATCTTCTCAAAACTAATGATTAACTTCAGTTCACTTGAATAAACAATAATGACTCTATTATGTGTTCCATACTCAGCTGGGATGAGCGGTATATAAAGAGGAGGTAAACGGTTTGGAAGATAGCTGAAGTCCAGCTCCCTGGGGATATGATATTCGGTGCCTAATACTAGAGAGTCACAGTGTGATGACTCTTGGGGGTGATGATTGTAATTTAAAGGGTAGTTAGGATTAATGATTACCATTTGGTTTTGTACTCCCCAAGAAAAGGAGAGGGGTTATGTCATTGGGGTACTAGGGAATGGTGGTCCTCTGGATTCTCCAAAGGTGTTCTAGAATCATCAACTCAAGAGTTTGGGGAAAATGCCACCTCAGTGTTGAACAGAATCACCAGGTTCCCTGAGGTTCCTCCCCCCACCCTCCCACTTTTTTTTTTTTTCCAGGTTTCAGGTTTGGGATACAGACATGATTTTAGTAGCCAGGGAATGGCTTTTAGATGTTCGTGATGTTACAATAGAACCAACTGGACAGCTTAATTCTGAAGTCCATGAAGTTTGCAAATGAGAATTATTTGTAAGGAAATGCAACTTTATAACTCAGAGAAAAATGAAATAGTCCATCTGTGTTTGTTTTTTTTTTTTAGTCCTTTGGGAACTTTGCTTTAAGAATAGAGATTGATGTGTGATTTGCCTATCAATTGTAATAGCCTTTTCCAAGCACCTGCGGGTCCTCAAAATAATCATTAATTCACATCTTGTTCCTATCATATAATCTGTGTGGAAAAAAAAAAAAGGGCCAACTTTTCCTCTAGTCTTTGAAAGATGGGGTTCAGACTGTCTGGATGCTCAGAGGGAATTAATGCACTAAATGCCTAGCATTAATGCACTACATAATTTACTCTCAGAGAAAAGGTCTTTGAGGTTCTTTGCTACTACTATTTTAAAGAATATTGGGTAGATCCCTCATTATATTTTATTAGATGAATATTTAATCACTTTACATATGCCATACTTAAATTTTCAAACTTTTTAGTCTAGTTATATAGCAATTTAACTCAGTAATTTAGCCAAAAGTTTCTGATGTCAGTCAGGGCAGGTGGGTGGTTTTGAGAGAAAAACTGGCCAATTTTTGTTTGGTGTTGAATAAATGTACTGTATTAGAGGTTATCCTCTCATATCAAGAAGTCAGGAAATCATTTGGAACTGGTTGCTGCCAGCGTCAGGTGCAGGAAGGTGACTGTGGGTGCGCATAGGGGAGGAGGGAGCTGCGGCAAACCCGTAGGCACACATTGGCCCGTGTATCTCCCGTGTGCACGCACACGTGATGCAAATATGGCTGGTCACTCATTTGTAATCCTTGCCAAGGTGGGGTCACACAGATAGCCGAGCTGAAAGAAAATAAAAAGAGTAGGAGGCACTTAGAAGACCACACGCTTACTCAGTGACCCAGGTGCTGAAATAACTGTTGGCATCTTGGGTAATGCTGTTAAAAGTGTAGTTCTAGATGACTGAGAGTGTTGAAATCATCCTGATTTTGACTGTTCTATTCTGTTGACCTTAGTTCTTACTTATTAGACCTTATGTCCTGATGTTTGGTTCAGAAATATGCTACCATAAGTTGAAGGGAGTTATCTTTTCCCATGTGCTCTGCGTTAGATCATATCTGGAGTATTACCTTTAGTTCTGGGCACCACACTTACAGATGAATGTTCATTTGTAGGGCATGTGGAGGTGGGTGTCAGGATGGTAAGGGGTCCGGTACAATTCGGAGTAATTCTCTGGTGAAGAGAGATCTGGGCATGGCAGGACTGACATAGCAGTTTTCTAGGAGTTAGAAGAGGAAAGAGACTTCATTGAGTTTTTCGAAAGGCTTCCCAAAAGTTTGGACCTTTGACCAAAGAATCATACTGGAAAGCAGATTTCATTCATTGTGAGGAAGAACCTTTCATTGAAGCTCTTCAGTTGTAGAGTGAAATGCCTGAAGAGGAGGTAAGTGCCCATCCCCGGAAGTGTTTAAGAAGTAGCCACCCCCCAGTTATGGAATGAATGAGTCATGGGGGTGGAAGGCACAGCACAGGGAACGTAGTGGTACTGTAATAGGGTTGTGTGATGACCGCTGGGAGTTACACTTGTGGTCAGTAGAGAAGAACATATAGACATGTGGGATCACTATGTGGTACACATGAAACTAATGTAACATTGTGCATCAGCTATACTTCAGTTAAAATAAAAAGTAGCCGTATGGCCATCTTAGGGATGCTTTGATTCCTCACTCTCTCCTTTATTCCCGGCTGTCTTACCATGAAACTTCCTTCCTTTGAGCAGGACAAAACATCCAGTCTTTTTGCTAAATGGCTTTATAATGTTTTCCAACGATTTGGAGCAAAATGCAGAGTAAACACTAAGAGTAAGCCTTCTGAAGAACTTGAATGAGTTATGAAGGATGGCTCGGTACCAACCCAGAAGAAGGGAGGCAGGAATAACGATGGAAGGTGTTTTCAGACCAGTCCTTTCTGGGGGGGTTTGCGATGGCTGCAGTGGGCTCTCCAGGTCCCCCTGTGTCAGTACTGCTCGGGTCACCAGCTTCGTGCGCTCCTCTGCCTTGTTCAGGCCAGTTAGTGCTGGTTTTTCCTAAGAATTCATGTGCTCTTTGGTTGGTTCATTGGGAAGTTAGTCACTGTGTGCCAGGCAGTGGTCTAGACACCGACTGATGGAGTCTTCTGAGCAGCGTGCTGTGCGTGGAAGTCACTTTCCCAAGTTTGTTTCGTCCTAAGTGTGTCTAGAGGGACCTTTCTTCTCTCTGGGTCTCAGACCAGTGGATAGCTAAGCAAGGGGGAGGGGTGCTTCCATCCTCCACCTTCCTGAGGAGGGTGCGTAAAGCAATGGGTCACACACCACTTTTCTAGCACAAGGAAGGTATCACCTGTGGATCTTAGAATCAGACTGGGGGGGCGGGGGCGGGAAGCAGCAGGGAGAGCTGAGCCTCTGGGTTGACCCCAGCAAAGCCCGCACTGGCACTGGACAGTCTTGGTGGGCAGGTCCCTTTGCCCCCCCTCGTTCACCCGTCCTGGCCCCAGCTGACCCAAGCATTCCCTAAATGAGGACAGCAGGGCAGAATAGCACCATATTGATGCCTCTGTTGTTGTGAAGGGAGGTAGATGGTCTTTTCTAGGCTTTTGTCCACCTCAGACATTGTAGCTCAGTTACAGAAGGGACGACATAATGTTTTCCATCCTGTCTCTGGTACAAGGACTCTGCTTAATGACAAAAATATGATAGTGGTTGTATTTTTTAAATATCTTTCATCGAGAGAATACATAATGACAAAAGCTCCTACCAGTTTAGTAGCAGTAGGAATTTTTTTTTTTTTTTTTTTTTTTTAAGATTTTATGTATTTATTTGACAGAGAGAGACAGCAAGAGAGGGAATACAAGCAGGGGGAGTGGGAGAAGGAGAAGCAGGCCTCCCGCAGAACAGGGAGCCCGATGCGGGGCTTGATCCCAGGACCCTGGGATCATGACCTGAGCCGAAGGCAGACGCTTAACAACTGAGCCACCCAGGCGTCCCAGCAGTAGGAATTTTAAATTAATTTATATTTTATGAGTCTCAGCCACACCTCCATTCACACGAAAACTCCACGAGTGTGCACTTGTGGGCCGTGTGGGCCATCCGCGGGGTGAGCGGCGCTTGCTGTGCGCGTGGACCCCGGGGCCCCGGCCCACATGTGGAGGCCCGCTGCCTTGGCGGTGGTCATTGCCAACCATGGGGGGTGGGGGGGAGGGGCCTGGATGAGATGCTCTACAAGTCATGTTGTCAGGTTGACCTCTTTTCTCAAACGTTAGTTTTTCCTTGTGTCTCAGCTGATGATGGAAAACATGTGCAGACAGGTCTGGTCAAAGAAAACCAGTGCCTTATTTACATGGGGTTGAGCTATTTGGAAACTGGCTTGAGTCTCCCGGCAAGAGCTTTGCCCTGCCCACCGGCGCTGCTGGGAGTCTTGCCTCCTGTGGGTGACAGCTCTGGAAAGTTCTTCCTTTGTGCAGGCGGTTGGCTCTGTGAATGCTGGAGTGGGAGACGGGGAAGGGAGCCTGTCTACTCTTCCTTTACACACTGCTCTGGCATACCTAGTTGCCTGGTTTCTTGGCCCACCGTGAGGAACAGGGTGACGAGCAGTGATGGTGGCTTCTCCAGGAGTGACCCTGTCGTCGCTGACCCAAGAATGCACGTGGCCGAGCAGCCTGAGACTACTTGGGCCAGGCCTGTCACAGGGGCCTGCTCCGTCATATCCTAGAGCCGTGTTTATGCTGAATGAAGATCCTGAGTCACCAAGAAAGGAAAGAAGTCGTGGGATGTTTCAGACAGGTTTCTTTTTTTTTTTTTTTTTAAGATTTTATTTATTTGACAGAGACACAGCGAGAGAGGGAACACAAGCAGGGGGAGTGGGAGAGGGAGAAGCAGGCTTCCCGCTGAGCAGGGAGCCCGATGCGGGGCTGTATCCCAGGACTCTGGGACCATGACCTGAGCCGAAGGCAGAGGCTTAATGACTGAGTCACCCAGGTGCCCCTGAGACAGGTTTCTAACTAAAATAGTTGAAAAATGTATTCTCTCTTAAGGCTTACATTTCAGTTTTATCTCGAAGCTTTACTTAAGTGGTTGTGCTAGGTACGCGCAACCCTGTGGCTCCAGGTGACGTCAGTCAGGTTTCCTGGCTGCCCTGGGGTCCCTTGTGTGTGTGTGCAGATCTGCATAGTAATTGTGCTTAAGGAGAGACCCGCTTTCCCCTGGAGTTCCTTCCGGTCTCCTGCAGAAAGAAGGGCAGGAGTTCCCAGAACGGTCATGACGGCTGGCCTGAGGGAGGAATGGAGGGAAATCTGAGGAATCTTGAAGGCTGGAGAGTATGCAGAGATGTCCTTATACTAATTTAGTGCCTCTCACTCCTGGGAAGGCTTTGATTGGAAACCCTTGACGCAATTATAGAGACAGAGTCCAAGTCAGTAACAGCGGAAATGTCACTTAGATACATATTTCCTCTTACACTACACACTATTTGTGATCTCTACCCCCTCTCCCTGCCCTAGAGAAATGTGCTGTTTCTGAAGCCCCTGCAGGCTGTTTCTGCAGAAGAGGAAGGGTTGGCCTCATTTGAGTCCCTGCCTCACCACCTACCTGCCTCGTGACCTTGGGTGATGGCTCCACCTCTCAGCTCCGGTTCCCTCCGTGTTCCAAGGGCATGGTGGTGAGCGCCCTAGACAGCTTGCGCAAGCACGCACTGTTGCAGGAAGGGGGACAGTACTCACAGTTGGCCCAGGGGCTTGAGGGGTTGGTTATTGATGGGCCCATCAGTGCAGGAATGATGGAAAGATCTGGTGGGTCATTTGCTGTCATCTGTCCAAAATGTTACTGAGTCAGAAGGTTTTGGATTATAACTTGGCTGACAGGCGTCTTCCCTCTTTTTTGTGGGGGCAGCTGGGGATGCCTTTTCCTGGCTTCCTGAATTGCTCTTGGAAGTGAAGTGGGAACAGCTTAACCCTCCAGCTTCTCCCTGGCAGGCCTGGCCTCACACACACTGTCTCAACTTGTGTTGTCATTTCTTGGTGCTCATTAAATATGCCTCCTAATGACAGGCATGCATGACAAGGTCCAGTGGATCTTAGGAGCCTCTTTGAAAATGAAGCTTGAAGACATTCGTGCATCCGCAGGGGGGCAGGGTGTGTTAATTACAGATAAAGCAGAAAAAACCATGATTGTGGAAAATATCTAAAGAAGTATAAAACAATGGTGGGGAAAAGCCATGGAAATTGTATTGGTTTCCCAGGAATGCCCTGACAAAGTACCACAAAGTAGAGGGCCCAAACAGGAGAAATAGATTGTCTCCCAGTCCTGGAGACTAAAAGTCCCGGATCAGGTGTCAGCGGGGTTGGTGTCTTCTTGAGAGCTGTGAGTGTGGATCTGTTCTTGCCTCTCTCCTAACTTCTTGTGGCCTCAAGCATTCCTTGGCTTGTAGATGGCATTCTCCCTACCTCTTCACGTTGTTTCCCCTCTGCCATTTTGTTCAAATTTCCCCCTTTTTATAAGGACACCAGTCCTATTGGATTAGGGCCCACCCTCATGACCTCATCTTAACTTGATTATCTGCAAAGACTCTTTCCAAATGAAATTACATTTACAGGTCCTAGGGGTTAGGACTTCAACATCTTTTAGGGGAAACACAATTCAACCCATAACAAATTAAAAGCAATTTATAGTGGGAAATAGAATGACCAATAGATGTATGAAAATATGCTCAACTGCTCTGGTAACTGGAGAAATGCAAGTTAAAATACCAAGGAGGAATGACTCCACGCCACAAGAATGGCAGAAATCCACAGGCCGCCAAAGCCGGACATCATGGAGGATGCACGTCACCAGGGCCGGTGACGCAGCGCTGGCTAAGCCGGTGCAGAGTGGACAGCTACGTCATAAAGGGTTTTGGCAACATCCGTTGAAGTCTAGAGGGTGGTGAGCTCTGCAACCCAGTGGCATACTTCTAGATACCTACCTGAGAGGTACCCAGAAACCCCTGTTGCCAGGACGGAAAGGACGGAAGCACCGTGGGGTTATTATAACAAGGACAAACCAGAGATGATGGTCCGGGTGCCCATCGGTAGAGGAACAGGTAAATCCGTTACGGTGTCTTCCTGTGAAGATGTGAAGTAATCCCACACGGCAGGTACATGACTAGATCTGTAGGTCAGGACATGGGTAGAGCCCCAAAACCACGCGAGGGAGGAGAGCATGGTTGTAAGGCAGTCCGTATAGTGTGAGACCATAGTGTAAATTTAAAATGTGCCGCATAGTATTTGTAGACAGACTCCTCTGTGGTGAGAGTTCATAAGCACAGATAGGAAGACTCCCCCAAATACAGGACAGCGGTGCATCTGGAGATGAAGAGGGGGTGTGAGCTGGGGTAGGGGGAGCACGAAGGAAGGGCTTCAGGCACGTCTGCCATGTTCTGCTGCATTGATTGCTACCAGCATTTCCCGTAAGAGGAAAGAAAAGGTCAGAAGCGAACACCATGTGTGATTTCATTTGTCAGTCCTGGGTGGTGGGTACATAGGTCTTTGTCATTTTCCCTGCTGCTCTCCCCCTCTCTTGAGAGGGAAAGGTGCAAAGGAAAGGCTTTGGAGCCAGTCACATAGACATTAGACATTAGAATCCTTGTACTGTACTGGTTTTGCAACTTTAGATGAGCTACTTAACCTCTCTGAACCTCAGTTTACTCATCTATAAAATGGGGGTGATACTTACTTTGCAGTGTAGTGAGGGGTTTAATAAGACAGTAAGGTCTAGAATATCTGGCGTGTAACATTCAATAAATGATAGTTCACAATAATAAAGATAATCAAGGTAAATGGAGGAATTCCCTAACTTTGAGTGCATTATATTTTTGGACACTACTTCCTAAGGGCAGCATTGCAGTGGTACACGCTTCTCACCGGGACTGTAGGTCGCACAAGTCATGCGATAGAGCAAATAGGTGTGTGGCTTGGTTCCATCTAGTTGCTTTTTGAAATCTGAGCTAGCAGAAGAGGGATGGTACCTTTGTGGGGAGCTCATGGGGAACACAGTTTTGTGGGTGGATAGATGTGCAACAGCGTAATTCACCGACTGCAGTGCCCTTCACACACAGGTTGGGTCCCTTTGGACCTTTGATGGTGGTAGGGCTCTGGCTTTTTTCTTATTGTTAAGTGATGATAATGGTCACATGCAACACAGTGTCTCCCCACAGTTAAAGTCAAAGGCAGTCTCTGTCCCCTTTCCACTGCTGACCAGCACATGTTTGTGATTGAAGCAAAGGCCCCAGATTTTTCTGTGTCTTTGGGGCACTGTGAATGCCAGTATTTCCCAGCTTTTCCTGCCTGTGACACACAGCTCATCATCTTGAACCCAGGAGGGGGTCTCTGCCTTCCTTCTGCACCACGGTGTCCTGGTGGTGTCACCACCACTCTGCTTCCTGTCTGTAGTTGGTACCAAGGAGTGACAGGCTTGACAGGGTGTCTTGGGGACACACCCAAGTGCCCTCTTGCTTTTCAGGAAGTCTTGAATTACCCTGCTGACCAGGAGAAAGCGGGGTGTTGTTTGATGACCTAGGGGACATTTGGGGGGGCGGGAGGACAAAAAATGGGGGAGGTAGTTACAGGGAGAAAACATTTCACTACTGTTTATTCTCAATATTTAAATACTCCCTAAATTCTGCTTTTTCAGAAAGTCTCTCTTGCTGGGAATTGCCTCTGAAATTTCCTTAATTCCTTTCTCATTCACCACAGATGCTGTTCACTGGATGCACACATAATGTAGGTACTTCAGTAATTCACTTATTCAGTGATTCAGTGAAGAGTTAAACGTCCACCGTATGCCCAGCCCTGCACGGGGTGCTGGGAGAGGGCAGAGCATGGGGGGTGCGGGGCCCTCCAAAGCATCCCGTGGAGCTGGCCGACGGGAAAGCAAGGCCGACAGGATGGAGGGCTGGTCCCGTTGCACGTGTCCCACTGTTCCGTCCACTGTCGCAGTCCGGGGCTGGGGGGAGGCCTCCTGGAAGCCTAGGGCAGGGCAGGAGGTGGTGAAGGGCTCTCATAGGGGCCTGGGGGGCACATGGCTGAGCAGTCGGTATGTCTGACTGATGCCCTGCCTCTACCTCTGTCCTTGGCTAAGTGTTTATCTTCACCATCTTGCTCCTCATTTCTGTAAAACTGGGACAGCACCACCTACCCCATCCTAAACCCGAGGGACTCAGTAAGTAATGGCTGTGGGATGCTTTTTGTTTTTAAAAAATGATTATTATTTTTAATTCTGGTCAAGGTTTTTTGTCATACCATGTACCATTCTAGCCATTTTTAAGAAAAGTTTATTTTTTTTTGTAATCTCTACACCCATTGTGGGGCTCAAACTCACAACCCTGATATCAGGAGTCACATGTTCTTCCAACTGAGCCAGGCAGGCGCCCCTCTAGCTATTTTTAAGTGTAGCATTCAGTGGCATTAAGTATGTTGTCTGAGGAAGCTTTTTAAAATTAAAAATGCTTTACTGACTTTATTATTATTAGTATTGAAGATTTTATTTATTAGAGAGCACACGTGTGCACTCATGCGGGCGAGCATGAGTGGTGGGAGCGGCAGGGGCAGAGGGAGAAGCAGGTTCCCCTCTGAGCAGGGAGCCCGATGTGGGGCTCGATTCCAGGACCCTGGGATCATGACCTGAGCCGAAGGCAGACACTTAACCGACTGAGCCCCCCAGGCGCCCCCTGATGTTATTATTCTTGTCTGTGCTGGACAGTGAAGGTTTGTTACTGTCCTGTAGGTTCCCAGAGGGCGACCACTCCAGTAAGGAGTGAAGGGGGAGCGGGAGGACTGCGCTAGGGAGAGGCCTATGTCTCGGCTCTGACCCTCCCCTCACGGGCACCAGGCCCCCCCGGGGGGGGGGGCCTCACCACTGCTCGGGGTCTGCACCCCACCGTCGTGCACGCGGAGGCTGCGGCAGACCTTCAGTTCACTCCTGCGGGGACTGACTGGGCCCTGCCTCATTCACCTGGGCCCAGAGACCTGCAGCATGGGTGGGGGGGCGGGGGTGCAGGGCCCAGAATGTGTCCTTGAAAGCACCTACTAAAATGTCTTCTGCCCATAGCCCTTCCCCTGCTGGCCGACTCCAGGCTCATATTGGTTTATTGAATAGCTGTCAGTAGTTCATGGAATTCAGCTGAGGCCCCAGAATAGCAAGTAATACCTTCCCAAGGGTTTGCTTTCAACTCCGAGCTCCTGTTTGTTTAAGGGCAGGAAAACCTCATTTTAATGAGGATACAGATGGACACAGTGCACTTTTTTCACGTGATGGATGGATTCTTTCGCTGTCTCACGGCGCTTTCCCCCAGACACAGCGGACACTTGGCTTCTCGGCTCGGAGAGGGCATTCCCGGAACACTTTGTCCTGGACGAATGTGCAGTAGGCATCCTCCTTTTTACCACCTCTCCATGTTTGGGCCCCCGTCTGCTTCCTGTCCTCGAACAGTGGCAGCGGCGGTGCCGCCCCAGGGTGAGTGCGGGTTCCCGGCGAGGGGTCGGGGTGCCGGGAGTCAGCTGCCCGGCACCTGGAAGCCCTTTGGGCCCCGACGGGGCTGCAGTTGGTTTTTCATGAGCAGACTTTGTCTTTAACTAGAACGGGGGCGGCTTGGATCTCCCGGGCGGGAAGCGTGTGGTTTGTCTGCTGTCCGTGAGCACATGACTCTCTGGGAGACTGCGGAGCCTGGGCTATGATTCACTGGAGGAGGGGGAAACATGGAAAACAGTGTCTGTCTTTAAGCTCCGGGAACCAGGAAAATGAGCTGGAAAAGTGAGTAATGTATAATTTTACTAAAATTGAACACAGGGTTCTTCAGACATTTTCTTTCTGTGTTTGTCAGTGTCTTGTCTGATCCGTGAGGCCCCGCTGCGTCATGCTTGCAGTTGACCGCTTTTCGGGTTAGCTTCCCCAACGTCCTCTTCCCCTGCTCCCGGGGGCGGTGTGGGTGCAGAGCAGGTCTTCGGGGGCACGGGTGTGGGTATGGTCCTGGCCTCTCTTCACCTCTGCCCTGTTAGCTGGATGCCTTTAGACAGTTCTAGAGCTGTGGTAGCACACAGCTAAGATCACGCAGCTTCGCTGAGGAAGTCCTGCCGAGCGGCCTGCCAGCCCGTTGAACTGGGATTGACTGGACCTTCCCCAAACGGACTGCTGCCTTGGGCCATCCCTCTCCCCTGTGGTGTGGTTTACTAGTCCCCAGGCCGAGTCTGGCTGTCTCGAGGCTCCGCTGGGTTGATACACGTCACCACACTCTACTAATACTGAAGTGCCTCTTGGACATCAGACTCGGGGGATGGGTGCTGCCCTGTGTGTGTGCTGGTGACTTTGACATTGGATGGAGACAGGTGCTGCCTGAGCTTGCGGCCACTCCGTCCTGCCAGCCCTGGGCGGCTCTTCATCCTTCGACTCTGCAGCGTCCCACCTCCATCCGGGGCCCGAGCTGGCTCTCCGGCGCTGTAGCTGCCCCTTGGGTCACGAGCCTGCGAGAAGGCGGGGCTGTGTCTCCCTTTCTGTGGCCTTCGCGAAACTGGGGCTCAGTTAACTTTGCTTGAGAAACTGGAGTCTGCTTTGGACAGAGGTGGATTCGGGCTGGGAAGCTCATCAGTCCTACGGTCCATTCAGCGGCCTCCACGAAGCTCATTTTGGCGGGCGGGGGGCAGGGGACGATTGTGTCGGGGGCAGTTTACGTACCTTGTCAAACGTATTTTACCCAACTTGAGAGGGAAACCTGATACTGAGGATGGGGACTGTGATGATGTCACCTTTCCCTAGTGTGATGAAACGTGCATTTAGCAGGAAATGTCCATCTGGGCTGGCAGGCTGCTCGCAGGACTTCCTCAGCGAGGCTGCGTGACCCTCAGCCCCGGAGGCCTTCACTGGAAGGGCCTGTCGTGTCTTCGGAATCATCGGAGGAAGATGGAATGATACACGGGCTGGTTTCAAAATTCAGCTGTTTTGTATTCATTTGGTTTGTAATTCTTGGAAAATTGCTGGCGTGCGGATGAGTGTGTGCAGTGTAGTGTCAAACTACGTGACCAGAACACACTCTTGCATGACCGTCTTAATAGGCCGAAAATGTACTCTCTAACTGCTTTCAAGTCATTCTATAGAGTCAACCAGAGGCTGAGAGGGAGAAAAATCACCTGTAAGTTAAACCCTGTGCCTCCTGCAGCGAATACGCTACCTTAGAGCTGATTTGGCCCCACCGTGCGCACTGCTCGCGTGCGCTGTCCTAGCACGACTGTTCGTGCCTGTCCTCTGTTCAGTCCTCATTGAAACCCCTCCGAGGGGCTTTCTCCTGTGACCACAGGTGGATGAGGACACTGGGCCCGTGGCTTGCCCGGGAGATGGCGTGCGGAACCAAAGCTTGGGGCTTGCAAGACTTGCCGCGTCTGGGGGTCTTTCTGCTTAGCCCCCAGTGGCATGTTGATCCAGGCTCGGCACCCGTCCGAAGGGCGTGAACACCCCTGCAGCTGGCTCCCCAGCCCTCACGTCTTCCCGATTCTGCCCGTCCTCAGTTACGTGGCCACAGTGCCTGCCTTTCCTTCCCCGGTCACCCGTGTGCTGCTTCTCTGTGTTCACTCGTGGTCCCGGGGCACCTGCCACACGAGGCGGCGTGCTGGGCGAGGAGGGTGCAGGGTGCGCAGGCTTGTTGCGCTCCCAGAAGCCCCCGGGGAAGTCGGGGCAGGGGTGCAGAGATGAAGACATTGCTAATAGTGGTGTGATGGGTTCCTGATGAAAGGTGTGCACAGGGCGCTCAGGGATCCAGAGCACAACAGCTAAAGCTGCGGGCACGGTTGGCAGTGAGTGGGTTGTGTGTGTCGGGGCGGGGGGGAGCACACACACACACACGGTTAGAGGCCGAAAGTGGCGCGTCTGCTTGAGGAATGGCAAGAAGACTGTTGTAACTGCAGAGCGCCATGCTTGGGGGTGTGAGGGTAGAAAGGTGGTCAGGACCAGAGCAGGAAAGGCCTAGAAGGGGTGCTGAGCTACTGAGAATTGTAACTAAGGGCGTGATGTGGTTTGATCTGCTTTATAGAAAGGTCATGCTGGAGGAATACAAGTAACGCAGGACATCTGAATCAGGCTGGCCGATTGAGTGTCCGTAGCTGGCCTGTGGTGTTACGCTGTCTGTAGTTCTCCAAGACGTTGCCATCGGGGGGACGGGCAGAGGGAACACGGGACTGCTCTGTATTCTTTCCTACAAGGGCCTGTGAGCCTACGATGGAAGAAGGCGTGCCCGTCGCACACATGCGCCTGCCCGTGTGTGTAAAACTCCAACTTACCTTTTACCTTATTCAGGCAGTGAGGCAGGCTGTGGCTTTTGCTTTCTCTGGGTTTCTTAGTGCGTGAGCCTAGGCGTCTCTGCTATAAAACAGGTTGTCCACCGAGGCAAGAGAATGGTTGCTTGTGGACTCTGAGGATAAATTGTATTCCTTAAAGAAAAGTCACTGAAATTTTTATCTGCCACATTTCTAGTTAAAAGACTTCTCATTTGTTATGAGAAAAAGATTGTGCTGGCAGCAAAGACCATGGTGGATGGAAGGGGCCGAGACCTGAGGCAGAAGGAACCCCTGCAATAAACGGGGCAGGAGGGAGCTGGGCCGAACCGGCGTTCCTGGTCTTTGATCGGCTGTGCCCAACCGGTCGTTCTCTAGCAGATGCCGCAGAGGGTGCTGCCTTGAGCCGCGGTCACCAAGGTCGTGGGGAGGGGTGGTGTTGGCGGCCCCGTCCGTGTTCCCCACAGCACCTGCCAGGAGCTGCACACGCGGCGGGGGTCTCTGGGGCTCCGCTGAAGCCGACTGCTGTGGCTGGTGTGTTCCGGGTGGTAGAGCTGCGCACTGTGAGCCGCGGCAGATGCCATGCCTTACCAGCCGCGGCACCGCTGCCCTGAGTCTCGGGGGTTCTGTCCCCTGGAAAGGTAGCTGTGACGTCTCCTTTGTGCTGTTGGGAAGGTCTGGAGAGCTCATGCTGCTGGAGGCCCAGAGCAGGATCCACCCCATAGGAGGTGACTGGTGACTTTGCGTCATCTTCCTCTTCATCCTTTTGAATGGCAGATCCTTGTCCAGCCGAGCCGGCCCCGAGCACACAGGCTAGCTCTCCAGGCCCCGAGCCCGTGGAGTTTATTATAGAAGGGCTCTGATGGGGGAGGGGGGGGATGCCGGGCGGAGGGGGCCACCGAGGGGCTTTGGAGTCACGCCGACCTGGGTTAGCACTGGGGCTCCTCGGCTTCCCGGTGAGCTGTTTGACCTGAGCCTTGGGAAACGGAAACGCTGCTAAGTCTTTATCCCCCGCGCAGTGGAGAACTCCGTGACATCATGAGCGTGCAGCACCGGGCTCGGGGCCGGCATCCCGTTCGCCATTCGGGGCATGCCGGGTATTTGCGTCTGAGCGCTCTTCCCCCTCTTTCAGGAGCAAGACTGCCAACGGAGACTGCCGAAAAGACCCCCGGGAGCGGAGCCGCAGCCCTATCGAGCGCGCCGTGGCCCCCACCGTGAGCCTGCACGGCGGCCAGCTGTTTGCGTCCCTGCCCGGCCTCAGCCTGGAGCAGCCGCTGGCACTGACCAAGAACAGCATGGACGCCGGCAGGCCAGCGGGCATCTCGCCCACGCTGACCCCGGCGGAGCGGCAGCAGGTATGCCCCTGTCCGTGCGGCTCAGGGCCAGGAGGGAGGTGGCGGGAGAGGTGGGCTTAGCCTCCGTTCTGTGCTTGGAGAAAGGAGGAGCGGCGGCAGCATGGACCGTTTCCCCGAATGCCACCGAGACCCGCCCGGGCCTGGCCTCCCACGCCTGACGGCCTTGGACCAGACGCTTAACCTCTCTGGGGCTTAGTGTCTTTGCACAAGGCATGGTTGGTTTAGGCGAGGTCTGTTTTCAGTAGTCTTCCTCAGCGATCCTGTTTCTAGGAGGATCAAGGAAGATCCTGCATTTACCTGTTAGAAGGTCACACCGACGAAGTTAAATGTCAGGTTCCTTTGCTTTGGGCTGGAATCCTGTAGAGTCAGTGGTCAGAGTGGTTATTAGCTCCTGCTGGTGGGCAGTCTGTGATTGGCGGATCGGGATGTTTTTTTAATTAAAGGAAAATAAGGAAATTAAATTCTTACTTAATAAACACAGTTTGCTTGATTAAAAAAACCCCAATATTTCAAAAGTGGGGCTCCTGGAGAAATATAAAAGGAAGCATTAGCATCGAGGTTTGGAATCCCTGCCCAAGCCCATGGTGTGTCTCTGTGAACCTCTGGGGCCTGTGACCCAGTAGGTCCCCGGTCAGCATTTGCTGAAGACTGACGGGCAGTGAGTGAGGCAGGTGCCGTGTCCCAAGGAGATGCTGGGCCCAGCTGGGGGCTCTGCTGCTGCGCATGCCACGGCTTCCTTGCAGCCCCCCACCGCCACGACAGCACCCCCGCCTGGCGCCCGGCTCTGATCCAGTCTCTCCTACTGCTGGGGGCGGGCTCTGGGCATTGGGAGAGGGGGTGCTGGTGCCTGGGGTCCCAGTAAGGCTGACGAGCCATTGTGCTTCCTGTGTGGGAGCCAGGCATCTCCATCCCGTTTGTTTCATTCATTCATTTAACGAAACTGGGTAGGCGCCCACTGCATGCAGGGGGAGGATGCTAGAAACTGGTCAGGCAAGCTAGAGGCACTCGGGGTTTTCGTCCAGCAGAGACCGGTTATCCAGTAACTATGGTACTTCAGCTAGTACTGCAGCAGCAGACAGCCACTTAACTCTGATAGGAACTGGGGGCCGAGTTACCCCTCCATTCACGGAGTGTGCACTGTGCCCTGGGGCACCGCAAAGCCCTGGAGCCACAGAGACACGCGTGTAGGAGGCAGTTCCAGCCTGGAAGGAGCTCGCGGTCTGGTCAGGGAGGTGGGTGCGTGCAGGAGGGTTGCACTCAGAGGCCACAGGAGAGGGGGTTTAAGCATCAGAGATTGGTTTCTAGGATCAGGGAATTCAGCCAGTGCCGTGGGGAGTCCCTCGATGGGCGCGGGGCGGGGGGCCCTCCACTGGGAAGTTCCGTCTCTGAGCCCATGGTGGTTGGGGGAGGAAGCTCCCTGGAAACCCTTGGAACTATCTGCCCAGAACAGCTGTCTCTGAAGCTGTAGTGTTGGCTTGGAGCAAGGGTTTCTGTGACTTTGAGGGTCTTCTGGTTGATCCTGGTCATATTTGCTGTGTGAGAAGTGTGCCACTGGACAGGGTGACCTGGCTCTTCTCACCATGTCTCCCCGACCCTTCTGTGAAGTGTGCCTGGCTGCCCAGTCCAGCAAGAGGGCCCCTGGCCCGTCAGATGTGCTGGGGACCTGTTAAGCGGGTTTTCTAGGACTGAGGACCTTGAATTCCCACCTGAGTTCTTAGGGGATTCCTGGATGGAGAACAAAGCCAGTGGCCGTGGAATAAGTTCATAGCTTTCCCGGGACAGGTACAATGGCTTTGGCTTCCCTGACATGTGTCAGCGGCCCAGGCCTAAACTTCAAGGCTGGGGTTGGTGGAGAAGCATGTGTTTTATGGCCCTGGGGACCGTTCATCGGGCTCCTTCCTATGCCAGCGTGGTATGGCCTGGGTGGTCACTGGGGCCTGAGCTTCCTCTCGGACAGTTACCGAGTGCTGTGCCAGGTACCGGGCTGGCCTCACCGTCCGGGGTGGGTGTCACCGGCGCGCTGTCAGCGTGGCTCCCGTGGGGCGGGGTGCCTGCCGGGCCGCAGCTCTGAGCCAGGGAAGGTGCGGGGACGGGGCTTCCTGGAGCAACGGCACAGCGCTGGGTGGCGGGCGGGCGGGGGAAGCCTCCCACTCAGGTCTCGGGGAACGGGGATGGGAAGCTTCCCAGAGAGGGCATGTCTGGGGAGGCTGCAGGTGTCACCCCACTTCATGTTTCTGTGATGGCGGCTCTGAGGGGATGGTGTGGTCTAAAGAAAGCTACGGAAAGCCGGCGGGAGTGGCTTTGAGGACAGCAGCCGATGAGATGCAGGATAGGGGTACATAGTAATAAGCCCCGGGGACAGTGACCAGCAGAATGGTTCTCTTTTGGATGCTCTTTCTCTGAGGCGGCCTCGGCCGAGGGGCAGCCAGTGCGGGCGGGGCGAGGGCTGAGTGAGGTGTGAGTGACAGTCTCGGCCTGGCCCTGCCCTGGGTTGGCTGCGGAAGCTCCAGGAGGCTACTCGTTTCTGGCCTTCGTTTTTGCCATCTGGAAGGCGAGGGTGTGGCGGGGGAGTTTGGGCCGCGGAGCTCCCCGCACTCACCGTCTGGAGGCGGGAGGCCTGTTCCGGCTGGGTGTGTGGCGCTGCAGCCCGGCCGGGGGGTAGGCGGTGTGGCCCGTCCCGGGAGCGCTGGGCTGGGCTGTGGGGAGGAGAAAGGCAGAGCCTGCTGTCCATGTGCCTGTCCCCAGCGTCCCCTTCGTCCCCGGCTAGGAGGGGTCCTGGAGATGACCCGCTACTACCAGGAGTGAGGTTGGAACGTCTTCACGGCGTCCCCACGCTCACCAGTGGTTCTGCCTTGCTGGTCCCTGCTCGGGGGCCACCTTCTGTCCCGAGTGGCTGACATTAGGCTGGACGTTGACTTGATTCTTCTAGCTTTATTCCGAGCTTCCCCAAATTCATTCTCTGACACTTTACATTTCTTCACCTTCCATGACCCCTTCCCCAAGACATGACCCCACTTGCTGACATTTGCGTCAGTCAGGACTTTAGTTGCAAGGAACAAAAACCAGCCTGAGCTGGCGGAAGCACAAAAGGAAGGGAGTTTTGCTGGGAGGACCAGGGGCGTCTCCTGGAGCCCAGGGTCATGGGTACGGCAGGATCAGGAAGGAAGGGCCAGCCCTTGCCTGGGAGGGCTGGTGAGGAAGCCAGGCCCTCCCTCCCCTGGCTCTGTGCCGGTCCACGTCTCTGCGTCCTCTTCTCTCGCTCTCTGCTTCTCAACCCACACAGCCAGCCTGGCGTGACCACCCCATGACTTCTGAGGTCAACCTGAATCTCGTACTCAGTCTGGCTTAGTAGTTGGCCCCAAGCCTGGGTCAGATTTCCAGCCTGGCCAATGGGGCAAAGGTCACTTATGGACATGGCCACCTCAGCCCCACCTCATGGATGGAGGGCACATTCTACGAGAGGGGAGCCAGGGGGATCTCAGGCTCAGGGTTAAAAAGAACCTTCAGAAGGTGGGCTCCAGGCTGCAGGCTGCCCTCCAGAGATAGCAAGACCAGCCCTGAAGGGCAGGACCCCTGCCACCACAGGTTTGGCCCTAAACTCTCACCTTCAGGCGGTCCTCCAGCCCCCTCTTCAGCTGCTGCTGTTCTGTCTCCCACACGGAGAAGTGGAGGTGAGAGGGTGAAGTGCTGCCTGATGTGGAGAGCAGACCTGGCCTCAAAGCCACGTTCTCTCTGCACCACTTTTGTCCATACTGTGATGGGTCGCACTCACTCCACCCCCATTGCTGATGGGTTGAGCTAGTAATGAAACCCCCAATTTTTCCTTTACATGCTGCTGCTGAGCCACATCTTCCCCCATCTTGGATGTGAGTAATTCAGTGTTAGGCTCAAGCACGTCCTGGCCCATCCTTGTAGGCCCAGATCTTTATCACAGAACATGTTTTTCACTCCTGTTCATTTCCCATCGTGGGAAGGTTTGCTGTGCAAGCCTTTTGTGTCTTTATCCTGGCTACTGATTGAATTCTTTAAAGGAGAGGCCAGGGGTAGAGAAGCCCTCATTGCCCTCACATTGACATTGTTCTTATCCTTGGGCCCTCTGAGGGGGCCCTTCAAGCGGCTCCCCTCTAGTTTTCTTGGAACTCCTGGCACATCCTCCTCAATCTTGTCTTCAGCGCTGTCAGGAGATGTCTTTCTGGCAGGAACCTGAGGAAGCTGTTTGATTCACAGGTATTTTCTGTTCTGGATACTTGCCAAGGTCTGGGGGCTCCAGAAACGCTTCTTGGTCCTTGCTCTGAAGTGTGCACGGCTAGGGGAGCCGGGCGCTGGGGTCTTCTGGGCACACTTGGAAGGCATGATTGACTTGTTAAATGGGGAGGTGGTGATGGTTGAACAAGTAGAGTTTTTACCAGGCAGACAGCGTGGTGGTCGTGGGGAAGGAGTGTGTGTCGGCCAGGGGTGGGATGCATGTAAATTCATACTTGGATGTACTTCCTGCGTTTCCATCTCCATCAGGATTTGTGTGGTCATAATAGAAACCAAGTTGAGCTGTCTTTAGCTTAAGCAAAAATTGGGAGTGTGTTGGGAGGGTACTGGAACGACTCATAGAAGCCGTTGGGCTACAGGGCACATGCTGAGAAGGGCAGGGACCGGGCTGCCCTGGGGACTTGACCGCAGGAGCTGTGGAGGCTCCTCACGCACCCGCGGAGGCCCCCTCGCTGGGAGTTTGCTGTGGGTCAGCAGGGTCACTCCGGGCGGCAGACAGACCGGCCTTCACTTTGCCTCTTGTCCGGAGGGGCTGAGGGACAGGCTCGCAGCAGAGTAGTGGACGGTGCTGCTGAGGGCCTTGCACGGAGGACTGGGACCCGATGGATGGCGGCCCCTGGCTCCCCGCAGGCGGGAAGAGTGCCCTCCGTGGTGGTGGAGGGACACACAGACTCGTGCTGCCTCACAGCCGTGGCACGTGTATAAGGACTGGGGTGACCAGCTGGGGTGAGCGCCACCGCCCCTCGTCTGCCCGCCGAGCCAGAGCTAACCGCAGCCTCCTCTTCTCCCCAGAACCGGCCGTCGGTGATCACGTGCGCCTCGGCCAGCACCCGCAACTGCAACCTCTCCCACTGCCCCATTGCGCACAGCGGCTGCGCGGCGGCCGGGCCAGCCAGCTACCGGAGGGCCCCGAGCTGTAAGTCACCCAGTGTCCGTGCGCGCGGGGTGGGCGTGACTCACGTGGGGTGTTTGCATTCCTTCTACATCGTGCCGTGGACAGAACAGGAGCCCCTGGAGCTTAGGTTTTATTGAGGCTGAAAGAGGTTTGTTCTGAGCACACGTGCGGCCAGCATTGTGTCTGGCTTGAGTGGGACAGAGGGAAGAACCCTCCAGGGAAGAAACTGTGGTTGGGACAAGATCTACCAACCTGAAGGCCACGTTGTCTCTCTGAACTCACCCCTCGCCCAGGCAGGCACGCTGCCATGTTACAGGTTCAGAGAGGAGACCTGGCCAAGTGCCGAGCCAGGGCGGGTGGGGACGGGCCCTCTGTCCCCAGAGCCCTGACCGGCCGCTGTCCTGCTCCCCCACAGCCACCGCCACCTGCGACCCCGTGGTGGAGGAGCACTTCCGCAGGAGCCTGGGCAAGAACTACAAGGAGCCCGAGCCGGCGCCCAACTCGGTGTCCATCACGGGCTCCGTGGACGACCACTTTGCCAAAGCCCTGGGTGACACGTGGCTTCAGATCAAGGCGGCCAAGGACGGCGCATCCAGCAGCCCTGAGTCGGCCTCGCGCAGGGGCCAGCCCGCCAGCCCCTCTGCGCACATGGTCAGCCACAGTCACTCCCCCTCCGTGGTCTCGTGAAGGGAGTGCCACCCTTGAACAAGATGTCAATCTGCATGGTTTGCCTGAGCTTTGAACAGTCAGTGCTTAAAAAATGGAAAAACAAAAAAAAATTGTGGGGGTGGGGTAGGGGTGGAGGGGAGGGGAGGGGTGGTTTATTCGCAAAAACCATGTCGTTGGGATTTTTGTTCTGTTTTTGTACTTGCTTGGTATGCGTACCCGGGGGCCCTCGAACTCCGTAGCAGGAGCTGCACGAGGAACAGCTGACGTAGTGTCCTGCCTTCCTGCTTCAGTTACCAAAGAAACCTCTGATGCAGGTCTGCTGCCCCGTCGGGGGCCAGGACTCCACGGCACACGCTTTCTCAGTCACAAGCCATGATGTTGGTGACCCAAATGCTTTGTGCTTTTTAATTTGCTTCTCGAGACCGGGGTGTGTGTGGCTTAGCTTCCATTGCGTGTTTGGTCCGGCCCGCGTGTGTGTGTCCGTGTGCGTGTGCGCGTGCGTCTACTTGAAGAGAACAGAGAACTGTCGCGTCTGATTTGCACTATTGGAGGAGGGCTAGAGTTGCCTGGCGGACAACTTTCTGTGAGATGCTAGTACTCTGAGGGCAAACTGCTGAAAAACAAAGGGTTTAAGGATGACATTTCTGACCATTTGTGTGTTTTTTGTTTGTTTGTTTTTTTTAAACTTAGACAAAACAGCTTTGGAAGGGGAAGTCTCATACAGGTTATAGGTCTTTCTCTCTAGATTTCAGGTGCTTGCAACTGGACTGCAGACTACCAATCACGGGCATTCTCCCTTTCCTAAACACTGCAGTTTGTTAGACTAGAGCTGAGGTTGGAGGATTCTATAGTGCTTTCAACGTGATGCATGTTTTAATGGAGAAAAATAGCTGGTTTCTATTAATTGTATAGATCTAGTAAACAAGAACCTTAATACTAGCTTCTTTTCAGAATTAGTTTATTTTTGTCAGTTACAGTCCTAGATATACTTACTGCTGGTACAGTTGTACTCTTGAGATTTGTGTTTGATATTCACATTACTCCCGAGTAGTGTGGGGCTGGCAGGCCCTGGAGACGGGCAGGCCAGTCGTGGGTCAGCCGCGGTGTAGGATGCTGGAGTTTTTTGCTGCCGCTGACGTTTAGTTTTTGCATCCCCTGTCTGCTTATTACTAGCTCCCGGGGGGGTTGGGGTTTGTGTCTTCCAGCTTCCCTCCATGCAGAAACTGCTCCCTTTCCACCCTCTTGGCTGAACAGCAGATTACTGACAATCTGTGATACGGTATTTTCTGTGCTTCCTCATACGCTGGGGCCAAGGCAGTATACATTCCTCTGACTGACTTTATACAGTTATCACTGCGTTTATTATCGTTTGCTAGAGTAATAGCTACTAACTAGAAATTAGGCGAAGAAGAAAGCATGACGGACACAGCTGTGGATGTTCAACAGCTGCTCCTCTTTTTGGTAAACGTACATTTCTATCCTCCCCCCTCCCCCCCACCGCCTGCCACGTTCCAGCCACCAGAAGGCCACCAGAGGGCTTACAGAGTCACCTGGCCAGGTGACACAGGCGCGCCCGCCTCCCCTGTGAGGCGCTGTGGACGCCCGGAAGCCCTCGAGGCTGGTTTTGAGTGTAAGAAAAATACAGGTTAGCTGGTTAATTGTGAAAATCATCACTGGGCAGAAAGGTCAGCGGATCGGCTCTTGTGGTCCCAGGGTGGCTGCAGGTCTTTCCACAGGCGGAAGAAAAGCCCTTCTCCTCTTGCCCCTGCACACATTTCACCCCCACGTAACTGGGCTTCCAGGCTTTCGCATTCGGGCCCCTATATTTTCTGTAGGAAAAATCGGTGAGAACACTTTTTTTATATAGGTAACTTTAAGACCATCATTACGCTGTGCGTAAAGAATGTACAGAGAAATTTGTAGGTATTTTTTGAAGAACAATTAATTTGTTAATGATATGTAGCTATTTAATTTTCCCTTTCCCATTGTAATCATTCATATTTTTTTTGTTTGGAAAAAAAAGTTGATCTTTTTTTTTTTTTTTTGGTCGTAGATTTGTCTGTAAAAGTGCAGGAACACAGTTATTCTATGAGAACACTGCATCTGCCTTAATAGCCACTAGTTTGTTATTGCTCCAGGCTACTGAGCGCGGCGGCGGGAAGCGGCCGGCGGCGGCGGGCTCTGCGAAGGGCGGGCTCCTCGGCCCGGGCCCCGGCACTGGCCTATCTGGGATAGGCGGGCCCCTCGAGGGGCCCCGGGCGCGCGGGGAGGCAGAAAACCAAACATTTCACCGGGAAAGGACACACTCCCTGGCCTCAGGAGCACAGTGAGCTCTTCACAGAGCCACGCCGTCACGGTGCGTCCTGCCCGTTCTCTCCTTGTTTGTAAATCTGTAATATACCATTCTCTGTGGCCTGTTTTTCCTGGAAGAAGAAGAAGAAAAAAAAAGGTTTGGCAGGCCATCTTTTTTTTGTACTTAAAAGTAGCCTTAAGAACAATAATAAAGTGCTCTTAAACCACAGGCTGTGCGTGTGACCCACGGGCCCCCGGGGGGGGGGGGGGTGCCCCCTCTGCCCCACGCAGGTGGGCGGACCGCGGCTGTAGCTCCGACTCCACGAGAAGCCCCGTTGACAACCTGACCCGCAGAAACCCCACCCTTCTAAGAGTCCACCTTCAGCCTCACTGTTGACTTGGGTCCCGGGCCTGAGGCAGAAGAGAACACCCCAAGAACACAAGTGTGGAGAGGGTGCGTCCATCTCCTGAGTGCCCACGCCCAGCGCTGGGTGTCCCGGATGGTGTGCTACCGCACACTGCAGTCAGGGCCTCCCGGGTACCGCTTAGGCCCTCGGGAGGGAAGGCGCCTCCCTCACTTGGCCGCAGAGGAGTGGATTCTGGGGGTGTGAGGCCTCCTCCGGGGCAGAGGGGCTCCCACCCAGGCCGTTACCAGGATGTGGCCCTGAGACCTGTTCCTGGGCCCTTCCACCAGCTCAAGGCAGCAGCAGCAACTTCTTTCCGCCCCTGAGCAGGGAGGCACAGATGCTTTGCCCACAGCTGAGGACAGGCCAGGAGGTGGAGGAACTGTCTGGGTGGCAGACTCTGTCCGTAGTGGAGTTCTGGGTTCAGTAGGACGTGTGTGGGCCCTTCTGTCCTGCACGGCCCTCCCTCTCCAGCAGGCCAGGCTGACAGAGCTCACAAGGACGTCAGCCTGCATTGGTGCCCCCTCTCTGGGGTTTGCAGGGCAGCCCAGGGACTCTGGTGCTTGCCCCCCACAATGGCTGCCGGAAGGAGCTGCTTTCTCATTTCCCCATTTGGTGTGTTGGGCTGACTGTTCCCTGTCCTCATTGCCGCCCCATGGGGGCCAAGGTGGGAAGGATCCCGGGAGTTTTGACTATCAAACACTTGACAACAAGAAAAAAAGAACTCGTGGAGGGAACCAAGTCCCAGATCAATGGCAATGCCAAAGCCAAGGTTATTATTTAGCTCAGAACTGGTAAGATCATGAATCATGAGAAATGGAGAACCCCAGAAGCTCCTGGGCAGTGGAGAGGGGGCCCTGGTCCTCAAGGTACACAGAGGAGGAGACCACAAAGGTTGGAGGGGCGCAGGGCCCAGAATCACCGGTCTTGGGGGCGGCAGTCCGGCTCCGGTAACCGAGGGCTCCTCAGCAGGCGGCCAGGGAGAAGCCAGCCACGCAAGGGTGGGCCACGTCAGACGGTCTCATCGTCGCTCATGTCCCAGATCTGTGTGGAGAAGGGAGACATTCAGTGTCCAGCCACCCGGTGGCGCCCACTGATGTGGCCTCATGTCTGTGTGGTGTGATAGCAAACAGAAATGACGGCTCCCACTTGCAGATGACACGCTGCGCGCCTCACAACGCCCCCGTCACTAAGGACAGAGACAGACACCCTAGTTCTTGTATAATGAAAGCAAATCACAGAGAAGGGAAGTCTTTGCCCGGGCCTCACTGCTGAGTAGGCGAACAGCGGCCAGTCTGGGGGCGGGGGTGCTGGGATCTGAACGGGGAGTCTGCGCGCCCCTCACCTCCCAGCGCCCACCGCACAGCCGCCATCCCTGTGCCGACCAGCCCCGCCCGCTCCTCTTTCTGCCGCCCCGCCCGCTGCCCCAGGTCATCCTGTCTCTCTAATCGCCGCCTCCTCACGGCCTCCCAGGGCAGGGACTCCGGCCTGTGCACACACTTCCCACCCCCGGGGCGGCCCGTCAGCCGTGCTCCAGGTGCCGAACGGACTACAGATGGCACACCTGGACAAGCACGGACGAGCTGGCTGTCCCTCGGGAAACCAGTCCCAGGGGAGACAGCCAGACCTTGCCTCTGTCCCTCTCTGCCTTCGGGGAGCCCAGGACTTCTGGGGCCAACCTTCATGGGGGCGGCGTAAGGGGACAGCGGGCTCTCACGGCGTCACCCGTCAAGAGGAGTGAGGGGGCCCCAGCTGCCGCCTCCGCTGCAGCCCTCCGCCTGAATCCCCGGGAGGGAGCCGGACGCCAGCACAGAGGCCCCCGGGGCTCCTCGCACCCTGGGCTCCCTGGGGGCTGGTCCCTGAACTTACGCCTTCAGACTTTCAAAATTCCTAGAACTGGTTGCAAAAGGCCACCTCAACCCTAGCAGAGCTGAGAGAAGGAACATCATGTTTACACGAGGCTGGCCCGGGGAGATGGGGAGGCCCGGCCAAGGTAAATATCAACACCAGCTTGGCCTTCAAAGTCAAGGATGTGGAAAATAAATACAGAGAGAAGGAAATTTCCTTTATCCTGAGGTCCCAGCTGCCTGGGTCGGGGGCTGGTGGTGAGTGTGCCTCTCACACCCACCCCCCTTTCTACATACACCCTACTGCCCCAAGATACCGGGGTGGGATGGCACCAGCAAAGATGCAGCTGCCTGCAGGAGCAGGGAAGGGGTGGGGAGGGGCCTGGGCTGGGGTCCGGCGGCCTGCGTGAGGCCAGGCAGGCCCTGCCTTTCTCGAGGCCCAGCTGCTCCAGAGCAGGGCTTGAAATAGATTCCAGGGCCTGGACCCTCAGATGGGGTTTGGTGGGGGGTAGGAGAGGGTGGCTGCATCCCAAGCTGAGGCGGCACTTAGGAGCCCCTGGATGTGATAATCCTCCGGTTCAGACCACCCGAGTGCAAAATCAGCTACCGGAGGGTGGACCGGTGGGGCTCATCCATTCTCTCCCTCAGTCGTCCAACACCTGCGCACTGGAGGGGCCCCTCCTTGTGCTACGGCTGCGGCTGTGCAGAGCCAATGCGAATACCCCCTCCCCCACCCCACACAGCCCAGGGGTGCAGAGGGAGACAAATTCAGAGAGGGAAGATGGCTTGCCCGGGATCACACAGCCAGTCAGGTGCAGAGCTGGGAGCGCAGGTGTGTGGGAAAAGGTTACATGAACAACAAGGGCTGCGTGGGGCAGGCTGCATGGAGGCGGCGCCAGGGCTGGGGGTGGGCTATAACCTGCTGGGGGCGGGAGACATGCCAGCCAGGGCCCGGGCAGTCTGTGTCAACAAGCAGTGCCTTCTGTGAATGGATAGGGTTCTTCAAAGGACACTGGGGGGGCCAGGCCCAGAGCAGGGCCTTACGGAAAAGCAGGAGCTCCAGAGGCTCTGTCCATTTTATTGCATCTCAGTGATGAGGTAGGGTCTTCAGCACCCGGCCCTGCCTTTGCACACAGTGGGGGGAGAGGGGGGCGGGGAGGGGTGCTGGCTCTGCCTCGTGCTCCTGGCACCGCCCAGGTTGTGCAGGGGATCAAGCAAGGCACCCGAAAGGCTTACTATGACAGGACTCTACAGAAGGGGGTGGGGGTGGATAATGGATTTTATATAACTGCTCAGGGATTTTCCAGAAAGAGTTCTTCTCTGGGCCTGAGATGGGTTTCTCCACTAGGGCAGTCAGTCCTTTTCCCATTGGCTGGGCCCAGGAAGGCAGCAGTCTTATTTCTAAAGCTTCCAGAAGCTTGAGCCTCCACAACTCCCACATGATCTCACTTATAGGTGGAATCTAAAAATGCTGAACTCAGAGAACCAGAGAGCAGATGGGTGGTTGCCAGGAACTGGGGGGAAACGAGGAGATGCTGGCCAAAGGGTACAAACCTGCTGCTGTAAGAGGAGTATGTTCTGGAGATCCAATGTACACCATGGTGTTATAGTTAAAAATACTATATACTTGAAATTTGCCCAGAGAATAGATCTTAAGTGTTCTCATCACACACACACACACACACACACAATAACCATGTGAGGGGATGGATATGGTCATTAATTTCATGGTGGCCATCATTTCATAATGTATATTAAATCACTACTTTGTAAAACCTAAATTTATACACTTTTTGTCAGTAAAGCTGGAGGAGAAAAAAACAAACTTTCGTCTCCTCTCACCCTAGAATAAGGCCCAGGGCGTGTGGAGGGGCCTTGTGTCCTCAGCCTCCCTCACAGCGCCTGGCAGACAAGAGGCCTCATGAATGTCCTCTTCATAATGAATGAAGGTTGTACTAAACTGGCAAAGATTTAAAAAATGTTGATACTCAGTGCTGGCAAGGGAGTGGCAAAACACTTCCAGCAGGAACATAAATTGGTACCATATTTTTCAAAAGAAGAGATTTGGCAACATATAACACAAAGCTTTAAAAATATTCATACCCTAAGGAAGAGAGAAATGGTCTCTTTTTGCGCACCTAGAAAACCCAAGAAAATAAATGTTGAGACGAATAAAGACAATATTCAATAAGGCAGCAAGGTATAAAATGACCAACAACCAAATTCCACCTTCGGATCTGCAAACAGCAGCTAGCTGCAAAACAGAAGAACCCATCGTAAGAGCGATGAAAAAGAGAAATTCCTAGGGAATAAATCTACATGAAATGGATAACATCCAAGTGAGAAAAACCCGTCAGCTCAGGCCCGCACAGTCCTTGCCAGGGCCTTGTGAAAAGTACGCTGGAACAAAGAGGGAAAGCGCACAGGGCGACAGGTCCACCCAAGTTCATATGAAATTTACCACAATTTCCATTTGAAAAAAATTAACAAGTATCTTTTCTGGAGCTAGACAAGCTGGTTCTAAGGTTTATGGGGAAAAAATAAATAAGCAAGAATATCTAGGAAAACCTTGGTGAAGAAGAATAATGAGGAGGTTCCCTTGCTCTATGTTCAAGCAGGTCATAAAGCTGACAACTTAGAAGAGGGTTGCGTCACCATGGGAACAGACAGATGGGCCCTGGGCACGAAATGAGTCCAGAAACAACAGAAGAGTTCTGTCCAAGTACATATGGAGATTTAGTATCTTAATGATAAAGGTCTGGGGAAGGTGATCTCAAATCATTAGAAAAAGATGGACCTTTTAATAGATATGGGGACAGCTGGATGGTCATTTGCAAAATGATAAAATTGATTCCATGCTTCACTGTACATTGGAATCTACTACAAATGGAACCGATCTAAACATATGACAGTGAAACCACACAAAACAAACATCAGTGAATTTCTTTATAACCTGGGAGTGAGGAGCCTATAGCCTTAAATCTATAAGCAATAAAACAGATACAGTGGATTATGTGAAAACACATGTGTGCAATTTTGCACAGAAAAACTACATGCAAAGTTGGAAAGACAACAAAGTGGGAGAAAATACCACTTCAGCCCATAAAGGGCTAATCGCCCTAATATACAAATAGCTTTTACAAATCAAGAAGAGAAAGACCAATAAAAGGATTTACAGACCAAAGACATGGATGGTGAGTTCCCAGAAAAAGATAGGCAAACAGCCTTTAAACATAAGAAAAGGGGCTCAGCTGCTCAGAATAAGAGAAATGCTAAAATTTCTTAGGACACAAATACTCAGCAGAAAAAATACTCAGTCTTCACAAAAATCAAAACTCACTCCTGGTCTCTAAAAGATACCATTTTCTATGAAAATGAAAAGGCAGACCAGAGACTAGGAGAAAATATTCACAGTGTATATAAAAAGGACTTGTAGCCAGAATATAAAAAGAATTCCTACAGTTCAATAATAAAGAGACAGGTAACCTTTTTTTTTTTTTTTAAATGGGCAAAAGATGTGAATAGACACTTGACAAAAAAAGGAAATAAAATGGTCAGTAAGAACCTGAAAAGGTGCCCAGCATCCTTAGTCCTCAGGGAAATGCAAACCACAAAGAGACACCACGCTGTACCTTCTAGAACTGCCAAAATAAAAAAGGCTAGTAGCACCAAAGGTCTTGTGAGAGTGTGGAGCAACAGAACTCACGTAGTGCTGTGAGCAGGGACAGAAACTGGCATCGCCACTTGGGAGTAGGGTCTGGTGACGTCTAAAGTTATACAATATGAAGCAGCCATTCTACTCCTCTTTACCAAAGGCATGAAAACACGTGTCCACAAAAAGACTTGTGCAAGTATATTCATAGCAGCTCTATTCATAATAGGCACAAACTGGAATCAATCCCAATGGCCATTGGCAGGCAAAGCAAAACAAAGAATGGTATCGCCACACAATGGGGACTACTCACCATCAGAGGGACAGAACACACATGCAGCAACGTGTATGCGTGTCAGAGTCATTGTGCTGAGTCAAACCAGCCCGACACAAAACACTATGTACCCTGTGGATCCATTTATGTAAAATGTAGACATGGCAAAACTAATCTATGGTGACAGAAAGTAGATTGTCAGAACTCACCAGCCTATGCACTTTAAATAGGTGCATTGTACTGTATACAAGTTATACCTTAATAAAGTTGATTTTTTTAAAGCTGCACAGAACAGGGATGCCTGGGTGGCTCAGTCGGTTGAGCACCCGACTCTTGATTTCGGCTCAGGTCGTGATCTCAGGGTCATGGGATCGAACCCTGAGTTGGGTTCTGTGCTCAGTAGGGAGTTTGCTTGACGTTCTTTCCATCTCCCTTTGCCCCTCCCACTGCTGTCTCTCTCTCTCAAATAAATAAATCTTAATAAAAAGTTTAAAAGCTGCAGAGAACATTTTCTCACCTATCAGGTGGGCACAAATCCCAAAGCTCGACAATACATTCATTCATTGTATCTGTGAACCTGTGGGAAAGCAGCCCTCCTGGTGGAAGCTGGTAGGATAAACAGCACAAAAGCCCTACGGAGGCAACCAGCACTCTCCGACAGAACTCCTTGTCTCGGATTTTGACCCAGCAGGCTGACTTGTAGGAGTCTGTCCTAAGGATACACCTCCACAAATACAAAAGGGCGTGATTCACTGCTGCATGGGTTGTTACAGGCAAAGATTGGACACGGCCCAAGTGACCCTCAGCGGGGGACCAGCTTGCTAAGCCATTCGCTGCATAGCCACATGAGGGGCCGCCGTGGCCCTAAAACACAGCAAGGAAGCTCAGTGAACAGAAGGGCGCCATTTCCCGGATTTCCTTAGTGAGGGAAAGAAAAATGCGAGTGTCTGTGGCATGCCACCTTTTGTATGAGATGGAAGAGAAAATAAGAACATTACATTCTTTTAAAATTTTGCAAAAATAAACACACAGTTGATAAACTGGAAATTAATTTTAATGGTTCCCTACAGCGGGTGGGTGGGATGGGGGCGAGGCTGGTCTGAGCATCCCTTGTAACTTGAGCATCAGGTCCATGTTTATATAGTCAAAAAACTCAAAAAGAAAAATAACTGAAAGCACAGCAACAAAACCAAAAAAAAAAAGAAAATAGATACACTGGACCTCATCAAAAGTAAAAAATGTTGTGCCTCAAGGGACACCATTAGGAAAGTGGAAAGACAACCCACAGAACGGGAGAAAATCTGTGCAAATCATACATCTGATAAGGGACTTGTGTCTAGACCCTTTACAACTCAGTAGTGAAAAGACAACCTAATTTATGAACGGGCAAAGGAGCTGTGTAGACATTTCTCCGAGAAAGACGTAAACGGCTAAGAACAACATGAAAAGATACTTGAACATCATTAGTCATTAGGAAAATGCAAATCAGAACCGTGAAGAGATACCACGTGGCACCCATTAGGATGGCTTTAATCAGAAAGGCAGAGAGTAGGCGCTGGTGAGGACGCGGAGCGGCTGGACCCCTCAGATGCTGCTGGGAACATACCCAGTGGCGCGGCCGCTGTGGAAAACAGCCTGGCCAGTCCTCACAAAGTTAACCAGAGTGACCCTGTGGCCCAGCAGTCCCACTCTTGCATGTGTACCCGAGAGAATGGAAACCCACGTCCGTACAAAAATGTTCACAGCATTAGTCATAAAAGTCAAAAAGTGGAAACAACACAGATGTCTCCCAACTGATGAGTGGAAATGGGGTCTATCCGGACGGCGGGTATCATTTACCAAACCCACTCGCGCGCTCAGTCTTCTCAAGAGCCCGAGGACCGCGGTGTGACCGTTCACAGAGTAGGCAACTGCAGCCCAGAGGAAATCAGGTAACTTGTCAAGGAGACCCAGCTAGTAAGGGTCGGACTGAGGCTTTTCCACTTGATCTCACCACTTCCTTACTGCTCAACACAATTCCTTCTGAAGAAACCGATGACGGACAACAGTCTCCCAACCTGCTTCCTGGCCTGATGCGCGGTGAGCGGCCCGACCGCCGGATGGCACGCACGGGAGCCGTGGGCCCATGCGGGCCGGCTCCGACCTGTCCTGGCTGCCGGGGTCCCCCGCCCTCTGTCCCCTGACCCTGGCAGGGTCAGGAGGCAAGGCCACGCTCCTGCCCTGAGCCCACGCTCCTGGCCCCGGCAAGCGGGGGGGGGGGGGAGCCCGGCTGGAGGCCGCGCCGTGGCACCTCAAGGCAGGGTGGGCGTGGGGACGGCGGGGCTGGGGCCGCTGCTCTGAAGGCAGGGGGACTTTCCCACAACAGGACTCATCATAAGACGCCAGGCAGAACAGGCAGCAGGACCGGGACCGCACACCCCCAGAGGGCCCTAAGGTTTCACTTTCTGCTCTCTCCAAATGAGACAGACACATTTGAGAGGAGCCGTTCATCATCCAATTCCAAACTTGGGTCCCCTTTCTGGACCGCACTGCCTGGAGCCTGCCACGAACTAAGGTTTTTCTTTATAAACACTGTAATTACCCTATAAATGACACGATTATATTTGTGTGCATGTGTTAAAAGTGTTCATTTGTTAAATGTAAACATTTAAAATATACCACAGTTTCTGAAACCCAGTTTGGGCATTTCTTTATTTTTTAATATAAGAATGGAAATATCCAGATCTCTCTGGGCCTCTGAGCAGCCCTGTTCCCCACACTTCCTCTCCGGGAAACTTACAGGTATGTATCTTTCTGTGGGAAAGTCAGAGAACAGAGGGGTCTAGGGGGTGGCCTTGGCTGGGGACCAGATGAAGACATCAGCCTGGACTTCCCCAGCAGACTTCCCAGCCAGGGTTTGGTCCACTTGGGAAAGAACGAAGGCCCCATCATGTTTCCAAACGGATCCCACTATAGCCATCATTCATTCACTCATGTACAATCACTTATTCAAAAACACGTTCACTGGGTAGGCAGCACTAGGCTGGTCGGGGGGCAGACGGGGGCTGTGCTCCATTCTTGCCTGTCCAGGTGCTCAGTACCTTCCTTTAAACTATGGGAAACCGTGGAGGGCATTAACCCCCATTTTGTCTGAGGGGTAGGAGTCTGGTAGTCTGTGAGCCCCTTCAGACTTCCGAGGGACCATGGGGACCAGCGGAGGAAGAGGCTCCGAATAGATCTGGGGGGCAGCCAGCCAGAGACATGCCCACCAGAGGGCCAAGGCAGGCAGGGCTGCCCAGAGCAGTGGCCCAATCACAGCCGAGGCCCAGAGAGGGGACAGGGATTGTAGGGCTCCCATGGCCAGCAGACTGTGGACCTGCCCTTGGTCCTTGACATCCTAGGTCATGTTCAAGGACAGCAAGGCGGGGAGAAGGTGGCCCAGCAGGGGGAGGAAAGGGGTGGGGGGGAAGAGTGGATGGCCGGCTGCAGGCCTGAGTCCGGCCAAGTCCCCTGCGCCACCCTGGGCATCGTGCAGGTCTCTGCCACAGCCCCTGAGGGGAGACACCTTGGTATCCTCAGGAGGGAGGAAGGACTGTTTCCAGGGCCACTCGGCAGACTCCGGATGTCCACCAGAGAACAGATTTGTTGTCCTCAGGTATCATTGGCCCCTGGTTGCTCTCCCTGGGTCTCCATAGTACCTGGAGTGCTGTTCACACAGGGAGAATGCAACCCACACTTGTTTCTGTGCCCCTAGGCCCCCATGCATGGCCCTGTTGACCTCTCCAAGCTCACCTCCCACGACTCCTTGCTCACCTGCTTCCAGCCCCCTAGGCTTGAGAGCTCCTGCCTTCTGCAGGGCTCTCGCACACACCTCCATTGGGCATGGACGACCCTCCCCATGACCTCATTGCCTGGCTGGCTCCTGCCTGTGTGCGGCTGCTGTTTTCCTTGATCACCCGTCTGAAATAGCCTCCCCTCATTCTTTGGTGCAAACAAGCCCTTTGGTTCCTTCAGCGCCCCTACCATAATTTGTTGCCATTTTAGTCTGTGCATCTGCCTGACTCCCCCCAGGAAGGTGAGCCACCCGAGGGGAGGTCCAGGTCAGTTCACTGCTGTGTCCCAGGCCCTGGCACAGAGTCCGGCCCAATACACAGCCTTTGAATGAACAGTGACTCAGAACCATCTGCTCTGTGTATGATACCACAGTGGAGAAAAGAAAGGGCAATTTTTGGTGTGAACATAATACCCAAGAATCAAACAGTGAAGGAAAGGGTCCCTCAGTCCAGACGGTTGCTGGGGACTCTGGCAAGTCAAGCCCTTGCCCTCCAAACCCCAAAGGATGGTGGGACAAGGCTGTGGGTATCTGCTGGCAACAGAGCTGACTTTCCAAAGGGAGGCCTGGGCTCCAGACCACTGAGATTCTTATTCTCCTTCCTGGGCCCCACCATCAGGTCCCAAGCCAGGCCACGGCAATGCACAGTGGTGGACAATTCTTGATTCTGGAGTCTAAGGGCCCCAGTGCAGGATGGGTGCTAGTCCGAAAGGATGCTCTGTACGTAGCATTTGGTGGGCCTTTCAGGCTAACCTGTGACCTCCACTCGCGCAGCGTGTGTCTGGGGAGGGCCATAGGAGGTGCCGCTAGGTCAAGGCCCAGGTTCTGACTCCCCAGTTCCCAGATTCCCACCTGGAGCTCACATCACAGCATGGGACGTGGACCAACTCAGGAATAACCCTGCCCTCTCTCTCACAGTAAGTCCAGAATGCGAGAGATGAACCGTGTGCCCCAGCATCCGTGTCTCTATCATGGGATCCGAAAACTTCGAGATCCTTCTGCCTTTCTGCCAAGGCAGATGGAGCTGATGTGAACTGCCTAGGCCAGCTGGTATAAGCCCGTGACGACCATAAGGGACAAACAAGGGAGAAGAGAAAGGGCAGAAAGTCTGTACAAGGAAGGTTGGAGCAGATAGCTAGGGCTGCCCTGGGGCTCGACCACCCGCCCTGTGGGGGACTTCCAGGCTGTCACCAGCACCCTTGCTGGGGCCCCTTGTTCTTGCTCTATCCACAGGCCTTTTTCACCCTCCTTCAGTGGAGGTGAAATGACCCCTTCCCCACCCCACCCGCAGGGCTCTGCACTCCCTTTTCTTATATATGACTGCTCTGGTACCTTCCTTTTTAAAGATGCCCGCTGGCTTTTCCACCCTTGGACCCCAAACACTCACTACCTCCTCCAACCTGGCCTCTCATGGGCACCTGATTTGGGAGAGGAATTATGACCCAGCCCCAAACTCAGCCTCCCAGACACCAGGCAGCTGAGGGCTGGGGGAGGGAAGTGGGATAGGGGTAGCTAGAACTTTTGGGGCAACTTCCAGTGCTAGAGTCTTCTGGTGGAGAACTTCCCCATTTCCACCCCCTCATGTGCCAATTCAGGGACCCAGCATGCACTGCCCCATGACCCCACTGTGGCAGGGGTTCCAGCACAAGGTTAAGATTTTACCAGAAAGAAATAGTTGTGGCCCAGGCAGCTGGTAAGATGCAAACAATGACTTATACAAAGCACACTGGGCAGCCAGTGGTGGAGGAGGACAAAGGAGAAAGGAAATGCTTCATGCTGGCATGGGGTGCCTCTCCCCGTGCAGTGGGGTTGGGTGGGGAGGACGCCTCTGTCTGGCTGAACAACTGATCAAAGGCACATCGAGGGAGGAGGCAGGGCCTGGGCCTGTGCACACATGTGGCTTGCACGCCACCTTCGAGGGGCCTCTGCCCCCAATCCTCCCCCACAGCACCCCCAACTCAGATGCTCTGGGCTGCAACTGACAAGAGGGGGTCTGAAAAAATGGCCTAGTGTTTCGGAACCTAGATCCAGCGACAAAGACAGGCCAACACACCAGACCTGCACTTGGGGAAGCGCTGGGGAGGCGCTCAGCAGTTCCTAAGTTCACTGGCCCAGGTACCAAGAACCCAGCTAACACCTGAAACACAGAGGCAGGGACAGGATGCCCTGGAGAGGGGTGCCTGAGGGGTTGTCATCTTAAAGTAAGCACAGGAGGTAAGCAGTGGAGAACAGGCTGCTAAGAGTGGCTACTAGGCTTGGGGGAGGAAGACTAGAAAACAAGGTCAAGGCTGCAGCTCCCTTCCATCTGGGGAGGTGCAGACCTCAGGTGACAACACCCAGTGACAAGGAGCCTCCATGACAGTCCATCTGAGGAAGGGCTGCTCGTTTCCATCTTCCCACCAGGGGCTGAGCAGGCCTCCAAGGCCAGAAGAGAGGGACAGAAGGCAGGCAGGGGAGATGGTATGCTTCATGGGGGACACTAGTCTCAAGCCAGCCCCTGGGGCAGGAGAGAGAAACTGGGACCCCTGTCCTCGCCGCTACACCAGGGGAGACTGGGTCAGAGAGCTTGGCCTGTGTACAGGATGAGTAGTAGGCAGGCATTTAACATGTTTTCAAGCAAGTTCTAGTAATATGAGAAAATCGTCAGAAACATATACGTTAAAAGAGAAAACAAAACCATGTGCCCCAATCACATACACCCGTGGTTTAAAAAAAAAAGCTAGAAGGAAAAAGCAAAACCGAACAATAACTTCCAAGTAGGGGAGTCACAGGTGCCAACTTTCTTCTTTACTTTAGATGTTTTTACAAAGCTCACATGGCACTTTCCCGACCAGAAGAAGATGCGGCAAGCGGAGTGGGCCGCTGTGCCCCGAGGGCCCCTGCGGGCGAGTGTGCTGGCTGCCGAAGTGCCCAGAAGCACCGTAAAAAACCTCGAGCCAGGGAGGAGAGGTCGCCATCTTAACCACGGACTCCTTGGTGAGGTTTCCATGGGAGCCCCAGGAATTCCCAGCCCCCAGCACCGGCTGCCGAGTGTCTCCCCTTATGATTAGTCTGGAAAATGGACCTCGGAGCCCTGCTATATTTAGCGACCTCCCTCTGGATGTGTCCTTAAAGGAGCACCAATATCTGAGAGCTTGAATGAGTGTTTATTGCCTAAGGACAAGGGTGTGACTGAGGCTTGAGAGGGGTCAGTCGAGTCCAAGGACTGGTGGGGAGCAGCCTGGTTTTTGGGCTCTCCACTCCTCATTACCAAGTGACATTCAAAGGCAAAGCCTCCAAAATAGCAGCTGCAGCCCCAGAGAATGACTAACAACAGGGTGTGTGTTACGTGCTTCAGCTTCTCTACTTAGTTTGGGGAGTAGTGTGGATTTATTTTGGGGACAGAGGGAAGGAAGGGGACGTGTGGGAGAAGGGCGGCCGGGCCCCAGGCTTGTTTGCTTTCTTCCCAGCTTCAAAACACATTTTTCAAATTAGGTGGTAAGAATACAGGGCAATTTCTGTGGCACCAACATACTTTCTTTCAAGATATGATTTATATGTTTGGCCCACATTTTAAATGAAATGGTTATTGAGATAAATGGCCGTGCTGGAGGCTGCAAAATGGTTTCCATTATGTAGTTCTTCTTTTCAGTTCCTTAGAAAACTTTCTGAAAAGTACCCCTGTAAAAAGGCAGACACTTTAGCATCTTTGTTCTCTACCTCAAAGGGCTTTTGGGGTCAACACTGGAGAGAGGACGGAGGGAAGGGAGAAACGCGTGAGAGCTCAGAGCTCTAGAGCGAGGTGAATACAGGATATAAACATACACAGACTTTACCTGGTAAGAGATAATTTTGAAACTTTCAATAATGCTAAGGCAGGTGACCTGCAATATCACAAGAGGGCCCTGATTCAGTCCCTGCAGACATTCGAGAAAACGTTTGGTATCCCTGCACGGAGTCCTGAGGGCGCTGCCTCTGGACGCCCCCAGCAGAGGCCAGAGGATGAGACAGACACAGGCCCCTGACCTTGTACAAAGTTGCAGGAATCAGACAGTGCGGCACTGAAGTAAGGACAGAAAAGAGTAGAGGAGTGGAAAGAGACCCACACATATACCAGGTCAACTGACTTTCAACAAAGGTGCCACAGTAATTCAATGAGGAAAGGAGAGTCTTTTTAACAAATGGTGCTGGAACAATTAGGTACCCATGTGGAGAAAAACGAAGCTCAACCCTTACTTCAAACCATATACAGAAATTAACTTGAAATGAATGAAACCTGGACATACACGTAAAAGTATAAAACTTCTAAAAAAGAACATAAAAAAATTAATGAGACATTGGGGCAGGCAGAGAATGCTTAAGATACTAAAGATATGAAACATAAAATAAAAAATTAATAAACTCGACTTCGTCAAAAATCAGAACTTTTTCTTTCTTAAAGACAATAAGAAAATGAAAAGGCAGGCCAAAGATATGGAGAAAATATATGTAGTACATATACCTGACAAGAACCTATGTCCAGAAAATATAAAGAACTCTTACAACCCAGTAATAAGATAAGTAACCCAACGGAAACTGTGGCAAAAGATTTGAAAGAAATGTCACAAAAAGAAGACACACAGATGGCAAATAAGTACATGAAAAGATGTTCAGCATCCATTGTCATCAGAGGACTGCAAGAAAAAACCACAAGCTACCACCATCTACCCAGCGAACTAGCTAAAATGAAAAACTGCCAACTCTAAGTGCTGACCAGGAGGCGAGCAACCAGAACTCTCAAACACTGCTGGTGGGAACAGCAAATAGTATGGCTACTTTAAGAACCAGTTTGATCGTTGAAGAGATTAAATGTATACTTACATTAAAACCCAGCAATTCCAGTCCTAGGTAATCACTTAAGAGAAATGAAAAGATAGGTCCACACAAAGACTTGTACATAAACACACATTGGAACTTCATTTGTAACAGTCCCAAATTGGAAATAATCCAAACACTCATCAATAAGTGAGTGAAGAAGTATGGTATATTCATAAAATAGGATACTATTCAGCAGTAAAAAGGGACAAACAACTGAGACATACCACAACATGGATGGATCTCAATAATATCACACTGAGCAAAAGAAGCCAGAAAAAGAGGATTCAAAATATAATCCTAAAATTTGTATGGAACCACAAAAGATCCCAAACAGCCAAAGTAATCATGAGGAAGAACGGAGCTGGAGACATCATACTTCCTGATCTCAAACTGTATTACAAAGCTATAATAATTACAATAGTATGGTACTGGCATAAAAATAGATACCTAGATCAACAGAACAGACTTGAAAACCCAGAAATAAACCTCCACTTTGATGGTCAACTAATTTTTGACAAGGTGCCAAAATGGGGAAATGGGGAAAAGGTAGTATCTTCAACAAACAGCACTGAGAAAATTAGATAATCACATGCAAAACAATGAAGCCGGACCCCCACCTTACGCCGTTTACAAACATTAACTTGAAGTGGATTAAAGACTTAAACACAAGACCTCCTACTGTACAAGTCCTACAAGAAAACATAGGAAAGAAGTTCCTTGATGTTGGTCTTGGCAATGATTTTTTTAGATGGGACACCCAAAGCACAAAAGCAATAAAAACAAAACTTAACAAGTGAGGCTATGTCATACTAAAAATCTTCTCTGCACAGCAAACCAACCAAGAAAACAGAACAAAACAACAATAACAACAAAACCCATAAAATGAGAGGGTAACCTATGGAATGGGAGAAAATATTTGCAAACCATATATCAGATAAGAGGTTAATATCCAAAATATGTAAAGAACTCCTACAACTCAGTAACAATAAACTAAACAATCAGATGACAAATTGGACAGAAGAACTGAATAGACATTTTTTCCCAAAGAATGGGAAATGGCCAACGGGTACGTGAAAAGGTGCTGGACATCGCTAACCATAAGGTAAATGCAAACTGAAACTACAATGAGATACCACCTCATACCTGTCAGGATAACGATGGTCAAGAAGATAAGAGCTAAGTGTCTGTGAAGGCATGGAGAAAGGGAATCCTTACACACTGCTGGTGGGAATGCAAGCTGGTGCACTCACCATGGAGAGCAGTATGAAGACTCCTTTAAAAATTGAAAATAGAAGTACCATGTGAAGCAGCCATCCCACTGCTGGGTATATATCCAAAGGAAATGAAAACATGATATTGAAGAGACTGATGGACCCACCCCCATGCTCCCTGAAACATCATTCCTAACAGCTAAGCTACAGAAACAATCTAAGCGTCTGTCAACAGCTGAATGGATAAAGAAGATGTGGTATAGAAACAACTGAATTATTATTCAGCCATGAGAAAAAAGGAAATCCTGCCATTTGTGACAACATGGATGAGTGCATTATTCTAAGTGAGATAAATCGCAGAAAGACAAATTATGTACCTCTGATATGTGGAATATAAAAATGGCCCAACTCATAAACAGAGAGTAGAATGGTGGTTACCAGGGGCTGGGGGGTGAGGAAACTGGGGAGATGTGGATTTAAGGGTACAAACTTGCAACCAGTAGATGAATGAGTCCTGGAGATTTAATGCACAGCACAGTGATTATAGTCAACAATACTATGTTATATACTTCAAGGCTGCTGAGAGACTAGATCTTAACTTTTCCCACGAGAAAGAAATAGCTGCAACTTGGTGGAGGGGTTAGCCAACACTAAGGTGGTTCTCACTGTCATGTATCCAAGTATCAAATCAACATTGTACACCTTAGACTTATACAGTGTTGTATGTTAATTATGTCTTGACAAAAATCAATTTAAAAAATAAAAAAATAAAATAAAACAAAACATATGGTTCCATTTGTATGGAACCCTAGAAAATACAAGCGGGACCTATAATGACAGAAAACAGACCCTTGTTTGTGGGCTGGGTGTGATTTGACTGTGAAGGGCCCCAGGGAAATCTTTACCTTTTGGGGTGATAGAAATTGTCCCTATTTTGTGGTGTGGTTGTACAGATGTGTGTAAGGCTGTCAAAACTCATAGAAATGTATACTTTTACATACATTTTATTGTAGTGAATTACAATAAATAACTATAAGAAATTTGATCTTTTAAAAATTCAGCAAAAAAAGAAACACAGCTAAAAGGGGGAGTTCACAGAATATAAATACATATTTATAATAGTTTCCAAAAATATAAAAGAGGAATACTGTCCTTTCTAAAATGGCAGAGGGTTGGCAATCCTAAAGGGGGACCCCACGTCTACCCTTTTAGTACCAACACCATTTCCCAGACATTTTATCTAGAAGTTGTGTTTCCCAATCACTTAAGGTGGAACAGAATCATTACAGTCCAGTGTTTCTTTGCTTCTTCAGCTAAATGGCACACCTTCTCTCACTCTGCATCCTGCTTGGGACTCTTCTTTAGTCACCAAGCAACACTAAATCACTTAGCCCAGGAGCTAAGAGCTCAGCCTCTGAAGTCAGACTTCCCGGGTGGTGTCCCTGCTCTGCCACTTGCTAGCTGTGTGACCTTGGGCAACTTGCTTAATCTCTCTGTGCCTGTTTTTCTCATCCTAAAAACAAAGCCCAACATGTTGTGATGAGCACTGGGTGTTATACGCAACTAATGAATCGTTGAACACTACATCAAAAACTAATAATGACTATATGTTGGCTAATTGAACATAATAATAATAATAAAACAACAACAACAAAGCCCAAACTGTATCTCCCTTATAGGGTAGTTGTGATAATTAAATGAAATATAAAGTGCTCAGAATAGTGCCTGACAGGGTAAACACACGAGTACGTGCTGTTATTTGTTTAAAATTATTGAGACACAACCTTACAACCTGAAGAAAAAAAAAATCCCTGTTCATATCATTAACATTTTTTGATAAGCTCTTGGAAGTTGTGGGTAATCAATCTCATATAGTAATACCCTAAAAAAAGCTCTTCATGCTGAAAATAACATGAAGCTATTTCCTCTTTTTTGTTGTCCTTCAGGAGGAGGACATCTTAGCTGTTATTCCTTCACTCATTCACTCACTCACTCACTCAGTCACAAGAATTATTAAGTGCTGATTCTGTGTCATTTTCAAATAGGACTCAGAGAGGACAGATGACTTGCCTAGGGTCACACAGCCAGTAAACAGCAGAGCTACGATTCAAACCCAGGTCTGTCTGCTTCCAAGCCTTGTGTTCTCTTCTCCACTGCAGCGTCTGGCAAACAGGTCTACTCTGAGGCTCCATGTGGGTGTCTTACCAAGAGAACCATCCCCCGAAGGGCTGGCAGCTGCAGGATAGCATCTGTGCTGGCCCCTTTGGAAAGGCCTTCCTGAAGCGGTTGCAGGTCACTGCAGAGGGGGCAGCATCACCCAGCCCATCCCCTAGGCTTTCCATTATCACTAATCCTAACACAACTCCCGTGCTCTGTAGGACACTGGGTCTCTAGAATTGCCAAGACCTTACCTCAGGCTCCCATGACACTCAGGGATGTCAGTCAGCCCAGGCTGCATGTTTCTCCTAGCTAGGAGGACCATAGAGGCCGTCTGAAGTCACACACAAGTACCTGCCAGCCCTCCTGGGCCCAGTACCATTCCTCGGCCCCTGCGATGCTCAGGGCCACGGCTTGGCTCAGTGGCATGGGGTATGAAGGAAACAGCACCGGACCTGGGGAGAGGCTCCACTACTTTCTAGCTCTGCGATCTTAGGCAAAGTGACTTAATCTCTGAGACTCAACCTCACAAAGGTCACCAAGGGTAAATAAAATAATGACTGGAAAGCACTAACCCGGAACCTGGCACTGAGCAGGTCCTTAGGAAAAGTTCAAGGAATCTGGTCCAAGTGCGCTGAGGCTGCGGGAGCGAAGAGTAAAGTGGGGACTAAAAATACCTCTTGGCTACTGATTCAGGGCTTCATAATGGACATTTGCTTTGTTTGAGAATCCCCCTTTTGCTACATCCAGATCCTTGAGGGAAAATGGGGCCTGAGTGGTCAGGAGGAAAAACAGAGCTCTTTATATGGAGGAGTACCCATCCATTCAACCATGCATCCACTCAACACACGTTTATGGGACATCCGCTCTGTGGTAGGGACTATGCTAGATGCTGGGTGTTCAGTAGTGAATGAGGACAGAGAAGGAAGGCCCTTACTCTTGGGGGTCCCTGCCTGTGTGAAGCCCACATTCTAGTGCAGGCAAACAAGAGATGAACACATAACCAGATCTAAGAAAACAGCTCCAAGACATGTAAGTACCATGAAGGAAAATAAACACAGAGTGAGAGGTGGAAAAACAGAGGAGCACTTACTTTAGACAGGGATTTTGAGTCAAGCCTCTCGGAGGTGACATTTAAGCTGAGATCTGAAGATGGGAGGGAGCCAGCCCATCAAAGGGCAGAGGGAGGGTGGCTGTACGTGGAGGAAAGAGCAGGTGCAAGACCTGCAGGCGGGTGAGGGCGGGGAGTGCTCCAGAGGCTGACAGAGGAGCACGGGGTCCTGGTGGGAAAAGTCCCAGGCAGAGGCATGGGAAGTCTGCCTTCGCAGGGTCCACGGTGAAGAGTCTGGGTTTATTCTAAACCACTGAACTTAAGCAAGAAGTGACATGATCATGGACAGTGCCAGGAGAAATGGAGAGCAGTGTGCATATTTGCGGTATATCTTGGAGGGATAGTCAGCCTTTTCACAAACACCTAAGATCAGAATCCTAAAATGTCAGAGCTGGAGATGATCTTACATGTGTCAAGTTCAGCTCCCACTGTTACAGAAGGGGAAACTGAGACCCAGAGAAAGGGACATGGCCTAAGCAAGGTCATAGGCGGACCTGGGTCTAGAACTCTAAACTACCAGGGTGGTCCCTGGCTCTCCTGGGTCAGAGCCATGGGCTCGGGCTAGGTCCACGCCTGTGGAAACAGAGGTGAGAAGGTCCCCTCTCCATGGACTCCCCTTTTCGGAGTACACTCACACAGAGGTTTACTCTGAAAACAAGGGCAGCGACCTCCACGGAACACAAACATCCTCCCTAGGTGTGCGTGAAACTCTGCACTTTTCTTGGGAAACGGAAGTTTTGGCTTTCTTCCTCTGCAGTCCCAGGGAAGGTCCTGGGAAGGCACTGACCTATTCTGAAATCCAGGCTCCATGGGCAGGATGGAACAAAAGGAGTCTGTGATGATGGTCACCACTGATGGAACAGGGTGGGCACACTTCCTCGAGCCCACATGGGTAGGGGGCTGAGTGGGCCAGCTGAGGGCTTATGATGAGATGGCTATACTCACTAAGAGCAGTCCTTAAAGACAGTTCTTTTGCTCCCTAATTTGTCCCTAATGAAGTATTTCAAACCCACTGGAAGGCTCTCAGTTCTGCTCCAGTCCTGCTCCCATGGGCCCTGGGGCAGTTCTTCCAAACTCTCCCTACTGGCTTGGCTGGCCCTGACCTACTCAGCAGAGAGGGGAAATCGCTCATCCCCACCCGCCCATCTTGAGGCCCTGTCCCTCCTGAACCCGAGAATGCAGGTCCAGCCCATGGCCAGGCTTGGCGGCCAGGCCTGACAGTGGTTTGGCAGGGGACCCTGCTCATCCCATATGGAACCGCTTTTTCCCCTCTGAAGATGATAAGCTTTGGGGCTCATTTTTTTGTGGGCTCAGCAGAAATTCTTAAAAAAGGACTGCTGTGTTTCACCATGAGAGTGAGGATACAAGGCTAGTAAGAGCCCTGGTCCAGGGGAGTTCCAAAGCATTCTGGAAGGCATGACAGAGCATACAGCTCTCTGAGGAGGCAAAGCCCAGCCTCATCCCGGGCTCCCCCAACCTCTGTGCCGAAGAGCCTGGACCTGGATATTCGAAAACTGATAGGGCCAAGCCCTCCTCAGAGGGAGCCCGGACCTCAAATGCCATATCCACCTGAAGAGCTGGGTCCTCCCATTGGGTTCATGGTGGTCATCTCAGTCTGGCCCGAGGGCCCCCAATCAAGGCCACTGTCCCATCATCACCTCCCCAAACCTGCGAAATGAGGCTTGCTCTGAACCTCCTCTTGTTATGCACCTGCTCTGGAAGGGGCCAATGCAGGAGACTTTCAGGCTGACAGAAGTTGGGGTTCCATGCTAGGGCCTTGGGAACAGTGCTAGGTATCACTAGGGACATAAAGACGATTAAGATGAGATGCCCCCCCCCCCCCCCCCCCCGCCCACCGCCCGACCTGGCAGCCTGCAATCTGCCCAGGAAAATTATGCACACCTTGGATAACACTAGACAGGGTTTCTGATAGATGGGCCCAGGGGAGTGTTCTGAGCCAGGGGGTGCAGAGGGCTAGAAGCTAAGCTAAGGCTCTGCATGGGACGATCTGGGTCTAGAACCCAAAGGATGGAACATTCCAGAAGGAATGCCAGCATTCCTGAGAGGGAGGACTCCAAGCAAGGCAGCCAAGGAAGAAATCATTTGGCCCTTTGCAGAAGGCTTCTTGGAGGAGGTGATTAACAAGTGAATAAGGTGTGAACTGGTAGCATAGCTGGACAATACAGGGAAACAGAGGCGCTGGGTGAGGAGGTTTGGGAAGAGGACTGAAGGCCAGCTGGAGTAGAGAACCCTGTTAGGAAGTAAGGAAAGGAAAGTCAGGCAAGGCTCTGGGGCAGGTATCCAAACCTGGGAGAAGCATGTGGGCTGCTGGTTGGCTAAGGCCTGCTGAGGCTGGGGCAAGGTTGCTTGAGCTGAGCCGCTGTGGGGTGGGAGGGACACTACAGAGGTCCCGAGGTAGCCAGGTATGTGATGGCAGGCAGTGACTGGGGCTCTGTACTCCAGGTGCTGAGCAACACAGGAGACGGAGCCAGGGGATAGCACCTTCCCGCTGTGGGTTAAAGAACATCTGCTTCTGAGAGGTGACGACCCCCCGGACACGGCTGGGTCATCCCGGGCTTGACCACCGGGCCTGCTAACAAAGAGTATGCAGCAGCTCCCTTAAGGACAGCAAACAGGAAAGCACAGTGTCCAGCCCCTGCCTGGCAGCACGTAGCACCCAGCATGAAGGACCGTCATTCAGGAAGGGCTCTGCTGCCTTCCCAACTTTGGGCAGAGGCCTTCTCCTCCGTGACAGTGTCTAACCCCTGGGGCAACACAGGGCCTCTGTTCCAGGACAAAGAGCATGCTGAGGTGACAGCAACCATGCCTGTCTTTACCTTGGCAATCTCATGCCCACACCTAAATATAGATGCTTGTGCAGAACATCTGCCTGCTACCACAGAACCGGTGAAGTCCAACTTACAGAAGAAGGGCACAGTGTTAAGACTCGAGAAGCTTCTCACTGTGTGTTCTTAGAATCCCCAGTTCCTTTTTTGTTCAGCTTGAACATCCTCAGCTACAGGTGAAGAAGACACATGGCCCGGCAGAGGGGGACAGCCATGCCAGCTGGTTAGACACTCGGGGGGAGGAGAAGACACGGAGCCCCAGGGCCCCAGCCTGAGGCTTTCTGCTCGGGTCAGTACTTTTCCAGCCCAGACTACTCAGAAATACTGGAATTCTTGAGTTTTCCTTCGTGGCTACACATTTCTGATGGTAGGAAACCTGGACCTTAGGATACAATGCAAATTTTTTAAGTTGCCATAACTTGAAAGAACTTAAAATTTTAAGAGCAGAAAAGAAGGGTAGTTCAATTTCTTTATAAATACATTTTTAGGGGCACCTGGGTGGCTCAGTCGGTTAGGTGTCTGCTTTTGGCTCAGGTCATGATCCCAGGGTTCTGGGATCGAGAAGCCCCACATTGTGCTCCCTGCTCAGCGGGGAGTCTGCTTCTCCCTCTTCTCTGCCCTTCCCCCCTGCTTCTGCTTGCTCTCTCACTCTCTCTCAAATAAATAAAATCTTTAAAAAAATACATTTTAAAAAATCCACTTTATAAACAATTCAGTGTTTCCTGCTTCTAGTTTCTTTCGTTTTTTCTCTTTTTCTTAGTTTGTTGATAAATACCAGGCAAGAAGTCCAGAAGGCTGCATTTTGGTTAACAAAGAATGAACAACTGTGGCTTCAAAAACTAAAATCTTTAAAGAATCAGCTCCGTGTCTTCTTTCTCATCTCTTCTCAGGAAGTAGTTTTTAATGACAGTTTTCAGTCTTTTCAGAAAAGAGTTTCTGCTTCAATGTATTTATGTAATAGGTGACTATTTTCACAGAATGGGGCTTTTCTCAGTGGTCCCAAACTACCCTGAGAAGGAGGTAAATGAAAGTTCACAGTGGGAGCAGCATCAAACTCAAGCAGAAGAATAACACAAAGCAAGCTCATGTATGGGCCTAGCTCTTTAAAATCACACTTAAAAATCACTTTATCTTTCTTAATAAATTATTGCAAGCTGAACTTGGAAAAAAGTCACTCCAGAGGAGGTTTACAATATAAATAACCGCTAAGAGATCATTTTCTTTGTTTTCGTTGGCACGGGTCTTGCTGAGTTTAAATGCACATGCACCATGATGATGAAAGGAGCCCGGAGAGTAGGGCTGGGGGACAACAGCCCAGTGTGGCTGCCAGAGAGAGAGACCACTCCAGGCAGATCATATCCCCAGGTGGCACTGGGGTGGGGGGGCTTGAGGTCAGGGACTCCGGGTGCAGAGCACTAAGCCCACACCCTCCCCTCTCTGCTCTGCACAAAGGCACTCCTCTAGGCTGTTCCTGTCTCAGGGCCCTTCCTCCAGCCCTCCCCTCTCAGGCTGGGGCCTGCTCCTCTTCTCCACCCTTCTGGGAAACCCTCCAGCTTAGCACTCGGGTACCCAGCTTGTAGGAGCCAATTCCAACACCAGGGGCTAGGGGATGGTGTATAGACAAATGAATAAAACTCAGGGCCTCTGTCAGAGTCCTTTTACTCTATTAACAACAAAGCTCATTTTTCCTGCCTCCTGGGCACTGTGGTAAACACCACTCTTATGTTACCTAGATCCATCCTCAGCCCACAGAGAGATGGTGCGATTGCTAACTTTGGGAGAGAAGCCTGTGTTCTCAACTACCCATTTCATCTCCCTCTCTGTACCTCCGACTCATCCTTCCAGACCCAGCCCTCTGTCCTTCTCCTCTCCTGGGTGCCCAGCACAGGGCACCTCTGGTTTACTCATTGCCGATGACGTGCTCCAGACCAACGGCTGCACTTCCACTGCGTGCCTGCAGCATCTCACACAGTGCTAATAACAGCTCAATAAATTATAAACCAGACACACATCAGCAAGTCGTCTTCAACGAATGCTTGTGGAATGAAGGAATAAAAGAACGAGCCACGCTGTGTCAATTCTCTTCTTACCATTTTGTTTCTCAAGCACCCTGAGGGCAGGACCACCCCCCCACCGGTGCCTGCAGGCCCGCACACTGCCTAGCACAGGAGGCTTAGTGATGGACTCATCTGTCCGCAGGCCCGACGTGCAATCTTTCCATTTCTAAGTCTTAACAAGTTGTTGCTTTCTAGGGACGCCTGGGTGGCTCAGTCGTTAAGCGTCTGCCTTCGGCTCAGGTCGTGATCCCAGGGTCCTGGGATCGAGCCCCGCATCGGGCTCCCTGCTCTGCGGGAAGCCTGCTTCTCCTTCCCCCACTCCCCCGCTTGTGTTCCCTCTCTCGCTGTGTCTCTCTCTGTCAAATAAATAAATAAAATCTTAAAAAAAAAAAAAAAGTCGCTTTCTACACGATTCTGGGGAAAATCAAATAATTGAATTTGATGATTAAATTAAACCAATTGACTGAATTTGATGTCAGCAAAGTGGAACAGTGCTTGGCACACAGTAGGCACTCAGTAAATGTTGGGTGCTGTTATTACTATTCTTATTAGGCCTCGTTCTAGCTATTTAAGAAGCATCAAAATGCTGTGCTGTCACGGGGAAGTTTAGTGAAAGCTGACACACATTCCTGTAGACCATTTGACTGTTCCTTAGGCTTAAGGAGGATTACAAAAGGGTGACACTCTCCGTGCCATCCAGCAAAGGCCTGGTGCAAGGAGCTGGGGAGTCCCTGTAAGGAAGGTGTTTGCCTCGCCATGCAGGTTGCACACACAGGCTGAGAGGTAAGTAAGTGCCAAGCATGAAGTGAGAGTGAGGTCCCCTCCTGTCCCCAGGTCCTCCCACCTCTCAGGCAGGACAGTAGGCCTAGTTCCCCACCCTCACCCTCTTCCTCCCCGCTGCCCCCAGGACCCTAGCGTTGGCTGGGGACCACGCACAGCCCCCTGCTGAGTGCCAGGCCCAGATCAGAATAATTGGGTTTTAGTGTTGACTGTAACCCATTAGCTTAGAGCACTGGGCTGAGGGAGGCGAAGCTGGCTCTACTGAACTCCACACTCTAAAGGGGAGGGGGGTCACTCACCCAGGCCACCACAGGGAGGAAGGCAGTCCTCATTTTAAAGAATAAAACAGATGAGTTACTATTCATCACTCAAGAGCGTTGGAGAGAAAAAGATCATGGCTAAATGGGGGTCACCGATGGACGGGAGAGTCGGGAAGGCAGAGGAGGGGGCACATTTCACGATGAGGTCCAGGTTGGGTACTAGTTGGAAAGAATTTGATTTTTCTTACATTTCTGTTTTCAACTAAAGCAAATCATTACTTCCCAATTCAGCATCCAAATTTCTCAGAAAACCAACCAAAGCAGTTCTGGAAGTAACTTCTGGGAAGACATAACCCAGATCACTGTGGCTCTTTAAATTCAAAAGGTTGCACTTCCTTCAAAGTTTATCTTAGTGTGTTCAACACATCGGCTGGCAACGCATTCAACAGAAGGAAGTCCGCACACACACACCCAGGACCGTTGCTGCGGAGAACGTGTTGCTGCTTGTGAGGCCCTGCTCGCCTTGTGAGCGGCTCTGACAACTGGATGAAGTGTTCAGAGCAGACAGTTAGTTTAGTCACGTCTGCTGAGGTGGGGAGGATGTTACAGTACCTCTGTGCCGGGTTTCTCCGCATGGGCCGTGCAGTCCTCAGGCCTGCCTTCAACCCCCCACCCCCCACCGCCTCCAGCCGAGCAAGGGGCAGGGCCACAAATGCCAAGAGCATACCTGCTCCACTGCTTTCAAATTAAAAAGAAATGAGTACGAGAGAAGGCTGCAGGCTCCTCCTCTCTCATCAGTCATGGTGAGGGTAAGAACAGAGCAAGGAGTAGGGGAGAGAGCTGGTGTCCAAAGCTGACAATGTCACAGAGCCACCTCTGCCCCAGTGTCCTCAGGGGGAAAAACAAACTCCTTACCCAGGCTGGCTCTTGAGTGTCCCAGAACATGACCCTCGGGCTCTTAATTCCTAGTCCTTCCTCCACCCCGTTCACATGCCCTCTTGTCTAGCTACGCTGGATGGTTCCCCCTGTCACCCGGACGTACCATTCCCTGCTTTCAAGGCAATATTTTTCTCACCAAAATGTCCCCCAGGCCCACTTTTGCAATTCTTATCTGTTCTGCAGAAAGCCTTCTCCCACCTCTCTTGCCCCCACATCTGATGGCTTATGTAGTTATGAGAGTTCAACAGCATTCTATTTATGACTTCTCTTGTGTCTTTGAATTGTGACCTCATTCTTGTAATGTTGCTTTTAACTTTTATTAAAAAGAAACAACAGATCTGAAATGGAGTCACTTGTGCTAAGCCCCACATCAGCAAACCAAGAATTAATACCCAACCTAAGGGCAGTTACAACCTCCCCCTAAATGTGACCTTTAACCAGTCAATTCCTGGAAATTCCTGGTTAGCACGAAGAGGGAATTTGCTGATAGACCCCTTCTGTTCCCCTGAAGAGGGCATCCTTGCCTAAAACAATGTATTCTTTGCTAATAATTTCCTTTTTTCTGTTTCCTCTCTGCTTTTAAAAACCTTTCCTTTTCTGCAATTCAATACAGCTTCTTTCAGCAAGGCTGCCCGATTCATAAATCACTCAATAAAGCCAATTAGATCTTTAAAATATACTCAATTGAATTTCGGTTATTTAACATTTTCTACGTGCACTTTGTATTGTCCCTCCTACTGGAATTGATGTTACGCTGTGATGTCAGAGACAAGCCTTCTGTACTGTAGTCTTGAGGTCTCTGATGGTGAATGGCACAAAAGGGGTCCACGGCCATCTGACTCACTAGATATTAGCAATAATAAATGACTGACTCTAAGCTCCCTGAAGGCAGGAGAGATGACTTATGCTTCTGTAAGGTATGTGCCATTGAAACTTGGATATACTTGGACACATCAGCAGGGGCTGACACTTGCTGATTTAACAATAGCAGCTCAATAGATATTGGTTGAATAAAGTCAACATTCTTGTGGGCTGAAAACAGGGTTCAATATAGAAAACACTGTCTTGTGAAATTAGAATGGTAAACAGAAACTTACTTCATTAAAGTATTTGTTTACTTTGCTGCATATATTCCCCTGGTCCCCCAAATGAGAAGGTGATAGCAAGCCCACAACTGAAGTAGAAATGAATGCATGGGTGACCTTCAAACAACAGGCAAAGTGGGGAAGACTTAATGATTCAAGCCAATAGGCACGGAAATAGGATATATACCAAATCAGTTCCCTGTTGCATTTCTGCATAGATAAGGGTGAGAAATCCTAAAGCAGGAAGGCAATGTACTGTTTCCACTGCAGTTAAAGTCCTCTCTAGGACATAAGTTTCTCAAACTTTGATACGTTTGCTTCCTAAATAAACTCTGTGGGGCCCTACACTATAACAATTGTGCCTACAAACACAAATGCCTGTGTTCCTTCCCACCCAATCCTGATACACACTGATAAGTGTTGTGAGCCATCTGCATAACATGAAAAATAATCCAATGTCACTATCCCAGGAGTTCCCAGGATCGCAAATTCTTAACTATGGGAGATAGTTATTCAGGGACACGGAGAGGAGAATGACAGTATCTCAGGAATGCAAAGACAGCTCAACATGAAAAAAAAAAAAAAATCTAGTATCTTAGTATACCACACTACTCATTTTTTAAAAGGATAAAAAATTTAAACATCTTAATAGATCAGGAAAAGTTAACATTCACTCACAATTTTAGCAAAACGGCAAATCTGTGATAAAAGGAAGCTTCCTTAATCTAACAAAACCTACAGCGGATATCATGAAAATGGTAAAACTTGAGAAGCATTCTCAGGAAAGTCAGGAACAATTCAAGGAATCTGCTGTTAGTGCTTTGATTCAACATTATTTTGGCAGCCTTAGCCAATGAAATAAAACAAGAAAAAGCAAGGAGGTATACAAATTGAAGAAGAAGAGCCCAAACTACTGTTAGTTGAAAAAAGATATGACAGTCTATGTGGAGAATCTGAAAGGATTTTCAGGGGTGCCTGGCTGGCTCAGTTGGTAGAGAGTGCAACTCTTGATCTCAGGGTTGTGAATTTGAGTCCCATGATGGGTATAGAGATTACTTAAAAAATAAACCCTTTAAAAATAAATAATAAATAAATAATAAAAGGATTTTCAGACAAACTGTGAAAACTAATGAGATAGGTCAACAATGTTGTTGGACATATAAGCAACATACAACAATGACTTTGCTATATGCCAATAATAACCAATTTGAAAAATATAATAGAAGAAATCACAGACATTATTAAAAATCTCATTTTATGAGTTGGCAATTTAAAAACAAAGTCAATGGGGTGCCTGGGTGGCTCAGTCGTTAAGCATCTGCCTTCGGCTCAGGTCATGGTCCCAGAGTCCTGGGATCGAGCCCCGCATCTGGCTCCCTGCTCCGTGGGAGGCCTGCTTCTCCCTCTCCCACTCCCCCCACTTGTGTTCCCTCTCTCGCTGTGTCTCTGTCAAATAAATAAAAAAAAATCTTAAAAAAAAATAAAATAAAATAAAAACAAACTCAAAATTCTACCATGAGTGAAGGTTATGGTCCAAGGTTACAGAATCTCACTCTCTGCCTGTGAATTTGGAAAAAAAAGCAGCAATAATCACATCTGTATTGGCACAGCATTTTATGGTTTACTGAGTATGATATTTATTGTGTATAGTAAGAAATAAATTGATAAAAGAAAGAAGAGTTGAGTGGCTGCCAACAAGTATGCATTTCTTTTTAGGGTGATGAAAATGTTCTAGAACTGATTGTGGTGATGGCTGCACAACTCTGTGAAAATACTAAAAAATGTACACTTCTAGTGGGTAAATTGTATGACATGTGAATTATATCTCAGTAAAGCCGTTATTAAAAAACAATAAATAGGGCACCTGGGTGGCTCAGTTGGTTAAGCGACTGCCTTCAGCTCAGGTCATGATCCTCGAGTCCCAGAATCGAGTCCCACATCAGGCTCCCTGCTCAGCAGAGAGTCTGCTTCTCCCTCTGAGCCTCCCTGCTCTCATGCTCTCTCATTCTCTCTCTCTCACATAAATAAATAAAATCTTGAAAAAAAAAACAAAAACATTTCCAAAAAATAAAAAATAAAAAGACAAAACAAAACAAGAATTTCTGCAGGCAAACACATCTTAGAGCTGACAGTAAAGTGTCACCCTGCTTGGTAAATTTTTCCTAAAAGGTATAAAGTCTTTTTTTATTTTCTGCTTTAACCTCATAAGAATCTTTGGAAATACTGTTAGCTCCCTTGGGCTTTATTTTATAGTTGGAGAAATTGAAATGCAGAGCCTAGCTCAGTCTGGGAAAGCTTCATGGAGAAAGGGAAACTTGAGTGGAATCTTGCTTGCCCTAGAAAGTTTTGGGTAATCTAAAGAAGAGAATAGGTCTGGAGGATAAAAGCTGACAGCTTTATTAAAGAAGAAAAAAATGTGAATGAGATGATTAGGCTGGAAACTCCCTGAAGGCAAGAATTCTCTTTCATCTGTGCCCTTAGTACCTAGTCAGAGTCTTGGCCAAAGGAAGGATTCAGTAAATATTTAATACATAAATAAACAAACGGATAAACACCACCAACAAAAAAGAAATATGTATTTTGGTCTTTGTCTGTGGCTCCTGGCTATAGCTCCTAAAATGTTTGGAATTTCCTGGGTGATAGGAGTATCTTCTGTTCTAACGAGGTGAGTCTTGGCAGGCTCCTGGATGACTTCAGGATGGGGGCTGGTCCCCAGAAAGACCAAGCCATGTTAGAAACTTGGAACTTTCAACCCTACCTGCCATCCTTGGGGGAGGGGAGAGGAGCTGGAGATTTAGTTAATAATCAATAATCAGTCATGCCTACATGATGAATCCTTCATAAAAACCCCGTAAAGTATGGGGTTTGGAGAGCTTCTGGGTTGAACACACGCAGGTGCTGGGAAAGTGGATTGCTCCCAGAGGACATGGAAGCTCCATACCTCTTCCCCGCATACCTGGCCCTATGGTCTCTTCTATCTGCCTGTTCCTGAGTTCTTTTTTTTTTTTAAGATTTTATTTATTTATTTTAGAAAGAGAGAGAAAACACGAGTGGGGAGAGGGGCAGAAGGAGAGGGAGAGGCTGAGAATCTCAAGCAGCGTAGAGCCCAGTGCGGGGCTCAATCCTATGACCCTGAGATCTCAAACTGAGCTGAAACCAAGTCAGACGCTCAACCAACTGAGCCACCCAGGTGCCCCTTGAGTTCTATCTTATTACAATAAACCCGTAACTGGTAAGTAAACTGTTTTCATGAGTTCTGTGAGCTGCTTTTGCAAATCACTGAATCCTGGAAAGGGGTCATGGGAATCCCTAATTTGTAAGCCAATTCAGACAGAGATTGTGGGTAACTTAGGGACCTACTACTTGCAAGTGGCATCTTAAGTTTGGGGGTGGTGTGGTGGAGGGGCAGTCTTGTAGGACTGAGCCCTCAACCTGTGGGATCTGACACTACCTCCAGGTAGACAGTGTCAGAATCGGACTGACTTGCAGGACACAGGTGGTGTCCGCAGAGAACTGGAGAACAGCTCGGTATGGACGTCTACGAATTTAGAGGACAGAGACATTCTGTGAGTCGGGACAGTTTGTCCTTTCATCGAGTCTCGTCAACTAGCACAGTAACACTGTAGATCCTCACAATCATCCTGTGAGAGGTGAGTTGCTATTTTATACATGAGGAAATAAAGGCTACTAAGTTTCTCAGTCCTTGGTCCTCTGCTTCAAAAAAAGTCTATAACTAGATATTCGTCCTGGATGCATAAAAGATGCTCACTCAACAAATGAGTGAGTACCTACCAAATACGAGGGCAAGGCAGTTAAAAATCCCACCGAGGATTTACTGCAAATCTCTTATGCGTGAAGTCAATCACTCAGAGCCAAGAGGAGGGGCACTTTTTTCTATTCCTCGGGAAATAGCTAATGTGCGATTTGAACAGAGGAATAAATGTCCCTAAGTTCCATCCTAAATCCTGAAGCAGCTGGGCACAACACAGAATATGTGGGTTTGTTGCTGTTCCGTTTTAAGCATTTGCCTACTGATAAAGAGCTGTGTTCTTAATGATGTATAGAGTAGGGACCCTCACCTGGAAGATGACAGGATAATGGGGGGTCTGCTATGGACTCAGAATGCATGGTATTTATTAGTAGCATTAAGAACAGACTGTACATTATTAGAATTCTGCTTTTCTGAGAAACATAAAGCAGCTGCTACCATATTATATGGCACTTTTCTGTTTCTCTAACATGCCACGGTCAGGGCATGTTAGAGAAACCCTAACCCCATTTTCCAGCTCTCCAATGCAGATTTCCCCGGTGGTGCTAGGGGTGCCACTGCTCCTGTCAGTGGCTGGAAGGAAATGCCTGCTTCATCTTCTGCTACCCCAGGGCGGGGGTGGGGGGGGGGGGGGGGGTGGGGGGGGTGGGAGGCAGCTAAGTGGGTCAGTCCGCTAACGCGGGAGAGCCTGCCGGGCAGACCATCAGAGGTAGGGCACACAGAACAGGGGAGAGGTGTGGGGCTCCTTTTGATAGAGACACGTGTGAGAAAAACAGAGAATGCTTCAAACTGCTTTTGAACCAAGACTTCTACAAACTATTTTGACTGTTTTGGCCTGGGGCTGCATACTTGAAATGATAAAAGAAATTCTTTCAACTCATTGTTAAATCATAGAATTCCCACAGCTAGTGTCAACATGCCGAGCTTATGGCTACAGAAAACAAAGGGGTTGGGGGCCTGAGCTGGGGGCCACAAGGTGTTCCAGTTAGAACCAGACGAGTGCAAATACAAGATTTTGTGTCCCACCAAGGCTCCCTTCTCCAGCCCTTGCCATGGGTTTGGTTGAATTTTCCCCTTCCTGTCCAGTTTTTCCATATTAGCTGGATTTAGGTACCATTGTTTTGGCTGTAATCAGAGATCGAGTGTGGTATAATTATTCTAACATCACAAGGTGCAGTTTCATTTCCAGAGCTGACATTTTAAAACCTTTGCCAATATTACCAGAGCACTTCCTTTAGAGTATGTGAAAGGAAATCGGTACCAGGGCGACGCAGTAAATCAGGTTTCACCGAAGCCCCTGCCCTCCCAAAGGCAAATCAACATTTAGGGCTCCCAGAGGAAAGGCAGGGCAGATTTCCCCATTACTCTAAATCAAACACTGCGGAGTACTTCACCTCTGCCCAAAGGTACATGGGGAAAGAGTCTTGCATATGGTACAAATTAGAAAGCATCCTCCCCCTTCCTCTCTCTAGTCCTAGAGACAAGCTAGATGGATATGCCTTGCATGTGATGGGTCACCAGGACAGAGGGTAAAATCATGGCTGGGTAAGAATTTTAGGAAGATCATTTTAACAGAATTGGACATCCCCTCCCTCCCCCCATCCCTCCACCAAAGAATCGAGGAAGGAAAGGTACTAATTTTAGTTTATAGGCCAAACATTTACAAACCATCATCACGATGTCTGGTCGATCCTTACAACTTGGGGGAAGGACCTGGGTTGGGTGTTACAAGCACTGGAGGAAGCATTTCCTATATGACACAAAATGACATCACCAACATTTTCCAGGTACTTTACAAAGTGTGATCACACAATGTCATTAGCCCCTCTGAAAAGCCCTATGAGGTGTCAGTGTGTCCATTTTACAGGTGGGGAAACAAGATGGAGACAGGAAAAGCAGGAGGCTTGAGGCCATATGGCTGGTGGGTGGCTGGCTGGGACTTGACCTCTGCTCTTTTTGATTCTAGATCCAGAGCTGTCTATTAATTTGTGAAAAGGTGCTCTCAAACACTGAATCAAAACAATGCGGGTGATCACCGCCTGCCTACATCTCCTGGCAGCCCTGCCATTGGTTGATGTGGCTGTGCTTGAACGCGGGCATGTCAGACTCAGAGTAGAAGACACACAGCGAGCATTCAATAGGCTGGTCTGAAGGTTGAGGTTTGTTTGAATTCATCACTCACAGTCACATGGAATTGCCCAGTAAACACTTTTAAAATTGGGTGGGCCATTTTGATAGAATTTAGTCTAAATTCCATGAACATCCTGTCTGTTGCCTTGGGGCATGACTGGCTTCTGTTACAAGCCCCTCCCAGCCCTGTGCAGACACTCACAGGAGAGGTGTGTCAAGGCCTTGCCCATCCCCTGCTGATTCACTTGGCCAACCTGCAGAGCTGTGAACTCTGAGGCTCATCTCTCCTCTTTGATTAGCAAGTGCTGAGCTTATTCAGGAATTCCCCAGTGTCTCCTAGCACAGGATCATGTTTCAAATCACTGCAAACCCACCTGTGGTTGGGAGAAAGTAGCCAACACACAAAAGGACGGTAGGCTCCAAAAATACTCAACTCCTGATTTCGGATGTCAGGCTTCCCTGACACTCCACCAAAGAGATTTGCCAGTCTCTGCTGTAGCTTAGCCCTTCCACAGGAAAGCTCCCAAACAGAAGAGAAGCGGATAAAAGGAGGTGAATGGGCTCAGGAGGCATAAAAATCTCCTCCTCCCAAGAATAATTGCTCGGTTAAGGGCTTGCGCAGTGGGGATGGACCGCTCTGAAGCAGAACCCTGGCTTGGCCACTTATTAGCTAATGACCTGGGGGGCAAGTCACATAAGCTCTCTGCCCCTCAGTGTCCCTTTCTAAACAATGACAATAATAAAGGTCGCTATCTCATGCAGTTGTGGTGAAGACGAAGGACATAAAGGGCCAGTACGCACTCAAAGGTTTATCTACTCTGTTACTGTTGTCAGCAGTTGCAATCTACAGTCACTAAATGCACGGAAAATTCCCCACAAAGCTTCCTGGGGCAGCTATGGAAAGTTGATCCCCTGGCAGGCCCTGGCAGCATGTTAGAAAGAGACCATTTGGGTGCAGAGTCTTGTGTTAGAGGGTCTTCACCGTCCCTTATGCCACTTGCCCCCGCCCACTATCCTACTACTCTGAGTGCCTTTCCTCTCAACCTAGAAGAATGTGGGCCTATTCTTGTCCCTGACAGCATATCCATAGTTTCTGAGGTTGAGTCGCCACCTCTGTGACGCTGTTCTCAGCCACCCTTTCCCAAGCTGGTGTCAGCCACTCTGATTTCAGTTAGAACTCTGTCAGCATGTGGTATGCACAGCGGCATTCTCATCCATCCAGCTGTTTCATGTGTTTCTGGCCTCCCCCCTTCTTCCTTACTAATGGCAACTCACTTCTGCGTCGTGCTTTACAGATCCCTAACGTGTTCACCTATTATCTCACAATCGGTGGTGTGTTGGGGCTCTCCCTCCAACACCCCTGTTAGACATTTTTACCATCATCCCCATGTTACAGACCGGGCCACTGGGAACCTGACAGTCTACAGCTGTCCACTCTGCTATTCTTCCCCTCAAATCCCCACGCGTGGCCTGGAACAACAGCGCCCTTGAGTTACGCTAACATGGCAGGCTTCATGCTCGAAACGCTCGTGTGTTTGCAGAGTGTTGGTCCCCTGGAGAGGACTCACAACAAACTGTGCCTCGTTCTCAGGGGTGAGTGAGATGTGAGGCATTGGAAGGTGAGGGATCCTACCAAATAACTGACTTTTTAAAGAGGGAAAAGCCACATCCCAAACACACTGCTGGTTACTGACAAGCTGAAGCCCGGACCCATGACAGTTTCCAGAACCAAGCTTGTCAGGTCATTGAAATTGCTGCTGTGAGGCAACAGGGAAGCCTCAGAGGTGCAGGGTCTGTGCTGAGGTCCTGCTTTCACTATATGCTCGTTATTCGTTTGGGGGCCATTTCTTCCACTGGGCTGTGACCTCTTCCAGGGCAGGGACCCAACTTCCTCACGCCTAGCTCCCCAGCCCATGAGGCATGGCGCCTGGCACAGCAGCCACTAGTAGTGGCCATAAGGGCTACTGTTTAGCAGGTACGTACTGTTGCACTATAAGCCAAAACCCTTACAGGGATTCTCTCTCTTTAATCCTTAAAATATCCTAAAATGTTGAGAGTCTGACTCTTGGTTTTGGCTCAGGTCATGATCTCAAGGTCATGAGATCCAGCCCCACCTGCTGGAGATTCTCTCCCTCACTCTCCCTCTCCTTCTGCCCCCCGCCCCCCCCATGCACACGCACACACACTCTCTCTAAAAATAAATAAATAAATCTTTAAAAAATAAATGTCCCAGGGCACCTGGGTGGCTCAGTAGGCTAAGTGTCTGCCTTCAACTCAGGTCATGATCCCAGGGTCCTGGGATGGAGCCCCGCATCGGGCTCCCTGCTCAGTGGGGAGCCTGCTTCTCCCTGTCCTCCCCGCTTGTGCTGTCACTATCCCTGTCTCTCTCTCTCTCTCAAGTAAATAAATAAAATCTTTTTAAAAATGTCCTGATGAGGGGGGTGGATGTATCATCTTCACTTGTTTACTGAATGAATAAACAAAAGGAAGGCAGTGGATTTCAGACATGCCAGTTCTCTCCTAGCACACTGGCAGAGAAGGAATTTTATACAGGGGTGTTCCCGTCATGGTAAAGCAGCATGCTTAGAAGAAAAGTATGGTGGTGGTGGTGGTGGGGGTCTGGTTGAAGTGGGTTCAAATCTCAGCTCTGCCCCTTCTTAGCTGTGTGACTCTGGGTAAGTTTACTGAATTTTGCTGAACCTCAGTTTCTTGGTCTCATGAGATTCTTACGAAAATTAAATGAATGTGTGTGCAAAGTCTCAAGCACAGAGCTGCCATTTGGGTAGCTGTCAGCCTCCCTCCTCCTATTACTCCCTCCAAGACCAGCACAGCCTCAACCTGTGTGAATGTGGTCCCCAAACTATATCCATTTTAAAATGCCAATATGAAGTATCATTATCTGAAAGTGGCGAGAGAAACAAAAAATGGCTAAGGTTTATGAAAACTCTTGCCAACTGACTTCACTGAGAGTAAATAATACTGTGAGCATGAACGTAGGACAGCTTGTATGCATTGTATCCCTCTGCACTGAGAAGGAGGGTTGACTGCGATCATCAGAACAAAATCTGAGTAAGAGTCACTATCCAGATCTATTCCACCAAGGAAGCAAGGGGTCTGAAATAATTACCCTCTTCTATTTATTTCTTCATCATTAAAATGGGGGTTGTTTGTAAAACATGTCTGATTACAGTCTGCTTTAAAACCCTCCAAATCTATCCCCTGCCAAGGGTTCATCTGTACTTCCTCAGCGTGGCAGGGAAAGCCCTATACGATATGGCGTCTGCCTATGTGAGAAGCTTTATCTCCCACATCTTGCTCATGTGAATGATTTTCTCTGGCCAAACTGATCACCTCCCTGACCCAAACCTGCTTTCTATGTCCTCCCCCCGCCTCTCTTGTGGGATTGCTCTGATACTCTGACTACTCAGGTCTTAGACACCGGGAGACCAGAGTCATGGTGTTGAGTGTCTTTGCCTGTGTACATGTCTTATCCCAGCCAGATTCGAAATTCCTGGAGATCAGAGGCCAAATCTTAGATTTGTTTTCTCCATGGGAATAATTACTTGCTTTGCTTTGATGGGAACGAGACTTAGACTATTCTGGTACATTTAGAAGAACTCTGAATGCAAGTGTTTTTCAACCTTTGGTGCACATCAGAATTGACTGTGGAGCTTTTCTTTTTCTAAAATTCATATGCCAGGTACCCAGACTTGGGGATTCTCTTATGTTACATCTGAGGTAAGCTCCATGCATCTTTATTTTTTAAACTTCCCCCAGGTGATTCTGATGTGTATCAGAGGTTAGCAATTACTGCTACCTACCCCTGAAAGGACACACAGACTTCCTTATGCCCCCATTCCCTCTTAGGTACAGGAGAAATTCTGCTGCCTTTGACATCGGTGCCATCTGTGCCACCATACTCTGGACCTCGCTGAACCTCTTCATCTGTAAAATGTATCACTTGCTTCACAGGTTTGTTGTGAAGATCAAATGAGACAGTGCAAGTTAAAGCACTCTGTAAACTGTAAAATACAGAACGGTACTTCTGCTCCTGCTACTGATTATAATTAGGCCGGATGGGCCATGTGAGATGGGCTTGGTGGAGGCAGAGCCTGGAAAGCAGGGTGCTTATTCAGCCTGAAGCAAAGGTAGTGGGGGCCTGAGGTTCCCGAAGAGTACAAGGCACTTCTCTTTGGTTGGGACTTACCTTGCCTCTATGCATTCCCTCAATTTATATCTGAGGTTCTCGGCAGGAGCTGGGCCCCTATTGTTCTCAGGCAAAAGCCTCGTTCCCTTTGCCCTGGCCATTCCCCATGACACTGCTACTGTGGTAATAATTAGGAACGACTTCTTTATGCTTGAGCTGCCTACATGGCAGCCGCAAGAGGCAAGGACCTCTCTCACCAGCAACAGTGTGGGGGCATTAGGGGACCAAGAAAAAAATACCTGGCAACCAAATCTCCACTCAGCCTTGAGTGGAAGCAGAGAGGGTATTCCTGAATCCTACCTCACTCCAACACTTTCCTGCACATTTGCTGGCCCACGCTCACAGCCTTGGAAAACACTTGCAGCTAACCTGGCAAGCCTTCAACTTCACAAGTGAGACAGTCGGATGGTTATTATAAGATCTAGGCCTAAAACATGGACAAAGATGTGAACCAAGATACTGTGGCTGTTTCTGGCCATAGGCACGTGGAATATGTCGTTTAGATAACCAAAGAGTGATTTTATCCACACAGTTTGTTTATTGGTTGATGAAGACCACGGGAGACAATGTTTGAAGCCGGAACACCCCACACCTTTGATAACTGCAGTGAGAACAGCAGGACAGAGTGGTCAGGAGCCCACTGCCTTAACTTGAATCCTGAGTCTGCCATTCACTAACTGTAAGCTCAGGCAAGTCACTCTACCACTTTCTGCCTCAGTTTCCTCATCTGTAAAGTGAGGAAGAAAACTAAACCTACCCACATCATAGAGCTACGAGGATTAAACAAGTATGTAAAGTTAGTTATGACAAATGAAACTGAGGATTATAATTGCACCTGGGTTCCTTATAGGACACAAGATGGTTGTAAGGTTTTCATAGCATTAGTATCAGCAAATTCATTGCTGGAAACATGGAACTTTCCCACCTTCCCCGCCCCCTGTCAGAGCTTCAGAGGTTACAGTATTTTCAAACAATAACAGCACGCTGGTCGGAGGATTTACACTCTGGGAAATCTGACAAATTGGAGTTTCAACATTAAAATTTTGGATTAAAAAATGTTTGAGGCTCAATAAGGGATAGCCCTGTACTCTGTGTTTATTCACATAGAGGGTTTTTTTTTTTTAATCTTGATGAAAAATTTTATTAGGTTAGAATTTCAGAGCTGGAAGGGGACTTTGAGATCAACAGGTCTGTTTCCTTCATTTACCAGATGAGAAAACTGGGGTCAAGAAAGATTAAGGTTGTTTCTACTGTTTATCTCATTTAAATTCAATACTTTAAGAAATAACTGTTAAAATACAATAAAAGCTATTCTCTTTTAATTAACTCCATTGGCTCTGAGGCTCATATCAAGTTTTTTCTCCAGGCTTCAGCAAGCCCAATTGTCAGTTTGGGTATGGGCCACTTTGGGAATGCAAAGGCTGTCAAATGTTTATTCTAGAATCTAACAATTCCCAGATGTCCATCTATATGCCAGGGTCTGGCTGAAGTCTGATGTATCAAAGAAAAGAGCAGTAACAAAACAGTGATTTGTGAGGAGACTGTGCCTTCCCTGGGCTTCCCTCACAGTCTGCACGTTGGCAAACACAGCACACTCTAATCCACCTTTCTAGCCTTATTTCCTAACCCTTCTCTCCCTGATTCTCATCCTCCTCTTTGTGGATCCCCCACCCACAGCTCCCACCCCTGCTGGCTGTTTAAGCCAGAACCAGAGCCCAGGGAGGCACCAGAATCCTTCCTCTCTCTCTCTCACCACCCAACCAATCACTGGCACCTGCAGATTCCACCTTCTCAAATTCATCCACTTCTTTCTGGCCTGCTCTTAGCCAAGCCACTGTCCTCCTTGAGCCAGCCTATCATCTGCAATCTGTCCTCCGCCCTGTGGCCATCTTTCTGAAGCAGGGATCTATCTGATCATGTCATCCTGCTCAGAACCCCGTGGTTCTCCCCACAGCTCTCAACATGAAGTCTCTATGTACTTGTGTGCCTGACCAAGGCTTGCATGACCTGGCCCATCTGTGCCTCAGCCTCCCTGCCCGTCCCTCCCAGCTCTGCTGAGCTGCTCTCAGGTCACAGATGGTTTCTCTTCCTCTCTCTCATCTCTGGGCCTTTCCACATGTAGTTTCTGTGGCCTGGAATATTCTTGCTTTCTTTCTATTTGCAGCTCTTTCTAGTCATACCTTAGATGTACCTCTTCCCCTAGAAAGCCTCTAGTGAAGCCGCCTAAGGCCAGCCAGTTCCTTTCTATGGCTTCTTTTGGGTATGTCCTCCACATCCCTCTGATCTGGGCATCTATGTCCCCCAGCTAGGCCAGACACCCTTAAGAACAGGGACAGAGTTTTTTCCCCACTGCCCTAAAACTCCTGTGTGCTCTGCCTTCTTGTTCTCTCACCCCCTCCCCCACCAGCCCCTGGCAACCACTGATAACTATTGCATCCGTAGTTACTCCCTTCCCAGACTGTCATCTAGTTGGAATCCTAGTATGTAGCCTCTGCACACTGGCTTCTTGCACTTAGTAATATGCACTTAGGTTTCCTCCATGTCTTTTCATGGCTTGATAGTTCATTTCTTTTTAGCACTGAATAATATTCCATTGTCTGGATGTATCATAGTTTATTCACCTACTGAAGGACATCTGGGTGCTTCCAAGTTTTGGCAATTATGAATAAAGTTGCTATAAATATCTGTGTGCAGATTTTTGTGTGGACATAAGTTTTCAACTCATTTGGGTAAATACCAAGAAGCATGATTGCTCGAGGGATGGTAAGAACATGTTTGACATTGTAAGAAACTGCTGCATTGTCTTCCAAAGTGGCTGTAGCATTTTGCATTCCCACCAGCAATGAATGAGGGTTCCTGTTGCTCCATATCCTTTCCAGCATTTGTTGCTGTCAGTGTTCTGGATTTGGACCATCTTAATAGGTCTGTAGTGGAATCTCATTGTTGCTTTAATCTGCAAATCCCCCAATGACAGATGATATGGAGCATCTTTTCATATGCTGTTTTGCCATCTGTATATGTTCTCTGGTGAGGTGGGGTGCAGATGGGGATCCAGCTCAGGGTCTTCAGCACTCTGCTAGCATAGAGTTGGCGCTCAACAAACACCAGCTTAGGAATTATGTTTAAAAAAAAAAAAAAAGAAAAAACCCCAAACCAAACCAAACCAAAGGGAATGAGAGCTATTCCCAAACACACCTCCCTGCTCCCATGCCTTTCTTCTGACAGTTCCCCACTCTGAGATCTCACTGCATGTGCCACGTACTGTCAGGATGGTTTGGGTTTCCCACAGACAGCAATGCTCTGTGCTGGCTTTAAGCCCCCACAGCGTTCTTCTGTTCAATCTCTGTTGTCACATGCACTGTATTTAACCATGGAAGACAGTTTACTATCTTCTTTCATTAAGCTGTAAGCTGTTTGAGAGGAAGGATTAACCTTACACACTTAAAATATTTAAAAAATTTACATTTGGGGTGAACAATTCTGTGAGTTTTACACACAACTATGTGTAACCACCAACACAATCTCACTCACTTTTGATTTCCTCACTGCCCGTGGGACAGCATCTTGCTCTTGTAACTATATATTTAAGATGTTGAACAGAATCACACCATTTCTCAAGACATAAGCACTCAGAAAAGTGGCAAGTTTTACCATGTGCCTTTTCTTGAATTAAGATGAAAACCCAATTTATATCAAATCCCCCCAGGAACAAAGCATTTTGAAACCTTGACCAGATACCCCTGGCTGTTTCTTGCATTTTGAACATTCTTCACTCTCCTCACCATTCTATCCATACACGCCGGATCAAACTCTTTCATGGAGGCCTTCCCTTTTCTGAATTCTCTTGATGGATGCACTTCTTCCTGTACTACCAAATACACGCACACCGATGAGTCACAATGCCTGTCCTGTCTGATACAGGATGGTGGCTCCACACAGGGACCAAGCCTTTTATGCCTCATTCTTTTGTGGCTAGCCATGTGCTATGCCAGGGACTTGATGAACTCATACCCGGCCAGTGCAGGTCTGAACGCCCGACTCAATCCACTGTCAACCACAGAAGCAGAAATGCAGTGAGCACTGTCTGAGCCTTAGTCACCTTGATAGCTAGTGGCTTACATAAGAGTCACCACTGAGTTGGCTACAGTATAGTCAGGACACTGGGGCGGTACAGTGTGGGTGACAAGAGTAGGTGGCGTTTCCTGGAACAGGCAGACACATTTCATGTCTCCCTCTCCCAGTGGGAAAACCACCGAGTTCCTTCTGCTCTGGAAATAAGGCCTGAGCACAGGAAATGGCTTGTTGATCTGAAAATGGAAGGTAAAATGGGTAGCCCAAACAAAACACTATAAATCTTTGAAGTTAATTATGTTTCTCTTACCAATTCTGAAATGGGAAGGGAAATACTCTGTTTAATAGATGAGAGCATGGGCCTTAAAGGTAGCCTGGCCAGACTCAAATTTTGACTACCACTTTCTCTAGATATGTGATTCTAACAAATAACTTCATCTTTTTAAGCCTTACTTTCCTTTCTGTAAAATGGGCATACTAATACTTTTAAAGAGTAGTTGTCAGGATTAAATGCGGTAGTTCCCATGAAGCACCAAACAAAGTACCTGGGACACAGCAGATGCCTATAAAATGGTACCTATTATTCTTATTTTTGCTGTTGTTATGCTCTCTACCTTTCATCAAGCATTTCAAGTATAATACCTTATTTTATTTGATCTTCATTGTTATTATGAGATGGGACATTAATCCCAGGCAAAGGCAAAACCAAAGCTCAGAGCATTGATGAACATCATTGGTGATCTGGTTTTGTGGTCCCTTTGGCCAGACTGCAGCACCAGGCTCTGGGGCCCTTGACCCTGTGGTGGAACTCAGAGATTGAAACAATCTCTTTTACTTCCAGTACTTGGCCCAAGAAATGAGAAAGAGCTCCAGCCCTCAGAGCTGGCTGGGGGGTGGAAGGGTGGAGGCAGGGCTCCAAGAGGCAAGCCAGTTGTAAAGCTAAGGAGACACTCAAGGCCACCGGGTGGGTGAAGCCACAGATGCTGGTAAATTATCCAGGGGGGCTAAGGCTACACATGGCATGCTGCCGACCAATTTAACTTACACTTGAAGCTATCAATTCTACCCCCAAGCCTGGAAGTTTGACTGCCAAGAACAGCATGGTCAAAAACACAGCATGAAAAAGAGCAGGATCAATTTTTGCTTCATCTTAAGAATGTGCTGTTTTCGGCATGAAAACCTGGGGAAAGGATGCAAAGAAAGGGCAGTGCCCCAAGGCAAGCCTCTCCTGCCTGACTGTGCACTGCACACATACTGTGTGTGTGTGTGTGTGTGTGTGGTGGGGGGGGGGTGAGGGTGTGGGGGGGTGGTGCTCCATAAGGAGGAAAGAGAGCTCTGGAGACCTGGGGCCAGGACATCCCTGGGGAAGGCCCGAGCGGGCACTCTAGTGTCTGTATCGATTGGGGCGGGGGTGTTAGTCACACAGGGGGTTGAGGTTACCTCAAATGAGGCAGTTTGGTTCATCAGCAGTAACTCAGGATTTGGGTTTTGGTTTTTTTTTTCCAACTTGGGGCAGGGGCAAGTCTACAAAGACAAACAAAAGGTAATATTGTAAAATATACATTCAGGTATGAATGTAGGGAATTGTTCTGCCTGAGAGCCGGTGGGTATCTATTTCAGACAAGGTGGCTAGTCCCAGAGATCCTGTGGCCTGATGGGCGGGGTGGGTGCCATTCTCAGGCCGGATGAAAGAAAGATGATACCGAAAGGGGGTAAAGATATAGGATTTCAGGCAACTCTGTGTCAGGCACGTATCTTCCTTCTGATTTCTGCAGACACCAGCTGGCTGGGGGAGGTGGGAAGACAGGCCCACAGAAGAGAGCATCTCCCCAGTGGAAGAGGAAAACAGGGAAGCCGGGGGAGAAAGTCATTCTGGGTTCAAAGAAATCAACTTAGAAAGCTTCCCTTATAAAAATAGCCATTGGCAAATCCTAGCCTATTTATATCACCCGACCAAGATCACTATCAGATCCTGGGCTGAATCACAAGACCCTGTAAATAATCCTCACAAGTATGGGGCACTGGCTGCCTTATTTATGGGAAGATATCTGAAACACTGCTGGAGCAACTGAGTCAGGGAAAATCTGAGTGCTGGCACCAAATGGTACACTTGCAAATGGATCTCACTTTACAGAAATAGATAGGTTCCTGAAAAGTTGGCTCTAAAATTAATTCACTTAATGGAGTCATATTTTCCTAGTGAATCACATTTTTAAACTAGAGATGGACGGGGGGAAGGGAGACCAAAAAAATAAGATGATGGTGACCCTAAGACTAAATAAAAACCATTCTTCATTCAGCAAACTTTAAAATCACTTATTTAAAAGGCCATTATAAATGCTCATAAAATAGAAGCGATTTGTCAGCAAATACATGTCTAGTGCTTGTGATGTACAGGGAATTGCACCAGGCTTTGTGGGGGCTAGGAAGACTCCAGTGTCTGCCCCTTGGGAGCTCACAATCTGGGACTTTAAAGAAAATAATACTGAACATTCATGTTCCGTCAGAAAACATCCCCTGGGACGGAGATGAGAGGTGTGTGTGAGGGGTTGCCTGGCCCTTTAAGTGCTATCTGGGCTTGGACCAGCTCTGTCTCCCTCCTGCCAGAAGCCAACAGGGTTCGCCTGTAAGTATGCCTTTTCAAACTCTTCTTTTATAAGCTAAAAACTGTCGGCCATGTGGTGCTGTGTCAAAATTGTTATTTATTTAACTTAAAAAAAAAAAGAACGAAAAAATGAAAAACCCCCATGATCTGGGTACCTTAATAAAATGAGAAGAGTTAAGGTACTTAAAGCTCTCTGAAAATTTAAAGGCTGTATGTACAACCGAAGGAGCTGTTATTTTAAACTTTAAAGGACACTTGCTCAAGGGATTTGTTTGTTTGGAAAAAGCTTGCCTCCTACTTTTTATGCTCTCTTGCACATAGAGTACTACTGGTCACTGGTGACAGGACTAGATATCTAATTTGTTATTGGTTCTCTCAGTACAGATCATGGCATACTGAGTCCGCTTTGAGCAAGGGAAAAACACACTCGGACATGGATAAGACTGTTGTCTCTGAGCTAATAACAATGTTGCCAGTGATTACAGGCATATGCACAGAATTGGGGAACATTAGCTCAAAATTGCTATATCCCTTAGACACTATACACCTCAGAAACTGGTAACACTGGGGGAGCGTGTCCATAGCTAGTAAGAGTGAAACTCTTCCTGGCATTTCTGACTCAGATCTGAAAGTGCACAAAATGTCAGAGAATAAACAGCCATTTTTGAATAACAGAAACACATTTTTTTGTTTCAATTCCATAGTGATGAATGAAGCTGTGGCAGCAGAGACTGCGATTTATCCTAATACCACTTCTTCCCTTCTTCCTTTTACTGGCAGAACTCCTTCCAGCTTTTTAATAGCAACGTAAAGGGCTGCCCTGAAGACTACATTTCCCAGCCTGCCTTACACTACAAGTGGTCATGTGACTGCCTGCTGAACAATGGGATGGGATCAACTTCCAAGTCATGTCCTTTAAAAGAGAAATCACTTACCCTCCCCTTTCCACATTCTAGAGGGTGGACTTGGCATTGCCAAGTCAGCTTTGACATCCCCCAGCAGGGCTTCTTAACCCTGGAGTCCACAGACCCGGCAAGAGGTCCATAAATAGAAATGCTGGTTTTGTAAACTTCGATGGGAAGAAAACTATGTAACTTTCTTTTCACTAACCTCTATCTGAAATTTAGCATTTCCTTCAGTTATCATGTAGGGAACAAACCATAAGTGGTATTTGCCATATCTATGACTGTCACCAACTGAAATTATAGATATTTTAATATCACATTATATTTGTTATGGATTATCTTGAAAAATCACATATACTTATCAATACTTTGAAATTATAGTAGCTGTTAGAATTGCCACTAGATCATTACTTGTATCAATAAAGCACATATTATTATAGCATGAGTTCATTTTATTTTTTTATACTTTGACAATTATATTTAAACATAATTAATTTCCATTGTAATTCTATGTGTTTTATCTTAGACATTTAAAAATATATTACTCTGTGAAGTAGTCTGTAGGCTTTGTCATAGTGCCAAAGGGATTGATGGCACCAAAAGTACATTATAAAGCCTTACCTAGGGGGTGGCAGAGTAGTAATATTTATGAAACTCAGGTCTGTGGATGACCTTGTAGAGCAGAGCTACCCTTGAAGTTCTGGACCACTCCTCTAGATCAGGGCTGCCCAACAAAACTTTCTGGGATGATGAAAATGTTCTATATATGTTGTTCAATACAATAGCCTCTAGTCAAGTGGCTTTTAAGTGCTTGAGATGTGCCCAGTACAAATGAGGAACTGAATTTCAAATTTTATTTAACTATACTTGATTTAAATGTAAATAGCCACAAGTACCTAGTGGCTACCATATTGGATAGCACAGGTCTAGATTTTTATATGAAAGAGAAACAGATTTCTGTCTTGTTTGAACTGCCATATTTTTGGGTCTCCCTGTTATAGCACTTCATCCTATACCTTAACTAATACACAACCCTTCCTAGAGTCAATAATAATAGTAACATACCAGGGATAGAAGGTACATTTGTACAAAGTCAACACATAAAGAAGAAAAAAAAAAAAGAAACTCACTAATTAAAACCAAGAATTGTAATAGGAATTTTCTAGTTAACAGGCATTCACATATACATCATTTTGCCTGATATCTATTATCACCCTGTGATTATTATTGCCCCTATCTTATTCTCAAAGAGGTTAGGTGACTTTGCTGAAGTCACACAGAGAGTATAGCCAGGAGTGAATTCCAGATCTTACCACCACCACACCATGTGCTTTCTTTCCAGCATTTTGAATGCTCTGGACGGTAGTCCCACCCACTGATTTCTGGAGAGGAGAGAGGAGGCAATGGAGGTTGAATCAGTCACCAATAGCCAAAGATGTAATCAATTATGCCTATGTAATGAAGGCTCCATTAAAAACTCAAAAGGATGAGGTTCAGAGACCTTCCAGGTTGGTGAACTAGAACACTCCCATGTACCACTATGCTAAGCCCCAAACTCCACAAGGACAGAGCTCCTTTGTTCAGGTCCTCACCCTATTATCTCTTCATCTGGCTACTGATTCATATCCTTTAATATCCTTTGTAATAATTCAATAATCTCGTAAGATGATTTCCAGAGTTCTGTGAGCCACTAGCAACTTAATTGAACCCAAGGACGGGGTCACGGGAACCTCTGACTTACAGCCTGTTGGGTAATAACATGGACTTGTAACTGGCATCGGAAGTGGAGGGCAGTCTTGAGGACTGATGCAAGCTGATATTATCTCTGGGTAGATAGCGTCAGAATTGAGTTGAACTGTAGGACACCCAGCTGGTGTTAGAGAACTGTGTGGTGTGGGGGACCCCTCCTCCAGTAGGAATTGGGTACTAAATCTTTAATGTCTACATTGTTACATCTTGACTTCATGATTTTTTTCCCCCTCAGGTTGAAGCATTGTGTATCTATTTCCCATTTTGGTAAATGAGCGTTTAGCTATCTTCCACTGAGAGCCCCCTCACCCCCACAATCATAAACTCTTACCTTCCCCTCCTTTCATCTTGTCAACATAATTATAATTCCATTTAGATCAGTATCTAATTGCTGTATCAAGGTGCCTCTGTAATATGCTAGGATTACTTTTCATTTCTTCTACAAGGTTGTTTTCCCTGGAGTTAACAACTGTCTTTTTTGTTTTACTTTGTTCTTAAATACTTATCCATAATTTAATCCCAAACTTTCTGCCAACTGTCTAAATCTCCTAAATAAATGTTCAGACACATTAGGTATTTAAGCAATTTCATTTCCTTAACAAAATCTGTGCTGGAGACTTCTGCCCTGATCCAATCTGTTGTAGTTGCCCTTATTGCATCAGGTCATCCTGAGGATTCCTCTGTCTCCCTCCTGTGTGCCATCAACCTTTTCCCATTTACCATGTCTTCTTTCGTGGTTTATTTTTGTTTTTCTAGAGTTCATCCTTCAGTGGTTTCCTCAAAAACGGTGAATAAAAGGTAAATTTTTGGAGAGCCTGCATATCTGAAAATATCTTTATTCTAGCTTCATACTCAATTAACAGTTTGTCTGGATACAGAATTGTAGATTAGAAATAATTTTCCTTCATGGTTTGAAAGCATTGTTTCACTGGCTTCTGGTTTCTAGCATAGTTACTGAGAAGTCGAAAACCATTCTGATTTTTGTGTTTTCTCTGTCTTTCTTTCTGCAACTTCTATCATCTGGATGTTGGCATTCCTACCCCGATCCATAATTTGCTTATCTGTTATACCCTATTTTTCATTTCTTTGTCCTTTTAATTTCTGGAAGATATTCTGAATTTCATAGTCTACTCCTTCTGTTGAATTTCAAACTTACTATATTTTTAATTTCTGAGAGTTCTTTTTTTAAAAGATTTTTTATTTTTTATTTGACAGAGAGAGAGAGCACAAGCAGGGGGAGAGATATGCAGAGGGAGAAGCAGACTCCCTGCTGAGCAGGGAGCCCGATGTGGGGCTCAATCCCAGGACCCTGGGATCATGACCCGAGCCGAAGGCAGACTTAACTGTCTGAGCCACCCAGGCACCCCTGAGAGTTCTTTTTCACTATCTGAATATCCCTTTTCATGGCCCTTTGTTCTTGTTTCATGAATATATTCTTTTGTCTCAATGAGAATATAAATAATAGAGGAATTTTTTGGAGTATCTAAAATTTTCATCTCTTGACATAGTCTGTTTCCTTCAAATTTAGTTTAGTCTCTGTCTTTAAGTTAGATGCCTGGAAATTCTTGGTTTCTGCTCCTATTTAAGGAGTTACTCAGAAGTTGTTTGAGGTCTACTGTGGACTTCAGTGTAGGGTCATCTGGCTGAGCTATCATGTCACAGAGCTCCTGACATTTTCTCTTTAGGGTTGGGCAGATTCCCTGGAGATGGAGCATCCTCTCTCCTGTCTGGAAGGTATTTAGCTTGATGATCTGTGTTGTGGGAGCCCAGTGTGGGGAGGTCTGATCTCTCTGTATTTGATATGTAAACATTCGTTCAATCCCATGTTTTTAGTGCTACACATCCTACTTTCAACTCTGATATGTCCTTGTCCAGAAACTCTGTTTTACTCTCACCAGTAAGTAAACTTCAGTTTCCTACCTGGAGCTGGGTAGGCACTTGTCCTATTGTGCAAAGCTAGCATGAGAGGCTAAGGATTTAATTGCCTCTTAAGACATTCAACCAACCCTTCTGTTTTAAGTCTCATATTTACTTCCCATCTTCAGATGCATCTACTGTCCCCACTTCTCAAGTCTTCAGGTAGCTCTGTGGAAACTCTTGGCTTTCTCTACTGGCTGGTTTAGAATTTAACTTTCTTTCTGTCCATCTCTCTTAGTTAGTTTGGACTGCTATATCAAAAACACAACAGGCTGGGTAATTTAAGCAACAAACATTTATTTCTCATAGTTCTAGAGGCTGGGAAGTTCAAGATCAAAGTGCCAGCAGACAATGGTGTCTGGTGAGAGGCTGCTTCCTAGTTCACAGATGACTATCTTCTCACTGTGTCCTCCCAGGTGGAAGGCCAAGGAGTTCTTTGGGGTCCCTTTCATAAGGCCACTAATCCCATTCATGAGCAGTCCACCGCCATGACCTAGTCACCTCCCAAAGGCCCCACACCTCCAAATACCATCACAATGGGGATTGGTTTATGAATTTTAGTGGGACACAAACATTCAGGCTATAGCACCATCTTTCCAGATTCCAAATTTTTTGTTGCCATTGTTTGCTCTCCTATTCTTATTATCTTTGAGCGTTAAAAAATACCCCTTTACACTCAGGGTGTTATAGGAAGGATAACAAATAAACATGCTTGATCTTTTCTTTTCTTTCTTTCTTTTTTTTTGAGTAACACATTCACATGGTTCAAGCTTCAGAAGGAAAAAAGATTATATAATGTAGTCTCTCTCCCATCCTTAATGCCCAGCCATCCAAAAGCCCTCCTAGGAAGAAACCAATGTCGCCAATTTCTGGCATCCCTCAGCCTACCTTAATCCTAGATTTTACTCTATATTATCAGCCTATTTGTATCCTTTTAGTCTTTGCTTTATTGCTATAGCTCCTATCATATTGTATGAAGAATTTCTTGAGGCAACAGATAAAAAACTGAAGGAGCCTAGCTTTTGGGGGGAGGATTAAAACAATGATAAGATTTATCTTTTTTATCCCTTCTATTTTATGTACACTTTCTCACCTTGTATGGCCCTGTTCACTGCCTCAGACACCAAGGAGTAACCACAAAAGCTTCTCCCCAGCTACTAATAAATCAGCTCTATAAGAAGGGATCTGAGAAATTGTTTTTGTGTGAATGACTAATACAGCCTACTCTGCCATTCTTCCCCTGAAGTGGCTGAATTTTCACAGGAGATAAAACTTAAGGTCAAAGGAATTAAACTCTAGTGGCTGCCATTTTGGGAGTCACCCAGGGCAACAGGTCACTTTTGCCAAGATGTGCTGTTACTGGGACTATGCTTACCAGGAAAACAGGGTCAAGCCAGAGCAGACTCTCAACACTAGACGATTTTCAAACTATGCAAATGCCAAAGAAGCTATCTCTTAATATAGGGAGCACCAAAGCTGAATAGGCCAACTGAAACATTCATACATTAATAAAGATGCTGCTTATAGTCATTTTCCATCTAAATAATAATGTTGGGAAACAGTACTGATTAACAAAATTACCATGAAGTAAACTTAAAATAAAAATTATCCATAAATTGTGCTTTTTAAAATGAGTGTCTTCAAAAATGTAACTGAACCCAAGATAGCAAAATGTTAGCTTCCAGTTCTATGATAAAGTAGATGGTATCAGACTCACTTTCTTGCCATAAACAATAAAAACTTGACAAAATATATAAAATAACAGTTACCTGGCTCAGAGAGCAACCAACACAGAAACTCAAGCAGGGAGCAATTGTTTTGATAGAGGGATGAGGCAGAAATAAAAGTTCGATGCTGCTAAGGTGGCTGAGATTTGGGGAGCAGGGTGGTAGAGATGGTTGAATGTGAGGGAGGGAACCCAGAAATCTACATGGAAATTGCCCTTGGATCCTTGGCTAACTCTTGGGCTACTGAGTGGTGGCTGAGACTCCTAAAAGTCTGGGAGAAAGTATGTGCTGTGAAGCTGAGACACTCTGAGTGGAAATGCCAGGTATTAAACAGTATTGGAAAGATGTGGGATTTGGGGCGATGGGAGAGTGGAAGACATAGGTGAACATACCAAACATTGACTTACAACTCAGAAAAGCCACCCATAAGATTATCAATCATACTTAGCAGTAAGGGGACCCTAAAGTAGATATTCCCTAAATAAGTCCTTCTAGTAACTTAGCTGACTGAACAAATTTAAAGACTCTATAGAATACTATAAGATAGTCTAGAGTAAATCTAGCATTTACAGTGTCTGGCATATAATAAATATTTACTAAATATTGCCCTCCACCCCCTGAAAACTGTAAAAGGCACCAATTATCAAGAGATAAAACAGTGATTAAAAGCAGAGCTAATCCAGATATTTGACTTAGCAAAGACTCCAAAATAACTGTGATTAATATAGTCAAAAGAAAAGAGATAGAAAAACCAGATGAAAAAATAGAATATTTGAACTTAGAAGCCACAAAAATAAAAAATCCAAAAAACTTCCCAGAACTTCCAAAAACAGTATCAGAGATTAAAAACTCACTGGATGGATTCAACAGTAGAGTAGATATGCAGCAGACAGGATTAATGAGCCAGTAGATAGGTCAATATTATATATCCCAAATAAAGCACAAAGAGAAAAAAAACAGAAAAAGCAAAACAGAAAGTAATATAGAGCCATAGTCAGATGATCTAACATGCATGCAATTAGACTCACATTAGCTGGAAAAAGAAAGAATGGAAAAGAAGACAAATTTGGAAAAAATGGCAAATAATATTCAAAATCTGAGGAAACATATCTACCCCACAGATTCAAGAAGCTCAGTGATCCTCAGGCAAGACAATAAACAGAACCAAACCTAGGTACATCACAAATTGATAAAAAGCAAAGATAAAGAGAAAATCTTAAAAGTACCCATGGTGGGGTAGGGGGCGGGGAAAGGACACATTATCCTCCAGGAAACAACAATAAGAATGAATGTTGATGGAAGTTAAAAACATGTTACTAAACATGTTTTTGTTTAGTAAAACAAACTGGCTCAAAATGGCTCAACCAAGAAATCAAAGAGGACATCAAAATTACATAAGGAGACAAATGAAAATGAAAACACAATGGTCCAAAATCTTTGGGATGCAGCAAAAGTGGTTCTAAGAGGGATGCTTATAACCATGCAGGCCTACCTCAAGAAGCAAGAAAAATCTCAAACATTAACGACCTAACCTTACCCCTAAAAGAGCTAGAAAAAGAACAAACAAAACCCAAAACAGTAGAAGGAAGGAAATAATAAAGATTAAAGTAGAAATAAGTGAAATAGAATTTTAAAAAACCCCAACAGAACAGATCAATGAAACCAGGAGCTGGTTCTTTGAAAAGATCAACAAAATTGATAAACCTTTAGCCAGACTTATTTAAAAAAAGAGAGAGGACTCAAACAAAATCAGAAATGAAAGAGGAGAAATAACAACCAATATCACAGAAATACAAAGGGTTATAAAAGAATATTATGAAAACCTATATGACAACAAATTGGACAAACTAAAATAAATGGATAAATTCCTAGAAACATATAACCTCTTAATCAGGAAGAAACATATAACTCTCCCGAATCAAGAAGAAATAGAAAATTTGAACAGATCGATTACCAGGAATAAAATTGAATCAGTAACAAACAAAAGTCCAGCACCAGAGAGCTTCATAGGTGAATTCTACCAAATCTTTTTTTTTTTTCTTTTTTACTGGCTTCTTAGAGTTTATTTTCTACTTGGTATAAGGCACATGGTTACAGGGCGTCAGGAAAGTTTGCATATGGCATGGATAGTAAGAGTGGGGCTTTCTCAACTTCCTTTTTGGTGTTTTGCTGTTTTGATATAAAAGAACCCAAGTGCTTCTGTTTGCTGCAGCCTGCCTAGTCTACATAGAGGGGAGGGGCGGGGGAGGAATGGCTCTGATGAGCCTAGTGCCTCCTGAAGCCTGGTGGTTGTGGTGGCCACGCAGGATCAGGGCCTGGTGTTGGCTTTGCTAGGCTGGCCACCAGGCTGCTTCCTCATGGCTTCCAAAGCCAAGTCACAGGTGACAGTGTCACTGGAGGCCTGGGGAGATTCTGAGCATTCTGGGGACTCCAACACTATAGGCATGAACGGGAGAGTGGACTTCCCCCAAAAGAAGCTTGCCCACCAGTGACCCAGGTGGGCTTTTGGGAGACTGGGGTGGTGGGGGATGGCTTCCCCAGGATACTCTGCACTTCTGCAAGAGCTGTTACTGGAAGTGGAACCCAGGTGGTGCCGGTAATAGTTGTGGGTGGCCACAAGTGAGCCACTGGAGGGGATGGCTGCCAAGCGGTTGCTTGTGGGTTGGTGGTGACCCCTGGAGGGCCTCGGCCTGTGATCACAGGTGGCAGGGATGGGGACACTAGGCCATGGAGCATTTGCAGAGGAGACTGATGAAGGCCACTCGGTGACCAAGGCACAGGCAGGGTCTCTAACAACATTTAAAGAAGAATTAATACCTATTTTTCTCAAACTATTCCCAAAAACAGAAGAGGAAGAGAAGTTTCCAAATTCATTCTATGAGGCCAACATTATCCTAATACAAAAACCAGATGAAGATACTACAAACAAAAAGAACTACAGGCCAATATCTCTGACGAACATAAATGCAGACAAATATTAGCAAACCGAACCCAACAATACACTAATAAAAATCATTCACCATGATCACTGGGATTTATTCAATGGATGCAAGAGTGGTTCAATATTCACAAATCAATCAATGTGATAAATCACATTAAGTGAGAAAGGATAAAAACCGTATGATCATTTCAATAGATGCAAAAAAAAAAAAAAAAAAGCATCTGACAAAGTACAACACCCATTCATGATAAAAACCCTCAACAAAGTAGGTTTAGAAGGAACAAACCTCACATAATATAGGCCATCTAGGAAAAACTCAAAGCTAATCATCCTTAATGGGAAAAAACTGAGAACTGTCCCCCTAAGGTTAGGAACAACACAAGGATGTCCACTCTTATCCCTTTCATTTAACATAGTCCTGGAAGTCCTAACCACAGCAATCAGACAAGAGAAATAAATAAAAGGCATCCAAATTGGTAAGGAAAAGGTAAAACTTCCACTATTTGCAGATGACATGATAATATATATAGAAATCCCTCAAGACTCCACCAAAAAAACTACTATAACTGATAAATGAATTCAGTAAGGTCACAGAATACAAAATTAATATACAGAAATCAATTGCATTTCTGTACACTAACAATGAAGTAGCAGAAGGAGAAATTAAGAACACAACCCCATTTACAATTGCACCAAAAATAATAAAATACCTGGGAATAAACTTAACCAAGGAGGTGAAAGACCTGTACTCTGAAAACTATAAAATGTTTGATGAAAGAAATTCAAGATGACACAAGCAAGTGGAAAGATATTCCATACACATGGACTAGAAGAACAAATACTGTTAAAATGTTCATACTACCCAAAGCAATCTACTGATTTAATGCAATCCCTATCAAAATATCAACAGCATTTTTCACAGAACTGGAGCAAATACTCCTAAAAGTTGTATGGAACCACGAAAGACCCCAAATAGCCAAACCAATCTTGAAAAAGGAAAAAAAAGAACAAAACTGGAGGTACTACAATCCCAGATTTCAAGAAATACTACAAAGCTGTGGTAATCAAAAAGTATGTTATTGGCACAAAAATTGACACATAGATCAATGAAAAAGAATGGAGAGCCCAGAAATACACCCACATTTATATGGTCAATTAATCTTCAACAAAGGAGGCAAGAATATACAATGGGAAAAACACAGCCTCTTCAACAAACGGTGTTGGGCAAACTAGACAGCTACATGCAAAAGAATGAAATTGGACCACTTTCTTACACTATACACAAAAATTAACTCAAAAATGGATTAAGGACCTAAATGTGAGACCGGAAACCATAAAAATCCTAGAAGAGAGCACAGGCAATAAGCTCTCCAACATGGGACATAGCAACATTTTTCTAGATATGTCTCCTGAGGCAAGGGAAATAAAAGCAATAAGAAACTATCAGGAATACATCAAAATGAAAAGCTTCTGCACACTGAAGGAAACAATCAACAAAACTAAAAGGCAACCTACCGAGTGGGAGAAGATATTTGCAAATGACACATTCGATAAAGGGTTAGTATCCAAAATATATAAAAATTTATATAACCCAACACCAAAAAACCAAATAATCCAATTAAAAAGGGGCAGAAGACATGAACAGACATTTCTCCAAAGAAGATATCCAGATGGCCAACAGACACATGAAAAGACGTTCAACATCACTCATCATCAGGGAAATGCAAATCAAAACCACAATAAGATATCACCTCACACCTGTCAGAATGGCTAAAATAAAAACACAAGAAACAACAAATGTTGGCAAGGACGTGGAGTAAAAGGAACCCTCTTGCACTGTTGGTGGGAATGTAAATTGGTAAAGCCACTGTGGAAAACAGTTTGGAGGTTCCTCAAAAAATTAAAAATAGAATTACCATACCATCCAGTAATCCACTAATAGGTATTACCTAAAGAGTATAAAAACACTAATTTGAAGGGACAAATGTACCCCTATGTTTATAGCAGCATTATTTACAATAGCCAAATTATGGAAGCAGCCTAAGTGTTCATTGATAGATGCACGGATAGAGAAGATGTGGTACACACACACACACACACACACAAAGACACGCATGCACGCGTGCGCGCGCACACACACACACAGGAATATTACTCAGCCTTAAAAAAGAATGAAATCTTGCCATTTGAACAATGTGGATGGACCTAGAGAGTATAAGGCTAAGTAAAGTAAGTCAGAGAAAGACAAATACCATATGATTTTACTCATATGTGAAATTTAAGAAACCAAACAAAGAGAAAAAGAGACAAAAAACAGACTCTACAGAAAACTGATGGTCACCAGAGGGGCAGTGGGTGGGGGGATGGATGAAATAGGTGAAGGGGATTAAGAGAACACTTATTATCATGATGAGCACTGAGTCATGTATAGTTGTATAGAACTGTCGAATCCCTCTATTGTATGCCTGAAACTAATATAACACTGTATGTTAACTATACTGGAATTAAAAAAAAAAAAGAATGTTGACTTAAGAAAAATTACACGCACACACAGAAAAATTCACAAAGTAAAAGATTTTAAAAGTTCTGAAGAAAAAAAAAGTCAACTAAAAATTCTATACCCAAGGAGGATGCCCTTTAGAAAGAAGTGTGCAGTAAGGATGCTCTCAGAAAAATAAAACAAATGAGTGTTCATTTCTTGTAGAGAATTGCCCTATGAGTAATACCAAAGGGTATGATGAATCTAAGACAGGATGTTCTTCAGGCTCAAGAGCAAATGCTCTGATATGGAAGTATACAATTTTAAGAAGGAATCAGTAGCTCCAAAATGTAAACATATGGATAAATATAGAGACTATTGACCATTAAAAACAATAGTGATAATAATGCCTTGTGGGGTTTATCACTTAGTAGAAATAAAATATATGGCAAGTGTAACAAAAATGTTGGCAAGGGGAAAACAGAATACACTTTAAGTTTCTTGCTTGCTCGGGCAATGCTGAGGTAAACTGTAATAGATTAATTTGGAAATATCTATAGTAACCACTAAAGAGCTCAAGCCCCACATTGGGGTAGAATTGACTTAAAAAAAAAAAAAAGAATAGGGGCGCCTGGGTGGCTCAGATGGTTAAGCGTCTGCCTTCAGCTCAGGTCATGATCCCGGGGTCCTTGGATCGAGCCCCACGTCGGCCTCCTGGCTCAGCGGGGAGCCTGCTTCTTCCTCTCCCCCTGCTCATGCTCTCTCTCTCTCTCTTTCTGTATCTCTGTGTCTCAAATGAATAAATAAAATCTTTAAAAAAAGAAATTAAAAAAAAAGACTAAAAAAATGAAAGATGTTTAAAAAAATTAATAAAATAAAGTAAAAGAAAAGGGAATGAAGGAGGAAAAAACAGAACAGATAAATGCAAAACAAATGACGAGAATTAAACTTAACTAAATCAGTATTTATATGTAAATGACATAAACAATCTAATTAAAATACAAAAACTATCAGATTGGAATTTAAAAAACAGAGATACAACTAAAAAAAACAAACCCCAGATGCAACTAAAAAACCCCAGCAATTTACTTTTCAGCAGGTTGAAAATAAATGATTTATACCATGGCAAATAACAAAAAGAAAGTTTTTGCTATGTCAATATGAGATAAATAGATATTAAAGTAAGACGTATCATGAGAAATAACTAGAGACATTTCACAATGATAAAAGGGTCAATGCAACAGAAAGATAAATGTCCTAAACATTTATGCATCAAATAACTTAGCTTTAAAAGAAATAAAACAAAGCTGAGGATAAAAATAAGAAACAGACAAATCTATAGTTATCACCAGAGATTTTAACACACCTCTCTCACTAACACTTACTATATCAATAAGGATATAGAAGATTTGAACATGACTAATCAACTCAATTTAACGGACATACATAGAACAGTATATGCAACAACTGCAGAATAGAGATTCTTTTCAAGTACACATGGCACATTTACCAAAATAGATTATATTCTTAGCCATCAAGTAGATCTCAACAAATTTCAAAGGTTTAAAATTATGTTTTCTGACCACTATGGAAATGAGCTAAAGTGCAAGAACAGAAAGATGAGAAAAATCTCCAAATGACTGGAAATCAAGCAACACTACAAGTCTAAGTAACCCATAGGTCCAAGAAGTCACAATCGAAACTAGAATTAATCTCTAAAAGCTAACAGGGCCTGTCCAGGGCCAGGGCAGTCAGGCAATGAAAAAGAGACTGGAGGATGTTAGCTCTGGAAGGGATCCTGGGGCAGTAGACAAATCCTGTTTTACCCTGGAAGGGAATGCAGTCTTAGAAAGGTCAAGTGGCCTGCACAAGGTCTCACAGATAGTCAAGAGGCAGGGCAGGGACACTAAATGCTGCCTCCCTGATTCCAAATGCAGAAGATTTGCCCCCTTTCTTGAGCATGTGCAGAAATCAACACACGAGAGTTAAGACATGTGGGATGACTCTAATTTTAATGGATACTCACTGCTTTCATATGCCTCAAACTCTTGTCCTTATTTAGATGTTTATGCAATTACTTCCACATTACACTCCATCTTGGTGTCTCTTGTATTCATAGCCCTAAGTATTGATACAAATACTGCTGCTATTTACCTCTGGTCTGACCTCAGTTTGACAAAATGAGTATAAATAGAGAAAGAGTAAGTAACAAAAGCTGCCCTCTGTCCACCAATCTGCATTTTGGTCATTCCTGACCGAGTAGCTGCCTTCAAATTTATCCTTTCCTTCCTTTTTTCTATCGCTACTGCCTCCTCCTGTCTCCTGCTCAGACCTCCAGCTGTCCCTTTCCAGTTCATGTCTTTCCTGGCTGCCAAAGGCATTTTTCTAACAGTCCCTACTGTGTCTCTTCTCTGCTTAACATGATTCTGTGTGTTCCCCAATTCATCAGGATGAAGTCCATTCAAAATGCTCCCCAGCCCGGCCTCAACCCACCTACCATCCCACCTTTCAAGCTTCACCTCTCTGCACCACCCCCACATGCACCCTACCCATCTGTTACCTGCAAAAGGCAACATTTGTGCCTTTGAACCTGCTGTTCTCATTGTTCATCTTCTGTTAGCGCTTTTAGATAAAGCTGAAATGGACTCTCTTCCATGAAATCTTCCCTGTCCCCAAACTGGAATCATTTCCCTCTTTGACACTCTCTGCCCTTCCCCTGTACATACTGATTGGCCTTTATCATATCTCTGGTGTTACAACTATAAATGCATATGCCTGCAGCCTCTAGCACCAGAACACAATCTTACTGAAGGCAGGGCTGTAACCCCTACACCTAGCTTGATACTGGAATAAGTGATGGCTTCCGTATCTGGGGTAACAGAGGATGAGCCTTTTCTAACACAGAAGAAATACAAACATCAGCTGACCTGCCATAAAGACAGGTGCCTAGAAGGGATGCGATGGGTAGAAGTCAAACGGTATCACCAGCAGGCCAGGACTGCACCACAGTAGTGTCTGATGTTCACAGTGGGTACTCTGCTGAAAGGTCATTTCCTCTCACAGGGTCTGCCCCCTTTCTAGAGGGCCATGACCAGAGTCTAGTGAGATGTGTCCAAGGGGGTATAGCCTGCCGAAGTACAGCAGGGTAGTAAATCAGTGGATGGCCTCAGTCATTAGGAGCTTCTCCAAGAGGAGCTTTTCTTCCCCACAAGGACATTTCAACTTCAGCAGGTCTGAGGTAAAGAACGGAGTTTATTTTAAAGGGAAAATAAAAATTCCCAGGTGAATTAATGCACCACTCTCCAAATTAAAAACCCTGAGGTAAACCAAAGTGCTGTCTCTCAGATAAACACCCACTTCTATGAATCATGAATTTCTGAAAGAGAGAGACAGAACCATTTGTTCAGTCTGTGGATCAATGAAGGATACAGCAATAGTGAGAATAGGCGGGTACTATGTGCACAAGGAACAAGTGCAAGGATGTTTGTTGGGGCATTATTTGTGTCAAAAGCTTGGAAACAAATGTTTTTCAACAGAAGAATGGATAGATTTTTAAATATGTCATCAATAAAACACTCTAGGGGCGCCTGGGGGGGCTCAGTTGTTAACCGTCTGCCTTCGGCTCAGGTCATGATCCCAGGGTCCTGGGATCGAGCCCCGCATCGGGCTCCCTGCTTCACGGGAAGCCTGCTTCTCCCTCTCCCACTCCCCCTGCTTGTGTTCCCTCACTCGCTGTGTCTCTCTCTGTCAAATAAATAAATAAAATCTTTAAAAACAAAAAAACAAAAAAACCCCACTCTGCTCTGGTGAACATGGCTGAACTGGGGCTGCACCTAGCAGCCCGGATGAATTTCAGAAGTATACTTTTGAGTGGAAAAAAATAGTTGTGTAAGGATATGCACAGCATGACACTGTCCATATAAAGTTTTATAGAAAATAAGGCGATACCTTATCTAGGGAGACCTCACACATGCAGTCCGGGTATAAAGGCACACAGAGCAATGATAAGGAGCATATTCAGGGCGGGGCTTATCCCTGGGGGATAAGGGGAGAGAGAAGGCCTGTGATCAGGGAAGGGGGGGGTGGGGCTTCAACTAAGTATCCCAGTCACTCTTTTTCTTTTAATTTTTAAAAAATTTTTATTATTTTTTATGTTTTTAAAAAGATTTTATGTATTCACTTTAGAGATAGATGGAGACAGAGTGTGAGAGAATGAGAGAGAGCATGAGCAGGGAGAGGAACAGAGGGACAGAGACAAGCAGACTGTGCTGAGCACAGAGCTCCACACGGGGCTTGATCCCAGGACCCTGCAATCATGACCTGAGCCGAAAGCAAGAGTTGGACACTTAACTGACTGAGCCACCCAGGCCCCCATCCCAGTCACTCTTTGGCTGAGTGTGGTATGTATGCTCTCATTACATTCACTAAGTCTTTTTGCATGCCTTAAGTATTTCATAATAAGGTTAATAGTGAAAAAAAGTTCTCAAGTATTCTATGTAAAATCTCCAGTGTTAGGTATTTTAATGCTCTGAGGGCAAAGGATAAAATCCACCACGAGTTTATCAGTCTCTTTTAAGTAAGGGGTGAACTGGGTTCCCCGCCGGGCCTTGCATGGGCAAAATACTGTTTTTAGTGAACCTTACCCTCCCTACTCCTCCGCATTTCCCTCCCTGACTCCTCAGCTTTAAGCTGCACTGCACCCTCTTCTTCTGAGAGCAAGCAGCAGATCAACTGCAACACTGCCTGCCCAGTGTAATGAGTCTGACGCCTGCCACAGAGTACTGAGTCCCCGTGGACCTCTCAGGTGGCTGCGGTGTCATGGAAAGAATCCTGCACAGATGGCTCAGGGGATGTATGGTAACTACCTGTGCCACTCGTCCAAGTCTGTGGACCTCTCCTGGCCTAGGTGGCTTCATTTGTAAAGTGGATGGTTTGGATCTCTCAGGTACATCCCTTCCAGCTCTGAAATCTTTGGCACCACAAGCTGCATCCAAAAGACTCTCAGATCTGGTTCTCACCAAGGAGGAAACCTCACGATCAGTTGCCTCTTGCCCTGAACTCTGACACTGGGGAGTTGCACTGGTGTCAGGGTGAGCAAGTTATTTATTAAGAGTGTTCCACAGAAATGCTCTCCCACTTGCCTGAGTCACAGTGAAAACAGGAAGCCCACACCTTTTTCTTCTGAGGACCATCCCATGTGCCTACCACCTTCCACCAGCTGTAAAAACGTCTTCATGAAACCCCCACAGAGCCAAAGCCAAAGGGCGCTGTGTGCGGGAGGGGGTGGGATGTCGGGGCAGGAGGCATGCAGGCTGCTTGCCCACAGGAAACCCGCAGCAAAGTCTAGACAGTTCAAGGAGGAATCAGTCCAAGGAGGAATCCGTCCAAGAAGTCTGCCCGGAGATAAGGCACTTCCTAAGTAGTCTCTGCCCCTCAGGCATAAATTACTTCATTTATCCAACAATGGTACAACCGTAAAACTGAGCATAGGACATGGAGCTTAAAATAAAATTTAAAAAATTATAATAGCCCCGCCCCCCCCGTTAAAATAGAAAATGGAAGCACATATACAAGGTTCACAAGCTGAGTCTCCTTTCAGTCCTATCCCCAGCCAACCAGTTCTCTTCCCCAGTAGCAACCACTGTTCTCAATTTCTGGTATATCCCTTAGAGTTCAGGCATATACAAGGATATAAACATATAAACACATACACACACATGTATATACACATGTGATTCTTTAAAAAACATAGTACACATGTTCTATATTCTGGTTTTGGTAATTTTTTCTTTTGAAAAGTTTAAAATGTAGAGAAAACTTGAATCGATACCCCCATCTTATTCCCATAAATATGTTGTTATTTTCCATTTTTTTCTTAATCTATGTTTATTTTTTTCCCTGAACCCTGAAGTGTATACTGCAGATATCATGATACTTATCTTCTGAATACATTAGCATGTGTCCTGTAAGAATAAGGGCATCCTCCTACACACCCATAATAACATCATCACACCTATGAAAATTAACATTAATTCAAACTATCATCTTAATATGGAGTCCATATTCAAATTTCCCCAACTGTGTCAAAGGTGAACTTGCTTTTCACATTTACTACTCTATCCAGGAGAGTTTTCTGTACTATTCAAATAGAAACTCTTCAATCTTTGTGACAAGTAAATAATAGTGGTTAACATCTATTTAGTGCTTACTGTGTGTAAGGCACTCTTCTAAGATTTTTCTTCTGCCATCCCTGGGTTAATTTTCTTTCTGTTTTTTTTATAATGTCATAAGTCTGATGCATAATTTCTTTTATTTTCATTCATTTCTGTTATCCATTTAAGAACTTAGGTTGGTGAATTTTCCTAAGTACTGTATTAGCTGTGTCAAAAAAAAAAATTATATGTAGAATTTTCACGTTATTTTCTAGATAGTCTACAATTTTCATTTTGATTTCCTCACTGACCCAGGTGAGGAAAGTGGGAGTTTTAAAAATTCCCAGTGCTGTTTTATTTTTGTGTTTTAATTTTTTAAATTTGTATTTCTTAGTCGTATTATAGAGTGATCATGTTTTCTTGTGCTATTTCTACTTTTTTGATATGTACCGTGGTTTTCTCAGTGTCCTACTATGTGGTTAATTTTTGTGGCAATTGAAAAGAAAAAGGTTTATCAACAAATCTACCTTATTAGTTAAGGAAGCAGCAGTTTTATGTTTCTACATCCATACCAAATTCAGCATGTTAGAATTCAAATATTTTTATATTTTTGGCCTGGGAATTTGAGACGTTTCATCCTTACCACTCTGTCATGCAATTGTGCTTAATGTTGGTCTTACATGGCATATCCCTTCTACTGAATTAAAGAACCTTAGCAATGGAAAAGTATTTAAAGGGCATTTAAGCCAACCTCCATTTAGTACAGGAGTTTCCCTTACAGCACCCCCAAAAGATGTTCAAATGGATTTAACTTGAATTATTGCCATGCCGGGAAACTCAGTATACTGCTTAAGTTGTGGTGCTTATGGCCTCTATCAGATGGTCAAGGATTAAAGTCCTCAGCAAGTATTAATTGGCTACCCACTCTGAGGACTACATTGCTCAGTGCACTTTCGGGAACACACAAGAGAAGGTTGATATTATACTAGAGCTGTGGTTCCCAAAGTGTGTGCCTCAGGGCACTGCAGTGAATTTGCATCATAGGATGGGATATTTTAAATTTTTCAGGAAAACAAGATACACAATATCTGTCAGGCACTGCAGAAACTACCAGATCAAGGTAGTTTATAGCTTCAACATTTTAGTTTGTGCTATATTCCTTTTGATGATCTCATATTTTTGCAAAACTGGGGTTTTGGCAGTTGTATCATAAAAAGTATTACGTGAAAATCAACATAGAACAGGAAAGGAATGTGGCAGTGTCCCATCTGATTCCAAGCTTTGGGAAGCTGTGCAGTACCCAACAGGAACATAAATCGTATTAGTAAATAACTACGGTTATTTCAGAATAAAACAATGACATGTTCTTTCAATTTATGTGCAGTATTTTTTCAAAGAGCTACTCATTGTTAGGTCAGGACTATTTATTGAGTCCTCACTGCTTCATAAATGAAACTTCTATGTATTTCTTTTGGCCTTGTGGGCTCCGAGAGCACCATCTGCGAACTTCTCTGGGAGCTCATAGCTGAGTTTCAGAGACCAGCGCTCATGACAGCAATGCAATCAGGATGTCAGACGTTATGGTTAGACACTCTCATCGAATCAGCACACGTTTCAGGAGATCAAAGTGGAGGGAGTATTAGTCAGACTGGAGCACAACATAGGACAGAGTCAAACAAGTGCGATTGGCCTAGCCCCTGTGGGGTGGGAATGCCTGAACCACAGACAGGAGAAGGAGAACCTTTACAAGAGCAAAGAGCATTGGGAATGAATATGGCCTGTTCTGGAGGCAGTGAAGACACTGGTCTGGTGGGGTCGGGGGGGAGCCTTGGAGGAGCAGCTAAGGAGTTTAGAGTTTTTATTGGGTGTTTGGTCCCAGCAGTGATAATGTTAAAAACCAGTGTTTTAGAAGATTAATCCAAGTGGGGTAGCAGATGGGACTGGAGGGTGAGAAGGTAGGAAATTACATCACCTGAAATAGCAATGCGCCTATATAGAACAAGCCTGATAGAATACACAGTAGGTGTCAGTCCCCTCCCTCAGCAGCCACACTACATGGAGTCCACACAGCAAAGTTCTCAAAGCTATAATCCTAAGAACAGGAATCATAGCCCTTGATTGCACGCTTGGAAAATTGCTGTTTTAGGATTCTTTCTAACTGGGACACACTGGAATTGAGTTTACAGAAATTCTGCTTGGAGATCATAGCCTTGTTTCTAGGAAAGTATACAAAAAGAGGGGCTAAATATAGAATAGGAGAAAAGAATACTGGATCGAGAGCCAGGATACTTGAAATTCAGTCTAATTTTTGACCAAAAACTCACCAGAGAGTAGTCCTAGGCCTCCTTTTCTTCACTCTTAAAATGAGGGCTCTATGATGTGAGACATGAAGAAATTCTAAATTGCCAAAGAGGGCTCATTTCTATCTGAGGAATCAGGTCCAATCTTTTTGTATACTGATAAGTAGAGCCAAAATTGCAGTTTTAATATTTCATTCCAATTTGCATGAAGCATTTATATCAACAAAGGGCTCTATACTATTAAAATATCATAATCTGGGCTTCTGTAAACTATTATTACTATAATAGCAGTGAATGTATACAAGAGACTGGAATATTGGCAGAGACTTCTAGGGAACAAAAATCAGCGTCATGTACCAAAGCTGCCCCATGACGACAACTCACAGACAACATTTAAAATAAAAATTAAGCAAATGATCTGCTTTGTGTCTCAAGGGAATAAACAAGCTCTGTACAACCTGCATGAAGACAGAGTAGGAGCATCCAAGTATGACAGGGAGAAGACGATGGAAAATCAGCGGAAATCAGAGAATGACTGCTTAGAACTTGACACAGTTACAGATACAAGAAATACCCAATAAAGGCCACATCAGAAGGGACATTAGGAAAGTCCTATGGATTTGTGTTTATTTTATTTTAATTCAAGCAATGACAGCTTTATTTTTCCTTTCCAACTTCAGAAGGAATGATAATGCATCCCACGCAATCAGCCCATAAAGCACTCCTGATTCTTTACTCAAATTGGGTAGAAGATCAAATGAGACAGTATTGGAGACCCCCTAGGGTGATGGGATTATTAAATGTCAGGACTTGGGGATGAGTCACAGAAGAGGTCTCTGGCTTTTTAAATGGCCCCTGGATATTGCAGTCTCTTTGATAGCCCTAAAATGTCTTTTTAGAGGCACTGGTCTAGCGGGGGCACAAAACCTCAGTAGCCCCCAAAGAAGAGCAGGATAAACATGGCCATAGTAGGCTTCTAAACACAGCTCTGGGTTGCAGCTTTTGCTAGGGTAGGGAGGCTGAGGTTGTTTTACAGTGGAGGAGGTGGGGGAGTGGAAAGGGAGGGGGAAGAAAAAACATTCTCTCATCCTTGGGAAACTTGCAGAATTACTTCCCTCGATGAGTTTGTTCAAGCGAAATCTCCACCTCCCACCCTTGCTTACAGGTCATCGAACCCATTCACAGATTAGGAAGTGACCCACAAGTACCGGAGTGAGGAGAGGGGTGTGGTGGTGGAAACGCTTGGAGAGAATGCCGTATCCTGTTTAACTTGGCCTTGCCAACGTTTCTTTAGTTAAAGAGCAAAAACGTCCTACTTCCAATGGCCTTTCCCTTCATAAAATGGGCTGTTCTCCACATTTACTTCATTTCACCTCTCCTGCATTAATCTCCTCATCTGCACCATTGTGTAGAAAATGCCTGGAAATAAAAATGTGATACACTTGCAAAAGGTAACACAATACACCGTAAGTCCTTATAGTGCAAATGAACTGAGTCAATGTCCCCTGAATATGCTCTTCATTTCACTGTTGGCCACTCAGACAAGAGGAAATAAAGGGTGAATGTGGGAAATAAAACTAGATAAAGTATGCTGGTGGCCAGAACTACAGAAGGGCTCTCTAAAGCCACATTTATGAACAAAGGCAAAACACAAACTTGGTGAGAATGACGGACACTGGGAACAACACCTTGAAGTTCTGGAAAGTTTAGAGAGTTAGCATTAGTACAAATGCAAAACCTTCGATGAGGCTGCAGGTGGATAAATCAGCCTCGTTGCCCATGTCCTAGCAAGGTGCCTTTTCCTCACGGCCTTTAGGAAACTGCCTATGATTTTCTGCAGCAGAAATAACTTGAGTGGTTTGGTCTGGGCACCCCCACTGCCTGTCAACCAATAGAACAGGGAGCTACCAATATCACCAAGGTTGTGGGGTTGGAGTCCCTGTAACCCTGTGTCCTTGTAGGAGACCACGTGAGAGCAAGGGTGCCCAAATCGCCATCTGCTATGGTTTTCCACTCTGTTGCCCCATCCTATATACCTAAACTTCTCTCTCATCATCTTCCAATCCCACCCCATGCCTGCCTGCCTACCTTCACCTTGTGCTCCTCAATTCTGTCACACTTCAAGATCCGTAACAGTCCTTGCCTCCTTCCCCAGATGTTCTAGCCCACGGCCATTTTACTAGAACTCACCTGAGCCTGTGCTGTGTGCCTACGAGCAACCATGGAGTATCAGGGTTGGATGAGGCCTTACATGGCATCTGTTCCAAAGCTCTACAAGGTGCATGAATCCCTCCCACAACCCCTCTGACAAGTGGCCACTGGGGCCCTACGACTGGTATGAGGTCCATCCTCCATAAATGTGAGTCCTCCACACCCAAACACAGGCATGAGGCCACCTATTCCCTTCACTGAGCAGCTTCAAGTGTGAGTAATGGAATCAGAGACCCTTCTTCGTAACCTCTCCCTAATCCTAACCCAGCCTTCCTGGGCACCAAGCCTTATGTGCCTCACACATAGGACAGCTTTCAGGTATCTGAGGATGGGACACGGGCATCCCTTCTCTTCTTCCAAATAACTACTCATTCTTTTATTTAAGAATGTTCCAGGTAATGTGATTTCTGATCCTGGTTCTCAACGTCTCTCAGCATCTTTAGGTGTGGTCATCTGAAGTGAGGTCAGTATTGTATCCAGGCGTGGGTCCTGGCCATTCAATTTCGAGAAATGAAGAGTTCACAGTGCAGAAGCTATCTGTCATGCCCCTTCATACCACTGCTTTACCCACACTGTGCTGGCAAGCATCCATGATCTCTCCCCACAGGTGCTATTTATTCTACACTCACAGAAACTTTTTTTTTTTAATAATCTAAGGACTTACACTTGGCCTGCTATATTTCAACTTCCTAGGTTCATCCTTGTTCTGTCATTATCTCTTTAGATCTTGATTTTAGTGCTCTCCCAGGTTTAGCATCACCCATGAATTAGCTAGGTGTGCCACTTTTGTCCTAATCTAAATCATGGATAAAAATGCTGAAAAAGACAGTTTTGAAGACTTACTCTTTTGACATATCATCTTCCCTTTGGGCTGTAAACTGCTTTATGCAATACTGTGCATATAATAAATGCTTACATACATTGTTGAATTATTCTAAATTCTCCCCCATATATGTTATAATTATATTTTCATGGTAATGATGGAATCTATCTTAATTCTTTCTTGCTGGGTTCATCTTTTCTCTCTAAGTCTCCCTCTTGCTTTTGCCCTCAGAACTCTGGGAACACAACGTAGCCTGCAAAGACCAATAAATACACATTATGTCAATAACATGTTCCTTAAATCCTTTTGTGGAGTCTATCCTGATTGGCTGTAAAGTCAGAGTGTAGAAAACCCATTGCATTAAAGCAGATAACATCTGTGAATCCTCTGATTTCCTGTTTGGCTCCAAAGTCAATATAATAAAAGCTTCTTGTAGATATTTTTACCGTAGGATAAACAGACTAAGCTCCATTTTTAAATACAAGGATTTGAGTATGGCAGTGCATGCCAAAATGGGGGCTTCTGTGTACCTCCTGTAAAATCTTCTTGTAATATTTTTCAGTAGAAACAGTTCAAGATGGTCAACATTAACAAGGAGAGTGCAACGGTGATACTTCTCTTCAAATGCATTCCTCATCCCCAAGAAAACTGAAAACATAATCAGGGGAAAGATAATCCTACTTTGACAGAAAAAGGAAAGCAGGAATCTGAGCATGTTGGAAGCTCAGTGGATATCTGATGATTCTAAGAACCACACTCTTGTTCAGCTTAGAAAACACTATACCTTGAGGTTTGGGAACCAGGAAAACAGAACTAAGGTCCCAGGGCATCTGTTTCTGTTCCTTTTTAGACTCTGGGATTGAGCATGACTGACCAGAAAGGATGGGGATCTCACCTCCCTGACCATGACCTGGTTGGGGGGATGGGGCTGGTGGGGGCAGAGGGCATATTAGGATGTGTTTAGGTGGGGAAGGCAGGAAAAGCATTTCTAAAATAACCACTACTTTGTTTCTTTTTGGTCACAACAGGCAATAATAAATTTTGAATGCTTAAATGATATTAAGTAGAAAACTCAGATTTAGGGGTGAGCATAGATGCAAGAAAGTCAAGAACCCAATCTAATCTAAGGTGATAAGAGGTTGAAGCAGTAGTTACCTTTGGGGGTACTGACTGGAAATGGGTCTGAGGCTCTGGAGAACTAGAAATGTTCTGAATCTCAGTCTGGGTAATATTTACACAGGTGTGCAGATCATAAAAATTCATTGAGATGTATACTTAAGATTTGTACACAATTAAGATTTAATTGTATATAAATTATACAATTCTCAATAAAAAGGTTAAAAAATAATAAAAAGGTTAAGAACCACTGCTTAGTAGCCTGGCACTAGCCTGGCTATCCCCTTTAACTTACAGTGCTGGTATGGAAGAGGTGCCCAGCTCTTTATCACTCAGATGTTTACAAGATACAAAAGGATGTCATTAACTTGGGGAAGCTGATAAATTATACCACCCATCGAAGTACTCTAATCTTTCAACAAACTGAATTCTAGGTCTTGGTGAGGCCGATGCAAAGCTGGGCTGTCCCCTGGAGCCAGGAGGAACAGCATGGACCCACAAGGAAGAAAGGGTGACAGTCCCCAGACAAAGCTTTTCAGACCTGCAGGAAGAGGGCCTGCAGGGGCCAAGCTACCGGCTGAGAAGACACAGATCTGGGTTAACAAGGACCTTTCTTTGCTTCTGGCTCCTGACTGAGGGATAAGAGGTCAAAGGAAACCAAGGGAAAGACATTCTAACCCTGGGGAAAGGTAGTAGGTCTGAGAAGCGAGACAGTGAGGCCCTGGGGTCTTGAAAGAGCAAGAGGCCCAAACACCACGAGACCCTGAGCACTGTTGTACTTCCACAGCTGCTGCTGGTGCTGGGCCAGGGGCAGGCCATCTCCCCTCTCCCACAACATCAATATATTCGCATCATGAACTTCCCAGTTCAAAGGTAGGCAGAGCAGGAGAGCAGAGTCTAGAGAGTGACAGGAGAGGAGACCAGAGTATCAGGAGAGGAAGAAAAGATTTTCAGGAGGTGTCTCACATGCTCCCAAGTGTGGGATGAAGGGCGCTCGGGAAGCTGTCTCAGACACCCACTGCATTACAGTCCTTTGACTGTCACGAAAGCCGCAGGGGCGAGGGGGATGGCACTGATTTACCACCTACTATGCCCCCAGCCCAGTGCTAAGTGTTCTCACAAACGTCTGCCTGTTTGGTCCTGAGAGCCTGCACGACAGGCACTGTCACTCCCATTTTATAGGGAAGGACACAGCAGCCAGCCCACAAAGACGAGATGACTTGCCCACAGTCATACCACTGGCCAAAGGCAGAGGCAAGAACCAAACAGAGCTTGAAGGCCAGAGCTTTCTCCATGTTAGCTGGCCTCAAGATGGGATCTGAGTCTCTGTTCTCCAAGCTCACCAACGTTCTGGCCATTCTGGGGCACTGTGCTATGGACGTTAAGTGTAAGGCCTCACTCAGGGGTTCATTTATCAATGCACTTGTTGAGACTCTGTTTCACCTTGATTGCAGAGGATAATCATGTGTTAACTTAAATAAGACCTTATGTAGTATTCTGACAATAGGACAAATCAGTGACACAATGACTTGCTATGTAATGTACAAGAAATGTGGAACTCTTAAAGTTTTTGTGGTGAGTCCCACACACTTTTTATTTTGCTATAGGATATATGTGGAACTTATAACTTACAACAAATAGCTAATCGTGACTGAAAAAAAAGTTTAAGATCCCTAATCTGTTTTGTGGTAAAATATATAACCTACCATTTAAAAAATATAAAATCTACCATTTTAGCCATTTAAAAATGTATCGTTCAATGACATTAAGTACTTTCACACCGTTGTATGACCATCACCATCATCTATCTCCAGAATTTTTTCATCTTCCCAAACTCTGTCCCCACTAAACATGAACTCCTGTATCTGTTCTTAAGAGTAGCAGTTTACACAGTACTTTGCCCAGAGCACATGCTTAGGAAATGCTTGTTGAAGAAAAGTGAGATTTATAGTCATACGAGAGGACCAACTATTATATTATATAAATAAAAGAGATTAAAGTGAGTATATTTTTCCATCGCTAAAGACTAACAGTATCCATAGCCAAGAAGAATTAAGAGTAATTTATGACCTGTTTACACTTCTGGCATCAACTCTAATCATCTGTTGTGACTGAGACCTCTTGCTCCCTTTAGATGCATTAGCAGGTGGTAGTGAAGTCTAGTGAAGGGGGTGGGAAAGAAGAGAAGACTGGCCAGCCAGCACTCAAGGATAGTTGTTGAGCTGTCACTCTGTGGAGAGGGACTCGGTGCTCTCCTAGACAAGCCTCCTTTGACAGATTTGTGTGACTTGGCAGTGACCTCCTGATGGAAATTCACTGAAGAGCATGGATCTCAAGTTCTGGTGAGCAAAGCTTTCAGAGAGCTTCTGTGTATAGAAGCAGCCTAGAGAGAAGGCAAAGGCTTCCTCAGTACCCTTTGGGTGAAATTGGGGAAGCAGAGAAGCATGGATCACAAGGCTTTTTACTGATTTCAGGGCACTGCAAAAGCACGCAAAGCCTCAACAAGCAGCCCCTTTACTTCGGAATGATCTAATGTGGTAAAGACACACTGCCCTAAGTGGAGAGGGTTGGAGGTAGGCTGTTTGTTGGGGACAAGTTAGCTGGATTTTCAAAAACTGACTGAGGGACCAAGCATGCACATAGCAATAGCCACTGGGCCACTGGCTGGCCTCCCCTTTCTTTGGCTTTAAAAAAAAAAAAAAAGAAGAAGAAGAAATAAATTTTGCTAGAGAAAAAACTGTTCACTGGGATGGTACTGATATCTGTGGTTTTTGATTCTTCTGATAATTGTTGTTCAATAACTTTTCCTTTCCTTCCTGGAAAACATGCCTTACCCATCACTTCATACTCAAAACCCTAGGCTAAGAAGGTGATTCTGAGCTTGCAGATTTGGACTAGCTGAGAGATGCTCTGTTCCAAGAGAGGGGACCGATAATTATCTGGGCTTTGGAAGTAACTTTATGATGTTTGGATTTTGTGCTGGCACCAGCCTTTGGGTTTTAAGCACTCTGCTGTCATATGGCACACAGCCTTTCCAAGAAAAACTCTATAAAATGAAAATACTTTATTGCCATGGCCTTTGACTTTTTGAGAGTCACACAAATACTGTAATCTCTCGCAACATTTAATTTAATTTAAACTCAGTTCACCTAAAGAAAAAATTAGTTCTGAATCTGCCCATTTCACTTCTTAAAAAGCACTAGCCTTCTCTATGGTGTCACTGTTTTGTTTGCTATGTGCCAAACTGTTATTTCACATATGTGAAAAGAAAATTGGAATCAAGTCCATATGAACTCAACTACTGGCAAAGGCAGTGCTGGAGCTTGCCATTGAGAAGATTAGATTCCCAAGAAACTCCTCTAGCACTGTCCAATATCCACAAACTAAAAAAGTGTATGTGTGTAAATATACACGCACTTATTTGATTTGAAGAAGCTGATGCCCCGCACCCGGCCCAGAGTTCAGGTAGGATAGTATTCCATTAGTAGTTTAAGTTGCCGTGAGCTTAAATATCTCAGTTGTACAAATAAATACATAACAAAAAAATAAATGTGCACTGATTAATAAGATAAATACAAAATTGAGACTTTACTTTTTATTCAAGTTTGAGCTTGCACATTTTGATTATCTTCCTCATATGCTTAATAAATAGGATGATTCATACTTTCCTTATTGATTAGATCATGTTCAGTTGGTATGGGGGGAGGTTAGGAAAAGAACTTTTAAATTTTCACCTAATGTTCTCTTTTACTTTTTAAAGGCCTTTTGCTATTTAAGTCTGCCATTTTTCAGACTGTCTAGCCTTTGCCCGCACAGATTCAAATGTGGAACTAAACCAAGAGAAAAATGGAAAATTTTATTATCCAGAACTGTGGTAAGCAGTTTGATACTCTGAGGTAGTGGTTGAAAACTGTGCTCTCTGGAACCCCAGGTCCTTATCCCTTGTAATAACGTAGCTATGGTGGCCGTGTCGCCACAGCAGGCGTCTTCTTGCCTGTTCCATCTCTTTAGGACCCTGCCCTGAGAGCACACTATTAAGGGCTCAAGAATGACTGTGGGTAAGATTAGGCAATCATTTGAAACTGAGATGGACTCTTTTATAACTCAGTCTTACTCTTCTGTAACTTAGAATATTTCTAAAAGAAAGAGATCCACTTTGGGAAAACATGCAGAGAATATTCTTTAGGTTTGGATACTTCAGATTTTCATATTCATTACCTAAAATAACCATTGTGTTTTTCTTAGTCACTGGGGAACCCCACCTATGGGTACATACCAAGGTCTCTGATATGAATGTCAATCACAGACTCCATCTTCCCTACTCTACCCCCAGGGATGACATGTGATCCAGGCTTGGCCAATCAGACGGTGTCATTTCCTTGGCAACAGTAATTAGTCCAGGGGGTGGAGTATGACCCAAGTCGGGCCAATCAGAGTCCTTCCTTAAGGCCCGTTTATGAAAGAAGACACGTGTTACCATTGGAGTTGCTCAGCAAGGAAGATCAGAATCTGGGGCTACTAATGGCCACGTTTCCTGCCACAGGGAGAAGCCTAGAAACCTATCCTCAGAAAAAGGCCAAGCACAGTCAGGCTCAGCTAGGAGGTGAACGGAAAGTGAGTCTCAAGAGGGACTGAATCCCAGTTTCTAACCCTGGGCCCTGGTTCCTGCAGCTCTTCCTTTAATCCATTAGTGGTTCCAATAACATAACATAAGCCAAGAAATGTACTCTTTGCTAAGGCTGGTTAGGATTAGATGTTTGTCACACGGAGAGAGTTCTGAATCATGAAGTGGATGATCTTGGGAATCACAGTATTACTAACTTCTTTAGTGATTAATGACTTTCCATAAATAAGTGAATGCCACCTATCTTTTATGCCAACGTTTTGCTAGTGGGCTCCCATATCAATTTATAGGTCAAGAAAGAAATGCTGAAATGCCTAAATCAGCGTGGGTGTTTAGGTAACAAAGCAGAATTATATAAGTACACTTCCACCCATTTAGCATTTCTCAGCACATGGAGCAAATTTACAACTGTTACTGAATGTATTGATTGACCCAGGGGTTTGTAGCACAAAAATTCTTACCCACATCTTATTTCATCACTATCCTTTATCTACCTTATGGAACAAAAGAGGCCAGGAACCAGACTGGGGAAGAATAAAAGAAAAGCTTCCATTCATAGAAGTGCTTGATTCTTCCTGTCCATATGTTTAGATTCTGCTTCTTTCCCTAATCCAGAGCTGAACATCTCAAAGATGCTGGCAGGTACAAACATGCTCCCTTTTAATTACACTACCAAATTGCGGCAATAACTGATTGCCAGTTAAATAATTATAATCAAGTGCCCATTGTGCATAACAATCATTTAATGACTGCCATCCGAAAACACTATAATAAAGAGAGCTTTAATGAAGAAAACTGGAAAAGGGCCAAGGTTTTATGGCGGTTTGCTTAAAGGGAAAGAGAGTCATAATCTGTATTTAAGATTAAAAGAAGCCTTTAATCCAGATGCTCAACATTAAACAAGAGAGTGGAGTCATGTTTTGATCAAAAGTTACTGCATGCATAAAAGAAAGTAATGTAAATGTTCTTTAAAAAAAAAAAAAAGCTCTAGTAAATTATATTAAGTAAGTGTTTGTAACCATTTGCTTTGGGAAAAAAATGGAAAAGAAGAAAAACATCTGATTTTCGTTTGCACAAGAATACTTAGCTAAAATAAAATAAAAGGGAATAGGATTTTGATTTGTATAATATCATTGAAAATAAGTGAGTTGCCATTCAACCTGCCTGGTACCAGTCATCATTCCCCTTCTACTGACCCTATTTATTTTTTGCTCTCAGTTTACTCGGCCAGACCTGTATCTTTGGGAGGTAGAATCATATTCTCACACAAAGTCCTAAACTGAAATGGTTTTGATGCTCTCAGTGCTAACAAACAGTAGTTCTCATCGGAGGGGGGAAAACAAAAGAACAAAAAAATCTCACCACATAAAACTCAGATCAACTGACTGCTACCGCCCCTGCTGATGCGTGGAGTATTTGGCTAACAAATTAAGGCTGCAATTCCTAGAACTGCAACCATTTTCTACCAGCTCATATGGAGCCTGGCCAACAATGAACGCTGCTGGGAGTTGGGTGCCTAGCCTTCCTGCTGCTCCTGTTCCCTTTCCTCACTAGGAGCGGTCAGCATCTAGGCTCTCCTCATCTGTTTCTTCCTTTATAAAAGGTAACGTTGATGGGCGCCTGGGTGGCTCAGTTGGTTAAGCGACTGCCTTCGGCTCAGGTCATGATCCTGGAGTCCCTGGATCGAGTCCCGCATCAGGCTCCCTGCTCGGCAGGGAGTCTGCTTCTCCCTCTGACCCTCCCCCCTCTCATGTGCTCTCTCTCTCTCTCTGTCTCAAATAAATAAAATCTTTCAAAAAAAAATAAAAGGTAACGTTGATACTAAACTTGGCTTATAAGGCTCTTCTGTGGGAGAGGACTTGATGAAAAACGCACAGAAGGCCATGTGACTGGCACTGATAAATTGCTCACTAAGCAGGAGCTATTACTGACACACACAGCTGCCTGTAGGAGAAAACCCAAACTGGAATTCCTCCGTCAGGTATATGATAACATCGATAATTATAACGACGTAACTCATCTTGCTCAGCCACTCACCCCAAACATTCTTGTTCCTAGTTTTTACACCTCGACTCAGTCCCCACATAGCAGCCAAGACTTCAAAAAATATGCAAATCACTCCCTGTCAGTCTCCTACTTGAAACACACCACAAGCTCCTCCTCATGGCCTACAAGAGCCCCGGCCACTTGCTCCCTTCCCCTGTCTCCAATCTCGCTTCCTACCACTCCCCCACAACTCACTGTGCTTTCGCCATGCTGGCTCCGTGTTCCCCGTTTCTGAAACTGAACAAGCTTGTGCCCACCGTAGGCTTTGCACAAGATGCTCCCTCTGCCCACAGGCTCTTTCCCCAGACCCTCACATGTGTGGATCCCTTCTCTGCTTCAGGTCTCAGCTCAGAAGCCGCCTTCTCGGACGGGCCTGCACTCACCTGCTAGTCTAAACTGTCTAACTCCTGACCTCTATTTTCTCCTCCTCCACTCCCCACACCAATTCACTCTCCCCCAACACCCTGTTTTGCTTGCATCTTTGTGCTCAACACTAGCTGAAAGGGTCTTTGTTCGTTGTGTATGAAGCTCCATGAAAACAGAGACCTTGCCCTGTGTGTCTTGACTACCAACGCTCTAACAGCAGACACTGAATGAATATGCTGTATTCCCCCACAGAGCCCGGCACACCGGCTACCACTTACTAGGCACTCAGGAAGCCTCCAGTGAACTGAAATGCACTGAATTCAACCAAGACGCAGATGTCCAGAGTGTGGATAAAAATCTTCCCTTGGCCACAGTCTTGCCTAATTAGGTGGACAATGGAGAGCTCATAACTGTGACTTGTGCTTATCAAGGAGTTCATGAAACCTAAAAGGCAGTGGTCATAAGGGTGAACATGTGTAAAGATATTTAGGGTTCACAAATGTTTCTGGGTTCAACAGAAGGGTGAGGAGACATAAATGCCTAAATTTAGGGCATGCTGTAAACGAAGTGGTGAATGAGAATACTGTGCAACTGGAACCAGGGTAATATTTAAAATAAACTCTTTTTTTTCCCTTAAGATTGATTTATTCATTTGAAAGAGAGAGAGAGAGAGCAAGAGAGTGCGTGTGTGCATGTGCTAGAGACAGTGTGTGAGTGGGGAGAAGGGCAGAGGGAGAGAATCTCAAGGAGACTCCCTGCTCAGCACAGAGCCCAACACGGGGCTCAATCTCACAACCCTGTGATCATGACCTGAGCCAAAACCAAGAGTTGGCTGCTCATCTGGCTGAACCACCCAGGTGCCCCTAAAATGAACTCTTGATTTAATATTTATATATATGCCCAGTCAAGTTCAGATAGGAGTGGGATTTGGAGGCAGAATTCCCCACTTTCTGAACTTGAAGAGCACCATCAACTGTACTGTATCTCACAGCACTTAGAAGTGACCCTATCTTAAATGCACTCTCATTATTTTTTATTTTTTAATTTTTTAAAAGATTTTATTTATTTATTTGACGAAGAGATTGAGAGAAGGCACAAGTAGGCAGAGAGGCAGGCAGAGGGAGAGGGAGAAGCGGGCTCTCCGCGGAGCAGGAAGCCCGACTCGGGGCTTGATCACAGGCCTCTGGGATCATGACCTGAGCCGAAGGCAGCTGCTTAACCGACTGAGCCACCCAGGCGCCCCCACTCTCTGTTTTAAATGTGTTAGTCTTACCCTTTGACTTCAGGTCATAAATTGGATCTTAACTTTTCCAGTATCTTAGAGTTCCTAGCCTAATTCTTAGAGAAAGGGTTTTGAAGTTTAGCAGACTTGCAACTGAATCCCTGGTCTTCCCCCAGTTCTATATTTGGTAAATTATTTATCCACTCTTAGCCTTAAATTCCACCCCTTTTAAGTGGCAATAATGACACTGGTCCCACAAAGCATTGCCATGAGACATAAATGGGATGATTTTCATAAAGGGTCTACTGAGGTAGTTAACAGAAACAGGTACTCAAGAAACCACAATTTCTGTTCTGGGTAGGTGGTGGGAGCACAAAACATGGCAGCCGAATTGGGGTGGGAAGCATGCCAGGAAACAAGTAGAGGAAGCATAGCAGGAAAAGAAAACAAACTATCAATTGGAAGGAATAAAACAAGGCCCAAAGTGCTGTAATGTTTTGTTATTACTCCCCACTTAAGAAGGATCTACCAGTATTGGTATTTTGTGGCTTGGCCACGGTGACAAGTGGCAGTCAGGGCTGAGCATCAGAAGCAAGCACGCACTGAAGGTCAAAAATCCCTGGTTAACTACAGAGAGAAAGTAAAGGGAAAGCATGTTCCTGAGAACAGTATTTGCTTTAAATCTATACAGTAGCAGAGAACTCATGGCAGGATTCCAATTAAAAACCATTGGGAATTTAAGTATTCCTTGATCTTATCAAGAAATGCAAGTCATCATAAAAAACTGCCGTGTTCAAATCCCTCCATTTGGCATTCCATAGCTCTGACACCAACAACGGAGCTGTTGGACCAATCACAAAGGCTAGGGTGAAAAGTAAGCAAAAGAAAGCAGTAAGCTGACTATTTTTAACAATACTGGGGGGCAGGTATTTAAAGAAAAAGGAAAAGGCAAGCCACCTGTTTGGGGTCTATCACACCATTTAGCTCTAGGAAATATGAGAAATATTAGAAATATTAGCAAAAAAGAAAGGAAAGGTCACCACAAAGGATATCTGCCACTCTGTATGCTCAGCCTGCTGTATCATTATCTCTATGATAACCACACCAATTTCCTAACTTTTCACCAATTTCTCCCTGACTCTCAGGTTGTGCCATTTTGGCGGGCTATTTACCCTATTACCACTGGAGATGGGAACATATCCCAGCTCTGACCAGTGATAGTTACCTCCTTGACCCCCCCCCATGGTAACTGGGTCACTAGTAACCAGTGAAGAAGGACCTTAGCTAGCACCAATGGGAAGAAGGCTCTCTTTCCACGGTCGTTGCTAAGCCTGGGGATGTAAGCCTGGAGCTACCGGTGCCATCTTGTTATCCCAAGACCAGAGCCTGCCCAAGAATGAATGAAGCAGTGCAGAGAAAAGCCAGGCAAGAGAAGATGACAGGAAGGTCATCACTGACATTTTTTGAACACAGATCTAGGGGTGCCTAAGGCTAGAACTATCCACGAATTTTTCTGTTATTTGAACATATAAATCCTCACATTTGCTTAAATTTGAGTTAATATCTAACTTCCACCCCAAAGAATCTGACCGATACAGTAATTAATCCTGTAGAGTTTAATCCTAAAGGAGTTATTTAAAAAAGCAGTCCATGAAGTACTTTACTGAGTTCTCTTAAAAAAAAAAAAAAAAAAAGGAAGAGTTAGAATATGTGAGATGCTGGGAAACCACCTACATTTCTCACACCAGCAATTCTATTGGATCAAGTACATATATGTATGAGACATGAATATATGTGAGACAACTGCACTGTGAGATTTCTGTAAACAGAAGGGGACCTTCTATTTATTATGTCCCTGATCCTTCACCTTCACTTCTTCATCAAAGAGTCAAACAGTCATTCATTCTTTCAAAAATGTTCTTAGTAAGTGCCCAGCATGTGCTAAGCATTATGCTAGGTACTGAGGATATAAAGATAGTTAAGACATCATTCTTATTCTCAAGAAACTAGCAAATAATTATGATCCAGTGTGACAAATGCGAGAAGGGAACCAGGGGGGCCTTCAGAAAAGATGAAAGCTTAAAGGATGAGCACACATTTGCCAGGTGGAGAGAATAAGTGCCAAGGGATAGGCAGAAGTGTAGGGCAGCTAGGACCGACAAGCTTGAGAGGTAGGCTGGAGCCTGCTGTAGGAGCTGGCTGACTGCCACGCTGAGGAATCGATCTTATCCCGAAGCAAAGTTCAGCCTGTAGAAGTCCCTGAGTAACATGCTCAGATCTGTGTGTCAGAAAAGGAAGCCTGGTGGCAGCTGGAGGGGATAGGGACTGAAGGCGGGACTCACTGGGACCTGTGCTTGTCAATGGGAAATGGCTGTGGGACTTTGATGGAGAAAAGCCAGACGAAACTAGAAACTAGGAGGCAAGTATCTATGGTTCTAACTCGAAAAAACAATGAATGCTAATCCCATACAGGTGACTTGAGAAGAATTCTGGTAAAGACGATTATCTGCATCTTAAACGACAAAGACAGAACAAGAGTAATATAGGGAGATGGTAATACATGGCTGTGCTTTCCTCAGACTCTGGGTCTCATCTCCTCCACCCTAAGTTCTTTTTCCAAACTAAATTCCATCCATCTCATGACTCGGCTTTAGGGAAGGGCCTCTGCTTCACATCTGCTGGTGACCCTTGGGGCCCCCTGTGCTATGGCATCCCTACACTTTTTTTTTTTTTTAAATTTTATTTATTTATTTGACAGAGAGAGAGCGTGCACGTGTGCACAAGCAGGGGAAGCGGCAGGCAGAGGAAGAGGGAGAAGCAGGCTCCCCTCCGATCAAGGAGCCCAATGTTGGGGCTCGATCCCAGAACCTTAAGACCTGAGCCAAAGGCAGACACTTAACTGACTGAGCCACCCAGGCATCCCCCTACACTTTTTTAATACTTTATCACTCACTACGCCTCTCTGAACCTCAACTTCTACGTCTGTAAGATGGGAATACTGACATTTACCTCAGGATAAGGACGGAATAAGACAAATTCAAAGAGCACTGCACAGAGCCCGGCATGTGATAAATACTTAATACACAGAAACTGCCACACTCCTGCTAAAGATGAGGTCACTGCACTGCCAAAGACACACTCACACCTACCAGCAGCTTTTCATTTCCAGGGACTTCCAGACCCTACAGTTAATAGAATTTTGTGATAAGAGCAAGGCAGAAGCACTTTACTGGGTAGTTAGAGCACATGGACTAACACCAGCGCACTAACTCTGAAGGCCTATTAGCAATCTGGTCAGTCTGCAGTGAAGGGGGCTGGGCAGAAGGGGAATGCATGTTCATGCTCCTGGATGCAGAAATGCAGTGTGAATCCTGCTCCTTCTCAGTGAAAAGGTCGTTCTATTGTCGCCCCTCCTCTAAAAGCTGGGCAATGTTTTGTGACTGAAGTAAAAAACTCAGGGGACTGACACATTTGTTGATGATGTGGCTTCCTTATTCCTAAAGCCAAATCTACAGAGATAGCTTGTTTACAGAATTTCCCACTATCCTCTTTAACCAAACTCTCTGTGGACAAGTTGGGACTTGGCTACCAATGGGCCTGGCTTAATTGTTTGTGCAAATGAGCAAACTCAGGAAGAGATGAGAGAGCCATAATGCAAAAATCCAACAAGATTGGGCGGCTGTACACTGCTTCAGCATCTCCATCCTCAACCCACCCACGCAGAGCTTTGGGTGCCAGAGGGGCAAAGCTGTGGAGTTTGCCAACACTAAAAAAAAAAAAAAATACATAGTCCATTCAGGGCAATGATTCCAAACCTACCTTAGACCAAAGATATCTCTTGAGAATGTAATGACATTGAGCCTCCCCTCCATAACACACATACATGCAACCTTTGGTGTACAACCTCTGGGTGTTCAGGAACCATCCCTGCCCCCACCTGCAGGCCCATCTTGGTCCCACAGGAATTTAGAGGAACCAGTTCACAGGGCTTGAAAGAAGAGGTAGGAGAGTCAAGAGTTTCTCTTCTCAGGGCTCAGTTTTCTCCAGGACACAATTCATTGCCATGAATGCCACCTCTTCACAAGGAGACGGCTGATGAACGAGGGGAAACTCAGCCCAAACACTGATCTGTCTGCAGTGCCTAACTCTTAGGGGTTATGGAGCACCTTGGAATCTTAGGGGTGTCCAGGATGCTAGGTACATTAAAGTCAAAGAGGATGCTCTGGAGGTGTGGGGTGGGAAGGGCGACAGTCACCAGGGTCCCCTGGGAAGCAGCAGGAAAGCCTGTTCTCTTCCCCTCAGCTCCACCTAGTTCTCCCATTCTCCTTCTTCACTGATGCACAGACAGCAGATTCCTCGGGTGATCTGTACCCTATCCAAATGGTTAAAAATAATTTGCTAAATACCTTCCTAGATGAATTGAAATCCAAGACCTTTTTGAGCCTTGTCCAGCCATCCCTCAAAGGGTGAGCGGGGCTGAAAGTCATGCTCTTTCCTAGCTGAATCCCTGAGTCAGACTTCTGCCTGTCAATCTTCTGATGTCACAAGTCAAACTGTGCCATGGAAGGCTGAGTAAGCATCTTTAGGAAATAGAAACTCAACTGTAAGAACACAGGTATTTCCAAATGCAAAACATCCCTGCCCGGTCTCTAACTCAGCTACTGTACATAAATTCAGCCATGATACTGGGAAGGGAATTTTTTTTAAAAAAACAGGAATCAAGGGTGAAAAGAATAATGACAAGGTACCAGTCACTATCTTAGGCAAGACATGTAAAGTGGTAAAGAACACATATAAAGTCTTTGCCTTTATGGGGATTCTATTTGAGTGGGGGCTGGGGTAGGAGACAGGAAATAAACACAAACAATTTCAGATAGTGATTAAGCACCATATAGAGAATAAAACAGGGGAAAGGGATAAAGAATGGCTGAGGCACTATTTTTATATCCATTTTATAGATGAGGAAACTGAGGAAAACAGAAGTCAGGTGGATTGTTCAATGCTTCACAGCTAGCAAGCAGTGAATTTAAAACTTAGGTCTGTCTGATTCCAAAGCTATTCCTAACCATTAACCCATGCTGTCACTTCAGCTTCCAGAGAAACCAAAGAATCTGAAGAACACAAAAGATGACAGACCATCCTTATTTTTAAAACTCCCTCTCTAGGCTATCAGCAAAATTCTAAGATCTATGAACTCAAAGGAGTGTACCACAGCTGCCATTTTGATGCTCATGCAACTAACATTTGAGATTTTCTACATGATATTTAACATACTTTAATCCTTAATGCCACCCTCTGAAAGGGGGATTACTGTCCCTGTATTTGATACAAGAGTTTAAGTAACCTGTTGAAAATCACAGAGCTTATAAATGTGGAAGCTGCAATCCAGGCCTCGTGCCTCTGAGTGCATTGCTTTTTCCATTACACCATGCTGCCTTCCAGAAGACTCCCCAAGGAGCTACATTTTTCTCCCACTGGGAGACAAGGCGGTAACTAACTTGGCAGCGCAGACAGAAAGGAGTGACTGTTTTGCATCTCTGCCAAGCAAGCATTCATGCCCTTTGCAATATGAATTGGATACAATACCCAACCAATCTTTAGCAGCTAAGCATTCTAGAATTTGCTGAAGAATTTTCTCACCTTCTCCATATGGGGTCCAAAATTAAGAGGGGGAAAAGCATATTTATGTCTCATTCAGAATTCAATAAAGCAATAAATCCTTCAAGGCTCTGGCGAGTTTCTCTAATCCACTGTAATCATGTTTCCTTGTATAACAAGTCTTGTGATGTCTGTAGCACTGTCTCGCTATAGTAACGGCAGCCTGAATGTTGGAGTTCTTCTTCTTGTGCCTGGGGGATTATTCCATTTTCCACATTAGGAATAAGCCGCAGACTTTAGGTTCTAAAACAGAGCCAGAAATGCTGACTAGAATCCAGATGCGCAAAATATACTTAGAACTAAATCTTACTGCCCTCTGTGAAAGACACAAATGAAAAGAACGTACCAACTTCTAGAATACTAGTCCAGAAAGCAAAGATATGAATAGAGCCAGCATGGGTTCTGCTGCAACTCAGAGGCTCCTTAAAGCTACACCGAAACTTTCCAATCATCTCCTCCACTTTTAAAGTTTTTTCCCTGGCTTTTTTTTTCAAAAGCCAAACATACTCGGGAAGGAGGATGTCCTATAGACTCATCCTAATAAATTGGGTTTTCACATACCTCTAGAACTTTCTGGAGGTGTCCTTTTACATTAAAAAAATTATTTATGTTTTCATGGACTGATTTGAGAAATAAATTATTTTTCTCTATGGTTAAGCACTTCTAATTGTTATTAAGAGAAATAAATTTATTAAATTCTTTAACGGAAATAAGTTGTTTAATCCTAACAGTTTCCCCAACAAGGCTGTTACTATTTCCATTTTACAAAGTCTCAAGATGCTGCTACTATTGCCCAAGGTTACACAGCTAGAATTTTAATACAGGGGATTAGACTCCAGAACCTCTTCTGGAATAAAAGGTAAAAGCCCTCCCCCACTACAGAAGAGCCATTGCTTCTAGCTACTGGCTGTCATCAAATCTTTCTGAATTAAACTTGATTTCCATAGGAATAACTTTCTTCTTGCATTGTTTTTTCACTAGGGAGATATTTAATTAAATGGTATAATTACAAGTCCATCTGGCATTCCCAGGTTTTGGAAAGCATACACCTCAACTGGTGGGAGCAGAAATGTGCAGGTGTTCTAGAACCCAGCCTACTAGCTGGGAGCATCCAGCCTCCGTGGGTACCAGATAATGTTTTAACAAGAGAGTGCACAGTTAATTAATCAAGAGAGTCAATGAAGGGAAAGTTGGTTAGGAAAGCTTTATTGACTATATAATATTTTTTTATTTTTTTATTTTTATTTATTTATTTTTTTTTTTGAGAGAGAGAGGGAGAGCACTAGAGAGTGTGCATGTGTGTGCACAAGCAGGGGGAGGGGCAGAGGGAGAGGGAGAGAGTCTCAAAGCAGACTCTGTGCCAAGCGTTAGACCAATGTGGGGCACGATCTCACAACCCTAAGATAACACCTGAGCCAAAACCAAGAGTTGGATGTTTAGCCAACTGAGCCACCCAGGCACCCCGAATATATAATATTTTTTAAAAGCATATTATGCCTCTTGTTTTTCAACCTGTTCTCAGTCATTCCTCTCAGAATGGACTCTCAGGTTTGTTCAGACACCTTTAGTTATTATTATTATTTTTTAAGATTTTATTTATTTCTTTGACATAGAGAGAGAGAGAAAGAGCACAAGCAGGGGGAGCGGCAGGCAGAGGGAGAGAGAGAAACAGGCTCCCTGCTGAGCAGGGAGCCTGATCCCAGGACCCTGGGATCATGACCTGAGCTGAAGGCTGACACTCAAAGGCCTGAGCCACCCAGGCGCCCCTGGACACCTTTAGTTTTGAATGCCCAGCACCCTCGGGGCTTCTAGTAATGGCAAACATCTTCTGATAGTGACTGCTAACCATGCTCCTTTATAGACCCTGCCTCTCTGGCCCAACTAATTGGCCCCAAAATGAACACCAGACCTAAGCCAGGCCCTGGGTTTTCAATCTGGGACCCAAGAGGCCAGTCCATGTCAGGTGACTGCAGCTATGAATTAGGAGGCTCTAGAGCTGCCAGCAGCCATGTTTCCTGTCTTGCGGAAGAGGCCTGTCTGCAGCCACAACCCCTGTTCCTGTTACTCCTGAACTGCAGCTTTTCCCAAGGTGTTTCTGATCAACGTTTCTTTCAGTTGTGTGCAATGCTTCCGTATTTCTGTTTGCCTCTGGTAATTCAAGTTGGGTCTATTTCACTTGAAACCAACAGAGTCCTGAATAATTCAGAAATGGTACCAGGAATGGAGAGCTGAAAGTAAGCAAATGCAGAAAAGTGTGAGACGAGGCGGGAGGGAAGCCATAGAACCTCCCACATCTGGGGCAGAAAAATTCCCAATTGCTGCTACAGGCAGTAAAACAATTAGTTTAACAAGGCCAGAGGTTTAGGGGATTCAGGGAAGCATCAGATTATTGGAGGCATTGTCTATTCTTGCAACCCTTCATAAGGGGCAAGAAAGAGATGCTTCCCTGAAAGGTGGCCCAGCCAGAAGCAGGTAAGGACGGCACAACTAGTATGTAACACCTTAAAGGGAGACCTCTTATGCTTCTGGTCAGCAATCTGAGTCTTTTTTGAATTGCAAAGGTTGATTTTTTTTTTTTTTCTTTTTGCTGCAAGCTGAAGTGAGCAGTTGTTTCAGAAATGGTGGGAGTCTAATAAATGGACAGAAATCTATGGGAGGAGCCAGGGCTCTTAACAGCGCCAGGAAGGCTCTGAACCCAAATGCAAACTGAGGGCAGGGACCCAGCAGAAGTCCTTAAATTGAGTCCCAGAGGATATGCAGAGGCTCTTAAACAGCTTTTTTTAAATAATTTTTTTAAAGAAGATCTATTTTTTAAAATTTTTATTATTTATTTATTTGAGAGAGAGAAAGGGAGCATGAGCCGGGAGGAGGGGCAGAGGGCGAGGGAGAAGCAGACTCCCCACTGAGCAGGGAGCCCAATGTGGGATTTGATCCCAGGACCCTGGGATCATGACCTGAGCCACCGACTGAGCCACCCAGGCGCCTTTTTTTTTTTTTTTTTAAGATTTTGTTTATTTGACACACACAGAAAGAGAGAGAGCACAAGCAGGGGGAGCAGCAGAGGGAGAGGGAGAAGCAGCCTCCCCACTGAGCAGGGAGCCCGATGCGGGGCTCCACCTCAGGACCTTGGGATCATGACCTGAGGTAAAGGCAGCCGCTTACCAACTAAGTCCCCCAGGTGCCCTCGTAAACAGCTCTTAGAGGCACTGGCTTCCAGTTAGAAAAAGAAACCATAAGGACTGAATAGGTTTTATTTTTTTTATTTTTAAAGATATATTTAGTTATTTATTTATTTAAGAGGCAGAGCGAGCAGGGGGAGGGGCAAAGGGAGAGGGGGAGAGAGAGAATCCCAAGCAGACTCCGTGCTAAGCATGGAGCCCAACATGGGGCTTGATCCCCACGACTCTGAGATCATGACCTGAGCTGAAATCAAGAGTCGGATGCTCAACCGACTGAGCCACACAGGTGCCCCTGAGTAGGTTTTAATGGCTGGACCTCTCAAGTTACTGGGAGCTGTCCCCTGGATTCAGATTCCACATCTTAGAACAAGAGCATTGGATAAGATTATCTCCAAAGTATCTTCTTGGTTTTAATCTTTTGTTTCTTGATGATTAAATATAATATAAAGCTTTATTAGTTTCTTAAAACCACCAAGGACAATTCTCCTCATTCTAAGCATTAAATGTAAAGGCAAATGTAGGGGTAAGAGAGAGTAAGCACTTGCTTGTGAGTCTTTGCTCAATTCACTGTGTGATCTCACACCACAAATTCAATTTCCTCACCTGCAAACGGGGATTTTAGATACCTGTCTTCACAAGGCAGTGAGAAGGGAAAAATGAAAGCCTTGTGACTTCTCTTAAGAGAGAGTATGCTGTAGAAATCCCAAATAGGATTAGGGCAAAGCTCTTTCTAAATACAAAGATTAGCCCCAAAATGACTTTATTTGGGGGTTTTTGGCCCCCGTGAAGCCATTTCTGACCCCAACCACTGCTCTCCATAGTTTTCATATGTCTACAGACAATGTGTTTCCCAGTGGACACAGAACTGGCCTGGGGGAAATGCCAATGTTGCCTCATTCCTGGCATTTCTGATTTTCCCTTTGAGTGTCCTATTTCACCTGTCCAGTACTGGCTCCCTATTTCCCTGGCTTTATCTTACCCAAAGGTCATACAGCCAAACTTGTAAAATATTGGTCCAACATGATGGATTAATTTCATCCTCTCTTCCTGGGTGTGTAACTGCTTTGAGACTCAAAAGAAATGCCATAGTAATGGTGGTGCTGTATGTATTCTGAACATGATAGTTACAGAAACAACAGGAGATGTCAGTCATGCCAGGTGGCTGTCAAAACACACTCCCTTACAGGCTCCATATACATGGACTGAGTTCGGGTTTGGACTAACTGGCAGCTTCTTTGTGAAGCCTGTCTGCCCTTCCCAGGGATAGACAGCAGCTCTTTCCTTTGTGCTCCCACAGCACTTTCTAAGAATGCTTATTATCTCACTGTATAGAAATTGTTATAATTTATAGGTCTCTGGTTGGAATAAAATTTGTGGAGACAGAGACTTTGACTTATTCATTTTACTACTGTGTGTCTTGTACAAAGCAGGAATTCAATAAATTTTTGTAGAATGAATTAATGAATTATGTGAATCACTACATCCTGTTCTCCTCTCAAAAGAAAAGTAACCTCAGAAGCCATGCAGTTTAGAAGGAACCTCTGATCCTGAACTAGATTATAGACAGCAAAGACACAGACTTGTGCTTGTCCAAGGCAGATGTTACTACTCAGCCATGAACCTCTCTCTCATGACATCTGAACCAGGCTTGCGAACCCTTCTCAATACAGTTTTCCAGGCGGGCACCTCCCCTGCTGGAGCTGGCTGATTTAGCATCCCTGATGTAGATTAAAGATACCTTGGAACGAGAGGACACATGGCTGATATATGATGTTCTTCACACCAACAAGGAGATGTGCAAAGCAATGCTACACTGTTCTTTGGAATTCAAGATGCCACCTTAAAACAACATGAAAAGAACCGTTAACTCAGAGAGCAAAGGACTGATCCACCCAGTTATGAAGCACTGCAGCTGCCTATTTTGTAAACTGGTTATTGCTGCTGTAAATGAAACATTCTGTCCTGAGATGGTTCAGAGCTGAGATGCTGTGTAACTGGTGGTGAGTTAAATCTCCGTGTGATTTCAGAGATGCAAGAGGCAGTATGGTGCAGTGGTTAAGATCACAGACCTCACTGTGTTCCTAACTCACGTGGCTATTGTGAGGATTTCATGTATTAATATAGGTAAGGTACTTAGAACAGTGTCTGGCACAAAAGCACCTTAAGAGTAAGCACCAGCTGCTATTATTATATGTGGCCTGGCTATAGGCTACCAACCAACCAGTAAAATAAGGTTTGGTCTATGTTGACTCTCTTACTCACGATTCAGTGGTTTCTTTATCAACTGATAGCTATTGCTTTGATAAGAGGCTATTAGAATAAGCATGGCAGGATGACAAATTGTGCTTGCATTTTCCTTTTCTTCCCCAAAGCAAGTTACACTGGCTGTTGTCAGACAAGGAGAACAAGGTAGCCCATTACTTCCCTCTTGCTTTGGCTGCCAGGAACCATGAAGTTACATTTCATGTTCAACTTTGGAAGCTTTCTTTAAGTTTCCTAAAATAATGACTTAAAAGAAAAAAACAAAAACAAAAACAAAAAAACAACTTGGTTCTTGTCCTTTCTCATTCTAAAGGTTTTCAGGCTTAATTATTTTGAGCATAACTTTCTTATATCTTTTTTCCAATCAGGCAGAATGTACATAAATATAAAAACATTTATTTGTCAGATTCTTGGTGAATGTCAGCTAAGACATGTGTCTGAGATGATACATTATATTTTTATGTATCATGCATAACACAATCATCTTGAAATATAGGGCAAACCTCATGCAGAGATATCAGAAAGGCTTTCATTATGTTGACACTTTACTGTAAGTGATCATCATTAAAAATGTCATTCCTCCTCCTTACCCTGAGATCACTGCTCTTAGGATGAAAAGTGAAGCTGAAGTCAGAGAAGCAATCAGCTAGGCTGAAGAGAGCAAGATTATCTTGTTGAAACCCATTCTCTTTTTCATCTTCTATCCTGATTCACAGAATCAAAGAGCTTACTGACGAATTTTCTAATATTTTTGGAGGGCATGGAGACCCAGAGTGGAGAAGTGACTAGCTAAGGTCACTAAGTGTGTTAACAAGCTGTAAGTAAGACCCAAATCTGAATTCTAAGCCGGTGGTCCTTCTAAACTACCAAGATGCTTCTCTAGGCACTGAAACAGAAAATGATGAAATCTGCTTTGAGTAGCCAATTTAAATGGAAACTCTTAAAATGTTACTATTTCGCTGTAGCAAAATGGAAAGCTGTTTTGAAAACATCAAGGCAAGAGTTCCATGAAAATCAAAGTTCTCTGGGAAATATTTCTGTTGCAAAAAATTCATTTACTGTTAAGGCATTTAACATGTGTCATTAACTTAGAATTATGGGCCAATTCCCAAACTAGGAAATCAAATCAGTCATTCAACCAATACATACCTACTGCTGACTTACTCTGTGCCAGGTCCAGAGACTAGACTGTCCTTGTTATCGAGGAGCTCAAGGTCTCGGGCAACTCTTCAACACACATGATACTTCTTAATCTCTTAGGTGTTCATGACAGACATCACTAATTCAATATATGACCATCTTTCCTGATGAGCTTGAAATTGGCCTCAAAAATCCTTCCCAAGAGAGCCCTCCATGTGGCCATGAGCAAGTGATAAGAGAGGTACACGAGTTTATGTTATCTCTGCAGTAGGATAGTTACTATGTGCTTATTAGATGCTATGCAACCGGAAGTCCTTATTGTATGCACTAGAACGCTAGTTTCCCCACTCAGAAGAGCAAAAGAACGTAAACTCTTGCTTTCATTTAGCATTGACTTAACTCCTGGGTGGAGTTCAATTCTTTTAGGGTACCATAAGAACCCTTGATAAGGGCTCACTGAAGACCAGTTATGTCCCAATTAGAGGCATTCCTCTTTGACTTGCACGTTCCCTTTCCGCCTGGGAAGCACAGCCTTCCATCTTCTGACAACATCACCCACGGCTGCCATCTGCTGCTAGAGAATCAGACAGAGTTGTCGCACCCCTTGCTGCAGAGCAGCTGCTTATCACACCTAGTGATTTCACCAGCTGAGAAAAGAACCAGTTTACCAACAGTGCCGCCTGGTATAGTTCGTCCTGCCAGCAAGAGTTTGGGATAAAGTACTTCTGATCTTACTCTTTCAAGGTGGACCCAAAGACAGATGCAGGGCCTCCGTTTTATAAGCCTACCGTCTTTTCTCCCCTTTGTTAAAGCTGTTTTTTTAGGGTCTGATCAGGGGAGAAAAAGCAGGAAGCTCTCTTTTCCTTTTAATGGCTTTTATCATGTCTTTAAACATTTTAGTTATCAGTGATAGATGAATAAAGGCCTTGAGAAGCCCTGCTTCCTGGAGGTATGTTATTACCCCAAAAAAGCTGACCTTTCTCCGCAGTGGAGAACAGTGCACAGGTGCTGTCTGCAAGGAGACAGGTTTGAAGCTGCCCTTCCCCTGTGCCCCAAAGTACAGCTCCCTCAGAATGTGCAGACCTGTGGGGTGTTGTACACTGATCATCTGCATCTGCAGGTAATTCACCTCCAATAGCTGGGCCTCAGGGAGACCAAATACTTTAGAGAAATACAGATGCAGCACTAAGAGAAAAGGGTGACATAAATTAGGCTTACACGCGGAAGAGAATGCCATAGGTCTCTACTTTCCATTACGTTTTCCAGTCCTAAAAGTGACTGTGTTTTTTTTATTAGGTAGACATGATGGTAGGTACTGGGTGGAGTAGAAAGAAAAAAATAAAGCTTTTTTCCTTCCCTCAAGGGTTTAAATTTCCTAAGTAAGGCAAGATATAGTAATGATAACTAAATACCATGCGATTTAAGTATCAGAGTATATAATGTTGCCCCCCAAAAGGTAAAAAACACAGAATTACCATACAACCTAGCAATTTTACTCCTAGGTATATACCCAAGAGAAGTGAAAATGAAAATGTATGTTCACATAACTTGTACACAAATGTCCATAACAGCATTGTTCATAATAGCCCCCAAAATGGAAACAACCTGAATGCCCATCAACTGACAAATGGCTCAACAAAACGTGGTCTATCCATATACAGGAATAGTACCTGACCTTAAAAAGGAATGAAGTACTGATACATGGTACAACATGGATAGCCCTTGAAAACATTATGCTAAGTAGAAGAAGCCAGTCACAAAAGACCAGCTGCTGCAGGATTCCATTCATATGACTTGTCCAGAAAAGGCAAATCTATAGACACAGAAAGTAGATTAGTCACTGCCTAGGGAGCTTAGAGGAAATGAGGACTGACAGCTAAGGAGTACAGGGTTTCTTTCTGGGGCCATGAAAATATTCTAAACAGACCATGGTGATGGCTATGTCACTCTGAACATTTAAAAAAAACCACATTATACTGTATATTTTAAATGGGTGAATCACAGGATATGTGAATTACATCTCAATAAAGCTGCTATTAAAAAAAACAGTAGTACACACAATGCTGTATAGGCTCAAAGGAGGGATAAAGAGTTTCTGGCTTAGATGGTTTGAAAAGAGGTATTTACGTTTTGAGGAGAAATCCTTAACCGAAAGCAGGGTGGATGGATAGGAACACAGTACAAGCCAAAAGGACAGAGATGCTCTGGATTTTAAGTAAACCAGTTTGGTTAAGGTGGGAGCCTTCAGTGGGGGAACTGGGGACATGAGGCTGAAAATATAGTTGTGGGATGCCTGGGTGGCACAGTCAGTTAAGCATCTGACGCTTGGTTTTGGCTCAGGTCCTGATGTCAGGGTTGTGAGACTGAGCCCCGTGTTGGGTTCTGCGCTCAGCATGGAGTCTGCTTAAGATTCTCTGTCCCTCTCCCTCTCCCCCTCCCTGCTGCTCTCTCTAAAATAAATAAATAAATCTTAAAAAAAAGAAAATATAGTTGGTGTCAGCATGGGTGAAATCAGAGGGGTGGATACCAGCCCCTGGTGAGGGCAGAATCCATTCAGCTCTGTGAGTGTTGCTGGCTTCCAGGTCAACAAGGAGCAGCATGCTGACAACCTCTGTCAGCCTCTCCTATAGCTGTCAGGAGAAACGGATGCCACTGGAGTAAGGAACTGCTGGGAGGCTGTTTCCATTTCTCTTCAAAATGAGTCTTGCCGAAGTCAGAATCTGCTTCAGACACCCTACTCTGAGGAAAGGGATGGTGAAGAGCTGGATGTGGGACATCAAAGGGCAGAAGAGGATCACTAGGTGTCTGGGAGCCACTTGCCAGAAATTGATTTCTCTGGTCCAGGCTATTTTAGTATCGCCATCATTATGGTTTGGCACATGCAAGTCTTACTGGGTTAAGAGAAGGAACGAATTCTGTGAGAAATTTTAGGACTTTACTACTTGAGTGATGTTCCACTTAAAAATCAATGACTTATTTCCTGAAAAGGCTCCAAAAGTCAACAAGGCATTTTAAGTATCTTCAGTTTCCAGGTCTAGGAAATGCTAGTTCCTCTTGCCTGAAAGAACGTTTATGCACACCTCACTTTGTATAATGTGTGGCTCCATGTGGTAATTTTTTTCATTAAACCACGACATTAGAATTTATACATAAATCATTATACATGAGAGAAAGCTGACTTTTCATAAATCACTCCTTTCAGTAAGCCAGACTATTGTTCTATATGTTGGGCTATTGATCATTTCAAAACAAACATCTGCAAAAATACAGCTTCCTGGAATTATGGTCTGAGTCTTATGTATGTTTGTATTCTCTACAGTAGCACTGTCCAATAGAACTTTCTGCAATGATAGAAATGTTCTGTATCTGCACTGTCCAAGAAAGAAGCATTGAACACTTGCCTTGTAGATGGTGTGATTTAGGAACTGGAGTTTTTATTATTTTGTTTAATTTTCATTAACTTAAATTTAAAGAGCCACATGGGGCCTGTGGCTGCCATATTGGACAGTGCAGCCCTATAGGATCCAGAATAATACATTTGTTCCTCATAAGTGTTCAATAACTGTTCAACTGAAAGAAAATTTGTGCATAAATAAATACTGAACTTCCTCTACATGCAGGCACTCTGCTAGATGTTGGGTATGAGTGAAACACTGCCCCTGAATGAGTTAAAACTCATGCAAGGGACAGCAAACTTGACCCTGATTAACTCAAGCCAAACCTGAACTTTTTGGCTCACATGCCTGGAAAGACCAGGATAATGGTACCTTCAGGGCAGCTTGGCTGATTAGAGGATAACACCATGACCATCCTTGTCCTCGCCCTTTCCCTCCTCTGTTAGATTCAGCTCTCTTCCATGTGTGGTCTCCATGCTCAAATTGGCTCTCCACTCATAATCGCTAGAGAGCTGCCCCAGCCCAGAGCTCACACTGGCAAAGCTCCAAGCCCTGACCCCAGCTCCTAAGCCAAAGGCTCAGTAGATCTCATTGGTCATGACTGGGTCAGATGCCCAGTTCTGCACCAATCATCACGGCCAGGGAAATATGATGTACTGACTGACTTGGGCCACAATTACACGCTCCAACCCTGAGCCAAGGGTGGAGCCAACTCCACCAGAAAAGCACATGGGATGAAAGTAACGTCCTAGATGGTCTCTCAGAATAAAACCAAGGTGATCATTAGGGAAAAGTAAATTTTGCTAAGCAGCAAACAACAGACATCCATTGTAGTCTCTGAAGAGCTCCGTGTTTCCCTATGGAAATCTTAAGGAAAAATGCTGTTTGGTCAGATTTGCAGGCCAGATAGTAAAGAAAATACTATCTTAAAAGGAAAAGCTCAATTTGCAAGATCCAGGTTGGAATGACAGTAATGTTTACTTACACGGAATTTCCTTTGATGTTTACTTTTCCATACCCTAAAACCCTTGTGGGGAAAGTTACATCTATGAGATCTAGAAACCTTTAGGAGGGAGCAGTCAGCTGACCAGGGCCTGCTGTCTGTAGCCTTCCCTGCCTGACTCAGTCGGGGAGTCCAGGTGTCTCCTTCTGTGCCTCCCTGTCACTGAGCATACCGAGGGTATGCTAGACCTTAGAAGTCCTGACATGTGTGGATGCAGGCAGAGCAGACGCAATGCAGCCCACCCAGGGAAGGGACATACAACTGCCAGTTCACACAATGCAATGTGAATTGTCTATTTTCATAAGGGCTACTCCAAGAGAGATTATTTGTGGGCAGGATGACTCACGAGAGACACAAATGAATTCGCCCCACAGAGAAGACAAAGAGCTTGGAACATCACTGAAATGAGAAAAATTAGCCAAAACAGCTGCAGCACTTTAGGGCCTTTTAAATAGCCTCCTTCTGTCTACTTCTCCACCCCTTTCTAGCTGTTCCCTCTCTCTCATTAAATACTGATGAGGCTTTGCTTTTGTTGGCTCCAAGGGCCAACCGAAGCTGGGAAATTGTCTTTTTTAGCAAGCATATCTTTTTATCCCTGAGTTTTCTTGTATTATCTTTTGTGAAGATGATTCTGGATTACTATGAAACTTCTTGGCTTGTTTTTAGGTGGAAAAAAAGTTAATAAAGTTTGTGGACAAGGGGTGCCTGGGTGGCTCAGTTGGTTAAGCAACTGCCTTCGGCTCAGGTCATGATCCTGGAGTCCCTGGATCGAGTCCTGCATCGGGCTCCCTGCTCGGCAGGGAGTCTGCTTCTCCCTCTGACCCTCCCTCCCTCTCATGTGCTCTCTCTCATTCTCTCTCTCTCAAATAAATAAATAAAAATCTTTAAAAAAAAAAAAAAAAAAGTTTGTGGACAGGACTTTCTGCATTTCAAGGACATCCAGTGCTCAGGCCCCATGGCAAGAAGGTCCATGACTCCCTCTGCTCTCCCCGGGAATCCACAGACCTCTCAGCCCCCTTGACATCGAAGTGACCACCCCTCCTTCTACTGTACAGTGAATGTTCTCATTGGATTGTGGCTCTCTAGGCATGGTGGAAATCGCTGCAGATACTCCATGCTTGGTAAGAAAGGAGGGGCTGTTTGCAACATCCTCTCTGGGTTTCCCGGATTGCTCAGTTCGGCAGTCAGTGGGCCTATCCCCTACCGGACTGGAACTGGGCCTGCGGGAGCCCAGGAGACTATGCACTTCCAGCATGCAAGAACTGGGCCTCCCTTGGTTTGCCAACTGGCACAGAGTAGGTGCTTATTGAATGCTGGTGAACTGTGGAATATTATTGGTAACTTGGAGATTGACTGTGCATAAAAAATACTAAACAGAATGGGTCTAAACACTAATATCTGTAATACTTGCTGTTCCAATAAAGTGTTCAGCTCTTTGACTTTACCCGGTAAACCTCAGTCCCCCAATCTTAACAAATTCTCGACCCTAAGGTGACTCAACTTTAAAATGCTCTTTATTATGGGTCTCAAGCCTGTGTAAACTAGTTAACTGGTTATGTAAATGTAAACTAGTTAACTGATTCTCCAGTCCTCAAGGGCTAACTCCAAAGGACTCTAGTAGATCAAATTAGCGTAAGTTAATTTGCTTTTCAGAATGCCCCTAGTCTTTTCCCTACCATAGTCTGCTTGATGTCTAGTGGGCATTTTTTTTTTTTATGAGTTTCACCTTCCCATTCATTTTTAAATGAAATTTATTGAGCTATAATTCACATAACATAAAATTCGCCCATTTAAAGTGTGCCATTCAGTGACTTTAGTATATTTACAGAGTTGTGCAACCATCATCACGATAGAATCCCAAGACATTTCATCATCTCCAAAAGAAACCTAGTACCTATTAGTAATTATTCCTTTATTTTCCCCCAACTCTCCCCCCTCCCCTTAACCCACCACCACCACCAGCTCCTGGCAACTATCAATCTACTTTATGTCTCTACAGATTTGCCTATTCTGGATATTTTATATAAATTGAATATCATTTATTTTTTAAAAAAAAGACCCTTTATTGCATTTTCTATGTACAGCTCTCACACCAGGTGCTGGAATCACAGACTTAACTAAAATCCAGTGCCTGCCTTCCAGTTATTCACGGTTCAACAATTGCTGAGTGCCGAACTCTACAGTGTTTCCTCTTAGGCATAACAGCCACATGCATATTAGCTGGCAGAGGCCCTTTGTACCAGTGGGATACTCAGGTCAAAAGGCCCATCACTTCCCTTTGGGTTCAACTCTACTGGGTAGATGGCACCCAGTGCTCCATCTCACGTGCTGATTGGGCCTACAAATGTCTATCCTTACTCCTATTTGATCAAGCACCTGTACCTGACCTGCCCTTTTCAAAAGATTTGGTCTTTAGCAGACTCAGAAGTTTGGGGTTATTTTTAAATGCACCCAGCTTGCCTTTTTCTTTCCACTGAAATCAAGGAGTAGAGAACAAACTGATGGTTAGCAGAGGGGTGGTGGGTGGAAGATGAGTTAAATAGGTGATGGGGATTAAGGAGTGCGCTTGTGGTGATGAGCACCAGGTGATGTATGGAAGTGTTGAATCACTATGTTTTACACCTGAAATTCGTATTGCACTGTATGTTAACTATACTGGAATTAAAATACACACACACAGACACACACACACACACACACACACACACACACACACACACCTCTCCCCCCACCACCCCCACCAAAGGAATATTTTTCTCAAGTTTCCAATAAGGTATTTGGGAATTTCCTGTGTGATAATGACCGTAATTAGCATATCCGAGGGGGGGGCGATATACTGAGGTCTCTGCACATCTTGAAAATAAGGTTAGCCCTGCAGAACTGATATGCCCTGGAGGACATTAGCCATGTGTGGAAGTTAGTCATCTGAAGAGACTGGAGAAAAGCAGTTGAAGAGATTGGGAATTTCCATCTTCAATCAAAGTGACAAAGGAGTGATATCTGGAGATTTTAATTAAGAAAGCTACAACCTACATAACTCCAGAAGATTGTTCATAGATGGTAACAGGGTCCATGTGGATTTTGAAAAAGTCTCAGAATTCGTGCAAGAATTTGTTAATGTCTCTGCTGCTGTCCAGAAATTAGCGAGGTGATCTCACTGGAAAGCAGATCCCTGCTGTACTTGGGGTATCACAGCTCCAGTGATCATGAAATCTTGTGATCACCGTCTCGCCAGGTACATATGGGGAGTGGCAGACAGAACAAATTAAACAGCCTCACTTATATATCAAACTCTTATAAGAGTTTAGCTGTTGAGAATTAAACCCTGAGAGTCTTCATGCTCTGGCAAAACCCAGTTTCTGACTTGAAAAGGTAGGACCCATAGACCATGATGATTTATCAAAGCACAAATCTGGAGAACAGAAGTTTGGGAGGCATGGCCAAACATACAAAGGTCTGCCATTTATAAGAGGAATACAACTAGCTATAGGCAGGCCCAAAAAAGCAGTAGTTAAGAACACAGGCTCTGGAGCCAAACTACTTGGCTCCGACACTTACTAGCTACGTGAACTTAGACAACTTAGCTGTATGCACCTCAATTTCCTCCTCTGTAAAATAAAGTGGTTGTGAAGATTAAACGAGATAATCCAAATAAATGCTTAGTATGATATCTGGAACACAGTAAGTTCTCAGAAGTTAGCCAACATATCATCACTGTCCAAAGAAGACAGACCACCCTGTGAGAGGGGGAGCCCCCCAGAGTTCAAGTGGAGGCAGAGATTTGTCAACTGAGGGCCAAATACAAACTTAATTCAAGCCCAGGACTTCCAATTAGATCCTCTGCCCCTCAACCTCCTACATACAATTCAAAACAAAAACGCTATCTCAGTAGCTGATGTGTTGTTCATGTAAAACTTCCTTTTTTGGGGGGGGGGCATTCAACCCATGTATACCTTATGTGCAAAGCAGCTGTTAGTCAAAAACAATAAGGGGGCAAGGTGGTCCTTGCCCTCAAAAAGCTGAACATCTAACTGAAAAGAGAGGATCAGAGAACCACACAGTGATGCAGACATATATGTTGGATTTAGGCCAACCATACATTTGGTGCTTAACTTTTTATTAAAGAGCCATAACCAAGAGAAGGCTCAGGGAAATCACTCTATTCTATGGAACATGACAAGCTTGTTAGTATACTAAACTAAAATCAATCACATTCTCTCTCCCTCCATCTCTCAATCTCCTTCATCTCTCTCTCTCTCCCCCCCTTTCTATTCCCTTCAAGGTATAGCAAAGTAGCCTGATGGCTCTGGGACCTTCCAGTCTCAAATGCTCAGGCTCATGTGCTGGCCGGCCCATGGCAACAGCTGGTGAAGGTGGACAAGCTGCTTCCATGTTGCAAGTTCACACAGGACTCCCTGGCAGGACACTGAAGGCTAGTTTTTATTTGTAACTACTGCTTGAATGCCCTTCCGCCTCTCAACTGTAAGTTCAGGGAAGAGAAGGAAAGTGGGCTTTCTTCATCATATGGCATGGGTAGGCTCTCACATATTTATTGACTGAGGCAGGTTCATCCCATGGCTATTACAAGTAACATCTGTAAGAAAAACCACTGATCCTTATTCTCTTAAAGCATCCCCCTCTCCCCACCCTGATGGGTTCTTTTTGTGACATTCCAACCATAGTTCCGGGCTTCTTTTAGGTTCCACAGGATCTGGTTGCTGCATTTTAAGAACATCACTCACCTATAAAACGTCAGGTAGGGGAGAGAGGCCCCTGGGTCTGCCTTGCATTTTGTGGACAAACACTCAGGACCAGGGAACACCAGGAGGCTCCATTCATGTTGGAACAGTCACCAGTTTACTGATTGCTCTGTTGCCTCAAGAAATTCATAGCACCTTCGGGCAAAGGAACAACAGTGTGGTGTTTATTGAAATCTACATCTGGTAGCAATTTGTTCAACAGCAACCAGCTTTCCCCCCTCCTTTGCTTCAGTCAAATAATCCACAGGGGCCCATAATACCCCACAACTGTTCATTTGTGCGAAGCCTGTATTGTGTCATTTATGTTCCTAATTACAGATCTGGGTTTATCAACAAGTTTCAGCATGGTAAGTAATTTTTTAGACTGCAGAGGAGACTAAAGGCCCATGTCTTGAGGCAGTGACACTGTTACTGACCATCACCATCTGGACTGAAAGATGAAGTGGCACACTGGCCCCTGTCCACAGCTCCCCTGTCCCCACTTGGTTGACAGAGGCAACCAGAGCACGACCCTTCCCCACCCTAGGAGGTGTGGCCTTACCATGCTGTGTGGGAGCTTGGGAGAAGGAATAGCTGAGTGTTAACCTAGAATTAGACATTTGTGTACTAGAGAGAAAGGGAGAACCCCTATGCTTCGATCTGGGAGAAAATTCTTTCTCCCTTTGAAGGCTGGAGGGAGACTGAGCAGCTAGTTTGTTAAGGGCTCAATGAGTAAAGAGTGCTTAGGGGTACCGGTGGTTAGGTGAGAAGATGAGGTAAATTCAGAAAGCAGAGTAAGTCAAGCTTGGGGGGCAAATCTGGGGACTAGCCCCTCCTTTGGAGGGGACAATGCTGCTCTCACCCTAACTAACCACATGGTTCTGAGGGAGGCTGCCAATCCCCACACCCTGGCTGTGGCCCAAGCTGGCCAGTCACGGCAGCCCATCCCTGTCTACTGCAAGTGGTCCAGAGAAGGCATATATATGACTCAGGCCAGGTCAATTACAGTCTGTGTCCCAGGGTTTCCCTTTTGGAGCCACTGGAGAAGATACTCCTAAAGGAAGAATGAGATTTTGGAACTGCCTGAGGCTTTGTTTTTTGCTAAATGGGAAAGAAAGAGAACCTGTTTGCAGAGAGAGAAAACAGTGCCAACAAAGAGGGAACAAAGAGGAGCAATAAAGAGAAATATGGTTGTGACATTAAACCCCTCTATGTAGAGTCCCTGGAGCCAAGATTCCATGGCTTAGCTATACATTCTTCATATATGTTAAAGCCAATTTGAGCTTTTGGTTTCTGCCATCATAACCTGGGTCTAGATGGCTACCAAAGGCGTTTCTCTGAAAATGATTGCTATGATGACCAACTGAGTAAATGCAAGTGAACACTCTGGAAAACACAAGTGCCACACAAGTGTCAGATATTGATCACATGCAATCACGTGTTATTAGAGGCAGATGGGCACAAGAAAACATGGCTGACTGGACACCAGGAGAGGGGTTTCTTAAAAAACTTCTCATTTGGGGGACTTTTGAAGACACACAGAGGTACATGGAATGGTACAATGCCCTCTTACAGTACCCCTCCGTAGCCCTAACACCCACTGACCCACGCACGCTCCAGGAGAGCAGTGGTTTTGACCCACTCTTCCTGGAGCACAGCTGGTTTGCTTCGTGCCTTGGTTCTAGGCCTGAGCAGCCCCTTGTCTGACTGGAAGTGAAAGTCCGGCTTCTGGCAATGGGACAGAATCTTGTATCAAAAAACCAAAGTCAGGAATTCATGAGTTCAGCCTTATGAGGCTGTACTCGGCCCAGACACCATAAGCTGACATATGCCTCATTCTTTCAAAGGCTCATTTATGATTTCTTAGCATTGTCTTTGGATGTGTATTCTGTCATGACAGGTATCAACGAGAGAAAACCGTATTAGTGTTGTAAGTAAATCAGCTACAAAATTTTTTTTTTTGAACACTGACACTACCTTTTCTTTTGTGGACCAAATTAAGGAGTTTCCTCCTCTTTTTTTTTTTTTTTTTTTTTTAAAGATTTATTTATTTGAGAGAGAGAGTAAACACTAGCAGGAGGGAGAGAGAGAGAGAATCTCAAGCAGACTCCGCGCTGAGTGCAGAGCCTAATGCAAGGCTCAATCTCACAACCCTGAGACCATGATCTGAGCTGAAACCAAGAGTCAGATGCTCAACTGACTAAGCCACCCAGGCGCCCCAAGTTTCTTCCTCTTTATAACTCATCTACAAAAAGAGATTACAGTTCGACAGAGAAACAGTCCCCCGGCATACCTAATTTAGGGAACACACAAGGAAGATGATTCAAAGACTATTTTATCAATATCATGGGATGTTAGGTTGGAAGGGATATAGAAATCTCTAATCCAACTGAATCAGACTTTTTAGTAGAGGTATGCTTTAAACATCGATATTTTTGAAATGACAATTCGAATAGGCAGCCAGGGTTGAGAACCACCCCTCTAACCCAGTCAATACCTTTATTTAGTATATGAGGACACTAAGTCGCAGAGATATGGGACTCTAAGACAAATAGTTCGTTGGGATTAGAACACAGTTCTCTGGGCTTCACTGTATTTTTCAAGTGAATAACTAGGCCATCCTATTGTGTTTTAACAGGGGCTACATTAAGTGGAACATACAAGAATTTTTAGAGTTAAAATAGAGAAATAAACCATCAGGCAAGAGGAATCCAAATAAGTAATAAACATAAGCTGTTTAGCCTCACTGATGATTAGGAAACTACAAATTTTTAAAAAAGCATAATGTCATATTGTTATACATCTAACAGATTGGCAAAAATTTTTAAATATGACAGTACCAGGATTTTGGCAAGGATATGTGGCCACAGAAACTCCCATATACTACTAGTAATGACTTAAATTGGTACAATTTAATTGGTACTGAAAGACAGTTTGCCATGATCTAAAAATGTTGAAGATTCACATTTTCCATGACCCAACAATTCTGACCTTAGTTATATAACCCAGAATGTGCATTTTCAATAGGGGTAATATTATTCCCACAAAAGAACAAAATTTGATTTTTGATAAGTGAAAAAATCTTGACTATCACAATGGCTTGTAGCCTTCCAAAGCTCAACTCTACCCAACAAAATCCTACTCTTTAGGATTAATTAATTTGAATTTATAATTTTTAGTTTAAAATTAATTAAGTTTGGGACGCCTGGGTGGCTCAGTTGGTTAAGCGACTGCCTTCGGCTCAGGTCATGATCCTGGAGTCCCGGGATCGAGTCCCGCATCGGGCTCCCTGCTCGGCAGGGAGTCTGCTTCTCCCTCTGACCCTCCTCCTTCTCATGCTCTCTCTCTCTCATTCTCTCTCTCCCAAATAAATAAATAAAATCTTTAAAAAAAAAAAAAAAATAAAATAAAATAAAATAAAATAAAATTAATTAAGTTTTCTCCTTAGGAGAGGTAATAAAAGAAAAAAGGTTGAGAGACACTGACCTAGAGAAATGTTGCATATGTAGTCCAGGAGATATATATATATATGTATATATATATATATGTATATATACATATATATATATATATAAAAGAATGCTCTGACCTACACTCTATTATAGTCCAACTTGGAAGGACTACAGGTATCCATCTACAGTAGAATGGGCAAACTGCAGCATATGTAAACTATAGAATACTATACAGCAATGAAAAGGAACAAACTTCAGCTGCACACAACAACATGGGTAACCTTCACAATGGTGAGCAAAAGAAGCAAGACACAGAAGATCATATGGGGCTTACTTCCTTATATAAAAGTTCAAAGTCAGGCAAAGTGAATTATATCGTTCATACACCCCCAACTGAAGCTGTCAAGTAAAGCCAGGAAATAACTATCACAAGAGTCGGAAGGGCATTTACCTCGAGGGTTGTGATCCAGGAAGCCAAACATGAGAGGGGTGAAAGGGAACGTTTTATTTTTTGACTGGATGTGAATATGATAATCATTCTTTTATATACATAATGTTTAATGCTTTCTTCTGGCTTATGTGATAGCACATTTGAAAATATTAAGATATAGGGGCGCCTGGGTGGCTCAATCAGTTAAGCGTCTGCCCTTGGCTCAGGTCATGATCCCAGGGTCCTGGGATGGAGCCCTGACTCAGGCTCCCTGCTCAGTGGGGAGCCTGCTTCTTCCTCTCCCTCTGCTGCTCCCTCTGCTTGTGCTCTCTATCAAATAAATAAATAAAATTTTTAAAAAGAGAAAATATTAAGATATAAAAGAAAAAAGCAGGGGAGAAATCTCTTGATCTTTGCCATTTTCATTTTCCTAAAGCATTGTTTGGATCAAGTCATTCCTCTGCTCACACGTAATAATACAAACTGCCCCAAATGTACATGGTTCTTTCGGACTTTCATTTATAGAATCTCATGTGTACCCCAGCCTCGGTGGGAAGAAGACAGTTAGAAACCATTTCTCAAAGGAGGTTGGTACTTTAGAAGGGCCAACAGGAATACCAGGCAGACCCCATGAGGAAGGAAACAGGACTTGACCAGAAGGATGAGCTTGACCAAGTCTTGAGTGGGGAGAGGACAGGGCAATGGAACAGAAGTAGCATGACAGAACTGCAGAGAACACATGGGGGCATGCGAGAGACAAAGCTATTCAGCTATCCTTTTGAAGAGTTAATTTCAGAATAGGTAAGAATATTCTTTTAAAGATCATGATTAACTGAGAAGTTGCAACTGTTTCATATTAGGAGGTTCTACACAGATTTATTTGAAAGTTAATGTGTATTCTTATACCTGGACTAGAATCAAGTAGTTTTCTATAGGTTCTTCTACAACCAAACTATCTGTTGCTAATGTCTTTGACACTCAAGATCCAGTTAATACAAATTATTTTAAGGGTTAATGATTGTTTAAAGTTTAATTCAAGACATTTATGTTCAAAGGCCTATGGTGCCTCAAGAAAAAAATTTATTTAAAAAAACTATGGCAGTTTTCCATTTGGTTCATTTGCATTTAGCCTTACAAGAATTGATGCTTATATTATACTTCTAAGATTTCAAAGCACACTATAACAGCAACTTGGTGGGGGTAGGTATTATCCCATTTATCCCATTATACCTTAAGTTTAGTAGCATAATTAAAAATAAACCAATCCACAGCAGTTTACTGTACTGGTAATTAGAAACTCAATGATTTTGTCTTGCAACAATAAGATCTAAATATTTCTAATTTAGCACTGATTTTTTTTTTTAATCAGATGGTTGAATAAAGACAAATGGGGGCAAGCTCTTAATTTCTCTCTACAAATTAGGAAAAAGTAAAAGAAGAAACAAGTTGTCTCTTATCTGCCCTTTTCCCATTGGTTAAGTCTGGAGATGGAATCATGAATGAGTAAAACCTCATTCCCATGGATTTTAAGATGCCAGTCTGTTCTTAAAGACAGTTCAAGAATAAGAAAGCACAGTGAGGCTGGCCGACCAGGCTCCAGGATGGAACAGTGAAAGAAACCACGCTATTCAAGAATGCAGTTGGAAGGAAACAGACAAAAAGCAAAACTGCTCTTTGAAACTGTTCAATCTGAAAGCAGAGGCACTCTCTGTAAAGCAGAACACATCCGTATCTTCCTGTCTGTTCTCAGGCACACGAAGCGTATTGTAAACCCCAAGATGTAGAATAACACTGAGCACAGCTAAGTTTAACAGTGTCCAGTCAACTTAGCATCTATCAGCATACTTCCCTGAGCTGTAAAATGTAAGCTCCACCTCATAAGACTGGTATCAGCATTAGCTGCTGTGTGATCTCAGATGCTCCCATGCCACGGCCCACTCTGGATGCCTTCTCCCCTTTTCTCCTACACTTGGAGTGGCAATCTTCAAGGACCAGTTCAAATCCAGCTCTTTCCTGGAGCCCTCTCTGCATCCTATGCTCCTGAAATCCTGCAGGACTTACTGTGCTGTGTGTCCAGCTCTCTGTGCACACTTACTGCCCTGCAGCCTTGGTTACTCATCTGTTCTACCAACCTAACTGTGCCATGTCAGCCTCCTGAAGACCTGGTGTGTACCTCTTTGAATCTCCACACCTCCATGAACTTGACAAAGGGTCAACATTTGTTAATTGACAGAAGCCACGATTAAACACGAACAATATTTAATTTAAAAACAATGTACACCTTAGAATATCTCACATCCCTTCCCTCCTTGTTCTCCCACAGCTAATGGCAAAGCAAGACGGATCAAGACTAAGATTTCAGAACCAAGAGTCAATTTAATTTTACAGTATCAAAACATGGAAACCCCCCAAATTCAACATAGCAGCTGTTACGTTTGCAAATGAGAAGGGTCAGCTGTAAAAATACAGCCCCTGGAATAATGGTTACAGGGCAAACTGCGGGAACATCTCCCCGGGACCCTCTACTGCTGATACAGTCAGGAAGTCAGGGCCAGTGGTGCCCTGGCCAATGGCCCTCCTCTTCCTAGCCCCTACTTTCTCTGCCTCAGACTACATCTTGAAAAACCGCTCCCACCCAACAAACTGCACTACTTTATGTAACTGTTTTTATAATTCAAAGGCATATATAACTGTCAATAAGAACTTCTGACTGGATCAGGCTAACTGGCATTCCATTCCACTCTGAGACAACAGAATTCAGAAAAACCAACTTGATAGATCAACATAACCTCATGTCTTAAATGTTTTATTTCTGTTTGGCTTTACAAAATACCAAAAATAGCCTTCACAGTCCCATTCCTACCTCCTCAAAAGCCTCAGGCACTGGGCACCCCCACGGGAGGATGAACAGGAATGCACAGCTCAGGGCTGGTTGGCTATGAAGGCTGTCTCAATCAGGCGAGGATGCCAATGTGATACCTGGAGGTACCTCACCTGGAAGAGGCCTGCCTGGAGTAGCAGAAACTCTGGGGTATGCTGCCTAATAGGATAACTGTCTCTCCCCATTTAGAAATCAGGGTGTTAAGTGCTAAGAGGTAAGATCAAGTTTCTATACCAAGTGACTGATGCTAATTTTTATTTTTTAAAAAACTTTTTAAATATACAGTTACAAACTTGAGGAAAAAGCAAACAATGGTTTAAAAGGTGCTTTTAAAATTTGTGGACTACTGGGAAAGTAGGAATACATACTGGATTTTAGATGCCATGATGGAATGATTGTTCATTATTCTGTAACAATAATGGTATTCTGCCTATATAAAAAGAGTATTTGTATTCTTAGGTGATTCATACTAAAAATTTAGAGGTGAGGGGTCACTGTATGTGAAACTTGATTTCAAATGGTTCCGGAAAAGAGAAGGTGTGTGAGTGTGTTTGTGATGTGTTGTGTGGATGTGCTAGCCATAGAGCAAGACGGGGTGAGAGGAGGTGAGCAGCGACTAAGGCTTGGAACACTGAGGCACAATGAAAATGGAAAAAAAAATCACTATCACATCTAGACAAAGTTCATTTCTACAAAGAGTAAGCTAACATGCTCTGACAGCCTGTCAAAACAGAAAATCAATGCTGCCCTTAAAAGCCAGAGAGAGAAAAGGAAAGAAGGAAGCACACAGAGTCCCAGCTATGTGCACTGGGGCTCCATGCTGTCTTTCTTTTCTCTTTGGTTAAACACCTTTATTGAGATATAATTCACATACCATACAATTCATCCATTTATTTTTTTTTTTAAGATTTCATTTATTTATTTGCCAGAGAGAGAGCGCGCGCGCACAAGCAAGGAGAGGGAGAAGCAGGCTCCCCACTGAGCAAGGAGCCCAACACGGGGCTTGATCCCAGGGCCCTGGGATCATGACCCAAGCCGAAGGCAGATGCTTAACCAACTGAACCACCCAGGCGCCCCAATTCACCCATTTAAAGTGCACAACTCAGTGGTTGCAGTAGAGGCACAGCTGTGCACACATCACCACAATCGAAGATTAGAACATTTTATCACCTCCAGAAGAGACCCTTACCGTATGTAGTCGTTCCTCATTTCGCCCCAACCCCTACCCCCACTCCTGGCAACCTCTAGCTTACTTTCTGTCTGTATAGATTTTTTAAATTCTGGACATTTCATATAAATGAAATCCTGTAATATGTAGCCTTTGGTGACTGGCTTCTTTCACTTAGCAGGTTCATCTGTGTTATGGTATGTGTCAGCAGTTCTTTCCTTTTTTACTGTCAAATAATATTCCAGTATTTTCCAGTCTAACACCCACGTTTTATCGATCCATTACCTAGATGGACCTCTGGGTTGTTTCTACTTTGGGGCTATTATAAATAAACAATGTTATGAACATCAGTGTACATGTTTTTCTATGAATGTATGTTTTCATTTCTCTGGGTTATATACCTTAGGGTGGAATTGCTGAGCCACATGGTAACTCTATGTTTAACTTTTTGAGGAACTGCAAGACTGTTTTCCAAAGTGGCTGCACCATTTTACATTCCCACCAGCAATGTATGAGGGTTCCAATTTCTCCACATCCTTGGCAACACTTGTTATTGTCTTTTTGATACTAGCCACCCCAGTAGGTATAAAGTGGTATCTCTGTGGTTTTGATTTTCATTTCCCCGATGGCTAATGATGTTGAACATCTTTTCATGTACTTATTGGACATGGGTATATCCTCTTTTGAGACATGTCTATTTAAATCCATTGTCCAGTTTTTAATTGGGTTTATGTCTTCTTATTACTGAGTTGCAAGAATTTCCAATATATTCTGGATACCAGTTCCTTATCAGATATAGGACTTGCAAAAAACCATTTAAAGCACAGAATTTTAAATTTTGATGTACTCCAATTTGTCTATCTTTCCTTTTGTTAGGTACTTTCTTGTTTAATGCTTATAGTAGTTGTGAGGAGTAGGAATTATTGATCCCGTTCTACAAATGAAGAAGATGAAACTCAATGAAATTAGGCAAATGACCCAAGGTCTCACATAGGGCTGCTACACATGGTCTAGCCCTGCACAATGCAGTCGGCTGAAAAGCGGCAGTCTTGGCTACTTGCTGGAGCTGCGATATGGACTCAGGCCTTCTGACTAGGCCAGGGTTCAGGCTACTCATTTACTCTATGAGTGTTATAGTGTAATACGATTTATTTTTAAAGAAAATCCTTGGATTTTATACATTCAACATCCTAAAAATGTTGCCATTACTTAAAGGGTTTGGAGTTCATCTTTGGAAGCTATACCAAGAGGTTGCAAGTCGCAGATTTAAGGAACACACTCGATTATGGTGTGAGGAGACTTTAGTTTATAAAGAAGCCAAAAGTTCAGGGCATCAAGACTGCAATGAGGTAAGTTATTAGGCTGGCTTACACCATATTGAATTTATATACACTGCTATACATACCAATCAATATAAAGCATGAGACATGTTATTTTATGGCTCAAAGTAGATCTTAATCTCTAAAAAATGCAACAAAAAATGTCTCTAGCAATGACAACCCAGATGGGACAGATACCAGAGAATGGTTATAAAATGTATAAAAAGTAATCATCTTGATACATTTTAAAACATTTTGACATAAAAATTGGCCATCTTTTTACTTCTTGGTCATACCAGCTATATATGAAACACACCACTGGATTATTAGAGCTAAAAAGGATTTCACATATGGTTCAATCCCTTTATTTTATTTTTTATTTATTTTATTTTTTAAAGATTTTATTTATTTATTTGACAGAGAGAGAGACAGTGAGAGAGGGAACACAAGCAGGGGAACTGGGAGAGGGAGAAGCAGGCTCCCCGCTGAGCAAGGAGCCCGATGTGGGGCTCGATCCCAGGACCCTGGGATCATGACCTGAGCCGAAGGCAGACGCTTAACGACTGAGCCACCCAGGCACCCAATCCCTTTATTTTAAGTGGGGAAGTTGATGTACAAAATTTTCAAGTTATTCACCCAAGTATTCAGGAGAACACGAGCAGAACAAAGACTAAAATTTAAGAAGGATGCAGTTCCCATGTTCTTATTCTTAATATTTGCTGTTTTAACTCTGCTTTTAGTATTTATGATTCTCTTCTCTCTCCCATAGACCTCTAAGGGGATTATACCATCCAAGACAGCTCTTCAGAAGGGTGGAGACTCCGACCAAACTTCATTGTTTATCCTCCAATTGGATTTTTCCCCAACACCAACTTATTTAAACATCTCAAATCTATGTAGATAACTCTGACAGCAAATAAAAGGGATTCATTTTATAAAGTGAGTTCTGAAGGGATACTGCCAAGCCTTGTTTCAAAAACCAGGCTCTTGTTTCCAATCTAAGAATTAAATGGCTTTCTGCCTGCTGTTTCTGCCTTTCCTCTTCAATTAGGGGAGAAGGCCAAGGCTGTGTCTCGAGGGATTGCTTCATAAGGAAAAATCAAGGCAGGATACAGTCTGAGGATGGGCCAGTACAGGCTGGAAGTGGGCTAGCAGAGGGCTGTGGGGAAAGCGAACTGGATTCACGAGCAGGCTAGGTCAGTCTCCAGAGTGATTCCTCTCCACTGGAAACAGGTCTAAGTGCTGACACGGGGGTTTCCCACAGCTTCTACTGGCCTCCAAAGGCATATTTGTCATCAGAGGCTCTTGATGAAGCTGTACATAAATATCTGACTGTTGTTAAATACAAAACAAAACAAAACAAAAATATTCCACAGGAACCAAATTAAAACCATCTGTGAGGGGGAGAGGCCAAAAACTCAGTGTAAGTGCAAAAGGCCTAGCAGAAACCCTTGTTAATTGTGTTATTTACTTTGCTGAATAGTAAATTGTCATGCCAATGAAGTCATATCACATGACTATAATGTTTTTCATATGACTTTCCTGCTATGAGAGAAATGGGCACTTTATTTTCTAGAATTCTGAATTCTGTAGTAGATGAGTCAGAACCTGAGTTTTAATTCAGAATCAACCCTTAAGCTCAGCCTTTTTTATTTCTGCCAGCCTGTTCATGATTTTACACCTTATGTTATCATTGGCGTTAAACTTTATTTTTTAACGATCATTCGTTAATTTCTGATTTTGCAGGAAAAAAGTTCTGCTTAGCAAATGCTTGACAAAGATGCAAATTCTATTAATGAAGTGCTGTAACTGCAATCCTGAAATCATAACTGCATGACACAGCATCAAATACTGATGATATAGTCAAGGCGAGGGAGGAAAACATAGCTTAAAAGTAATCCTGGAATCGCGGAACTTGCAAACTGTCGAAAATGAGAATTTCAGGGGAATTGGGTTATGAAATTTTGTTATTTGAATTTCTCAAGGATATAGCTTGCTTTATTACCTCTCTTATGAATGAATCAGTCTTTTCTCTCTACTTACATGGGGTTTGAAATTATCTGGCATTTCCCACAGCACAATGTCAAACCCACAGTTGGAACTAACTCAGTACATGTGAACAGGTACTTGATGAAAAATAACCCTAAGAAGATAAGTCACAGCAAATTTTATGAAAAGATGGCTAAGTCATTCGTGTGTCTGATTTACACTGAGCCTTTCTTCAGTGAAATTCAGCAGTTTTAAAACCATTTGGTGAGCACTTCAACAGCTTCATGACTTGGACATCTTGTGCTTCATCAACTTTAAGCCATTTCCTTTTGTTCCAACTGGGATAAATAGACAGGGATGAACAAAAGAGAACTCGGGTCAATCTCCAAGTATCTAAACTCATTCTCAAAATGGCTCTTGAAAGTAAAGATCAGAACTTTCATGCAAAATTCCTTATTCGGATAGCAACATTTTAAGAGGGCAAAAAGCGGAGTTGGTGGGGGGGGCTTTCCTCCATGGGGCCTTCTAATACTTCATAGGTAGAATATAACTATAATTTGGCAGCTAGATGGGCTACAGACTACAGACATGGATCTCTTTCTTAGTCCCCTTCTTTAGGAAACACAACATTAGCAAAAACATTTATGAGGGGAGTATTTAAATTTTTAAGCTACAACTCAAGATAAAGTTAATCTACCACACACATTCCTCATTTAAATGTTTTTTTTATTGCATCCTACCTCTACAGCTTCTCCTCACTGCACTCAATGAAACAGGATAATTTTCTTTATCTACTAAGTCAATCTACCAGTTTTCCTCTTTTCCTCCCAGCTCTATTACCATCCTATCTCTAATACCATTCAGTCATTTCCATTCATTTATTCCACTACCTCAAAATCACCATTACATCAAATAAATTCATCTTTATAAGTCTGGGCTGTCCACCCCTCCCTTCCCCCCCATCACCACACTTCCAGTCCCCACTCTGCATCCTGCATCTCAACCCCTTCTCCAACAGAAACCAACCTGGTGATTTGTCTGTTAATCTCAATCTCAACAGCACTATGATTACACTAGTAACCTAGACTAAAATAATGGCAATCAATCATCTGGGGCTATTTGATGATGGCAGAAAGGTGGGTGCAAAAAACTTGGTTGCATTGGGCGCCTGGGTGGCTCAGTCATTAAGCGTCTGCCTTCGGCTCAGGTCATGGTCCCAGGGTCCTGGGATCGAGCCCCACATCAGGCTCCCTGCTCAGCGGGAAGCCTGCTTCTCCACGTGCCCCCCCCCCCACTCCCCTTGCTTGTGTTCCTGCTCTCACTATCTCTCTCTTTCTCTGTCAAATAAATAAATAAAATATTTAAAAAAAAAAAATTTGGTTGCATTAATCAATCTCACTAAATCTAGGTGATTCTGTCTTGAATATATCTTCCAATCCATTATTCCTGTGCTCCTTTCTATGAAAAGAAAGGGATTTGTAGTCTCTAGTAGGATGAGCTTTGCATTCTTCTTTTATAAAGGGTCTATATTTGGGGAGATAGACCACAGGTGTTAAAGGATAGGGGATTGTTTAATAGCATCAAAACTTTTCTTTCTTTAATGAAAAAAGAATTATCTTGCTACAACATGGATGAGCCTTGAAAACATCATGCTAAGTTAAAGACAGAAGACACAAAAGGCCACATATCATTTGATTTCATTTACATGACATGTCCAGAATAGGCAAATCCATGGAGACAGAAAGTACAGTAATGGTTGCCAGGCCTGGAAGGAAGGGGGAATGAGCAGTGACTGTTTAATGAGTATGGAGTTTCTTTTTGGGGGATGAAAATGTTCTAAACTTAGTAGTAAGGGTAGCACAACAACTCTGAATACACTAAAAACCACTGAATTGTACACTTTAAAAGGGTAAATTTCATGGTATGTGAATTGCAACTCAATAAAGCTGTTATTAAAAAAAAAACACCTTATCTGATTTCAGATAACTCTGGCTCCAACTACATTCTCATGATTCTGAGTAACACTCTACAGACTCTTGGCCTCTGAGACCTTTATTCAGCCTAGAATGCCCTCCTCCATTTCCCTCCCAATTTTTATTTTTAAAGACAGCCTACTCATCCTTTAAAACTAACTGGTGATGGATGTTAACTAGACTTATTGTGGTGATCATTTTGGAATACATACAAATATTAAATCATTACACAGAAACACTAATATATAATGTAATATATCAATTATAGCTCAATAAAAAATAAAAAATTAATTAAATTTTAAAATTTATTTATTTACTTATTTATTTTTAAAGATTTTATTTATTTGACAGAAAGAGAGACAGCAAAAGAGGGAACACAAGCAGGGGGAGTGGGAGAGGGAGAAGCAGGTTTCCCGCCGAGCAGGGAGCCTGATGCGGGGCTCGATCCCAGGACCCTGGGACCATAGACCTGAGCTGAAGGCAGACACTTAATGACTGAGCCACCTAGGTGCTCCAAATTTTAAAATTTAACTGGAATACTTGTTCCCTTATGTGTGAAGCTTTCTTTGACATCCCTACTCCCCCAGGCAGGAGTAACTGCTCTCTGAGCACTTAATATATGTAAATGACTAAAATATTTTTGATGAGTGGTGCCTGGGTGGCTCAGTCGTTAAGTGTCTGCCTTCAGCTCAGGTCATGATCCCGAGGTTCTGGGATCGAGCCCCACATCGGGCTCCCCGCTCTGCAGGAAGCCTGCTTCTCCCTCTCCCACTCCCCCTGCTGTGTTCCCTCTCTTGCTGTGTCTCTTTATCTGTCAAATAAATAAATAAAATCTTAAAAAAAAAATATTTTTGATGATATTAGAATGTACTATTTACATCTGTTTTTCATATTAGATTATGAGTACATCTCATTAATTTCTGTATTCAGTTACCAGCACAGTGACTTGCTATCAAATTTTTTTTAAAGATGTTCAGTAATTCCTGTTATAAAAAACAGTATTTGTACAAATACGTATTTTATAAACAATGTATAAAATGATACAGTCACATAAAATTATCTGGTTGAATCTTTTGCAATTCCAGAGTTGAGGCATAAAAAGAGTCCAAGATGAGAACTGGACATTCTTGTTGCATTGCTAAAATAAATAAATCAGGACCTTTCTATATGGGATGAAGAATTTTGTATTTTTATTACTCAACACCTGTTAATGCATTGGGAATCAAATACGTAAATCAAAATGGTACCTTCACACAGATTATAGATATAGATATAGATATATATAGATATATTTATTTACACACACACATTTTTCACAGTAATGTAAAATAATGTAGGTAGGGCAATGAATTTTGTTATGTCTTCTGCTGAGCATTATCTTAAAACACAGCCCTATTTAGAACACTGAAAGACATAAAACAGTTAATAACAAACAAAAAGAAATAATCAATAGTAATACAATAATAGTAAGGGACTTTAACACCCCACTTACATTGATGGACAGATCATCCAAACAGAAAATCAACAAGGAAACAGTGGCTTTGAATGACACACTGGACCAGATGGATTTAACAGACATATTCAGAACATTCAATCCTAAAACAGCAGAATACGCATTCTTTTCAATTGCATACGGAACATTCTCCAGAAGAGATCGCATATTAGGACACAAAACAAGTCTCAACAAATTAAAAAAAAATATCAAAGTGATATCATGCATCTTTTCTGACCACAATGCTATGAAACTAGAAATCAACCACAAGAAAAAATCTGGAAAGAGCACAAACACATGGAGGTTAAATAACATGCTACTAAACAATGAATGGGTCAACTAAGAAATCAAAGAAGAAATTGAAATTTACACAGAAACAAATAAAAATGAAAATACAATGGTCCAAAATCTTTGGGATACAGCAAAAGTGGTTCTAAGAGGGAAGTTTATAGGAATACAGGCCTATGTCAGGAAGCAAGAAAAATCTCAAACAACCTAAACTTACCCATAAAGGAGATAGAAAAAAGAACAAACAAAACCCAAACCCAGCAAAAGGAATATAAACAATTGTTAACAGAAAATTATTAAAACCTATATGCCAAAAATTGGACAACTTAGAAGAAATGGACAAATTCCGAAAAACATTATAACCTCCCAAAAATGAAGCAGGAAGAAATAGAAAATTTGAACAGACCAACTGCCAGCAAAGAAATTGAATCAGTAATCAAAAAAACTTCCAACAAACAAAAGTCCAGGACTAGGCAGTTTCACAGGTGAATTCTACCAAACATTTAAAGAAGTGTTAATACTTATTCTCAAACTATTCTAAAAAAATATAAGAGGAAGGAAAACTTTCAAATTCACTCTATGAGGCCAGTATCATCCTGATACCAAAACCAGATAAAGATGCCACAAAAATGGGAACTACAGGCAAGTATCTCTCATGGATATAGATGCAAAAATCCTCAACAAAAAATGAGCAAACAGAATCCAACAATATATTTTAAAAAATCATACAACATGACTAAATGGGATTTATTCCTGGGATGCAAGCGTGGTTCAATATTCACAAAACAATCAACGTGATACATCACATCAATAAGAGGAAAAAAACCATATGACCATTTCAATAGATGCAGAAAAAGCATTTGATGAAGTACAACATCCATTCATGATAAAAAATAAAAATAAAAACAACCCTCTGCAGAGTAGGTCTAGAGGAAATATATCTTAACATAATAAAGGCCTTATGTTAAAAGCCCATAGCCAAACACCATACTCAATGGTGAAAAACCAAGAGCTTTTACCCTAAGGTCACAAACAAGACAAGGATGTCCACTCTCACCACTTTTATTCAATATAGTACTAGAAGTCCTAGCAACAGCAATTAGACAACATAAAGAAATAAAAGGCATCCAAATTGGTGAGGAAGAAGTAAAACTCTCATTATTTGCAGATGACATGATACTCTGTATAGAAAACCCAAAAGACTCCACCAAAAAACTACTAGAACTGATAAATGAATTCACTAAAGTCCACAGGATACAAAATCAACGTACAGAAATCTGTTGCATTCCTACACACTAATAATGAAGCAACAGAAAGAGAAATTAAGAAAACAATCCCATTTACAATGGCATCAACAACAATTAAATACCTAGGAACAAACTTAACCAAGGAGGTGAAAGACTTACTCTAAAAGCTATAAAACACTGATAAAAGAAATTCAAGATGATGCCAAGAAATGGAAAGACATTCCATGTTCATGGGTTGGAAGAACAAATATCGTTAAAATGTCTATACTAGCCAAAGCAATCTACAGATTTAGTGCAATCCCTATCAAAATACCAACAGCATTTTTCACAGAACTAGAACAAACAATCTTAAATTTTTTTGAAGATTTTATTTATTTATTTTAGAGAGAGAGTGTGTGTGTGCAAGTGGGGGGAGAGGAAGAGGGAGAGGGAGAGAGAATCCCAGGCAAACTCTGTGCTGAGTGCAGGGCCCAATGCAGGGCTCGATCCCATAACCTTGAGGTCTTGACCTGAGCCAAAATCAAGAGTCAGACACTTAACCAACTGAGCCACCCAGGCACTCCCAAATAATCCTAAAATTTGTATGGAACCACAAAAGACCCCAAAAAGCCAAACCAATCTTGAAAAAGAGAAGCAAAATTGGAGATATCAAAATTCCATATCTCAAGTTACATTACAAAGTGGTAGCAATTAAAACTGTATGGTACTAGCATAAAAACAGATGCACAGATCAATGGAATAGAACAGAAAACCCAGAAATAAACCCATTATATGGTCAATTAATCTTCAACAAAGGAGGAATGAATATACAATGGAAAAATAACTCTTCAACAAATGGTGTTGGGAAAACTGGACAGCAACGTGAAAAAGAATGAAACTGGACCATTTTCTTTCACCATACACAAGAATAAACTCAAAATTGATTACAGACCTAACAGTGAGACCTGAAATCATAAAAATCCTTATAGAGAGCACAGATAGCTATTTCTTCAACATGGGATGTATCAACATATTTCTAGATATGTCTCTTGAGGCAAGGGAAATAAAAGCAAAAATAAACTATTGGGACTACGTCAAAATAAAAATCTTCTGCATAGTGAAGGAAACAATCTACAAAACCAAGGAAACAATCTACAAATGGGAGAAGATATTTACAAATGGCATATCCAATAAAGGGTTACCATCCAAAATGTATAAAGAACTGATACAACCTAATACCCAAAAAACAAATAATCCAATTAAAAAATGGGCAGAAGACATGAACAGACATTTTTCCAAAGAAGACATCTAGATGGCCAACAGACATATGAAAAGATGCTCAATATCACTCATCATCAGGGAAATGCAAATCAAAACCACAATGAGATATTATCTCACATCTGTCAGAATGACTAAAATCAAAAACATAATAAACAGCAAGTGTTGGCAAGGATGTGGAGAAAAAGGAACTCTTGTACATTGTTGGTGGGAATGCAAACTGGTACAGCCACTATGGAAAACATTATGGAGGTTCCTAAAAAAAATTAAAAATAGAACTACCCTATAATCCATTAATCACACTACAGGGTATTTACCCCCCCAAAACAAAACAAAACAACAAAAAAAACACTAATTGAAAGGGATACATGCACCCCTATGGTTATTGCATCATTATTTACAATAGTCAAACTGCAGAAGCAGCCCAAGTATCCACTGATAGATGAATGGATAAAGAAGATGTGGTATATATACAGTGGAATATGGTTCAGCCATAAAAAAGAATGAAATCTTGCCATTTGCAACAAAATGGATACAGCTAGAGAGTATAATGGTAAGCGAAATAAGTCAGAAAAAGGCAAATACCATATGATTTCAGTCTTATGTGGAACTTAAGAAATCAAACAAAACAAAGAAAAAAAAATGTTTGAAATAGACTCTTAACTATAGAAATCTGATGGTTACTAGAGGGGAGGTGGGTGGAGGCATGGGGGAAATGGGGTTGAGGTAGGAAGAGTACACTTATCATGATGGAAAATAAGCTGAAATAAAAAGACAAAATTTTTTTTAATTAAAAAAAAAAAACACCACAGCCCTATTTAAGGCTCTTTTAAAAAAATAACGATACTTCTCTCAGATAGGGATTGCAAATTCTAATACCTGTAAGAGTCATTAACTCAAGAGCATCATTTAAATGGAGAATATCACCTAAAAAATAACTTTGGGCAAAAAACCAACAAATGTGTGTCTCTAGAAAGGAAACTAGGTGGTAAGGGACAAGTGTAGGAGATTTCCTTTACATGCAGAATATTTTTTATACCTTCAAATTTCATATAAAGTACATTATTTATCTATAAAATTTGCATCCTTGCTCCAGCTAACCATCACTATTAAGAAATGCAGGCCTGGGCTTGCCAGATCTGATTTTTCAAAGAAGTTAGAAATGGGAAAATTCAGATTTTTATGTAAAATTCATAAGTTTTAAATGTTGACTTTATTCAGAATTTAGCACACAGGGCAGGCCAAACAAAACACACCTGCAAGCTATCTGGCTCACAGGCCAACCAGTCTACCATCTCTAATCAAAAATTTGATGTGTGGCTTATGATTCCAAAACTATAAATATAATTTAATGGGGGAAAACTTCAAAAAGAAAGCTCCGACTTGTGGATGAAACCATATCCCCCCCTGCCCCACCATCTATTTAGTCACTATTGCTCTCTTAAACTTTCCCTTCTCTTCCTGGGTCTTTGAAAAGGCTATTAATGTTTGACCAGCTAAAATGCAAAGCAGGTCAGATCTCATCAAGGAATCTGCCCATTATCCTAGCATCTGCTCTGTTTTAAAGAGTGAAATTTCAGGTCAATTTCAAGTTGCAATTCATCTAGCCAACAAGAGAGAAGTATATGAATAATTTCTAGATGGGTAGAAATATTCCCTCAGCAAACCAGTCAAACAATTGCATGGTTGAAAAGACCTGTAAGTTATTTTAACCTTATCATCAGGCAGTACAATGCTACGCAAAAGATAAAATGGCAGCCGTGATCAACATAATGTTCTGAACCATGTCTGGGAACCAATCACAATTTTGGGAAAAATCTCAAATTCTCTTTAAGTTCAGCAGAGATGCTGTTTATCTTCTGAAACTGAAGCTAAGAGACTCTGTGTGGGTCTAACTATTGGTTATAAGTGGAGTACTACATCTATTGAATGCCCAGAGGACACCAAGGCAAGTTAAAGAACTGGTTTTAGCTTTTTTTTTTTTTTTTTAAGTTTTATTTATTTAAATAATCTTTACACCCCATGTGGGGCTTGAACTCATGACCCCCAGATTAAGAGTTGCATTTCTTCTGACTGAGTCAGCCAGGCACCCCAGAACTGATTTCAGTTTTAAAAGTAGTACTAGAGATGTACTATCTTGCCTCTCTGGTGTGCCTAAAACTCTCACCTCAATCTGCTGAAAGTTTCAAAGGATTTGACTCTGGTAGTTTCAATTTTCTTTACTCAGTGCTACTAGCTCCAATCTTCCAAATAGCAGCCTTTGTTTGCCACAAGCTAGTCCAGTATCGAGCCTGAATGTCTACTCAATGGCCGCTGGGGCCTGCCCCAATGGTGAAGACACACAATCCCAGGCAGGGGTGGGAATGGGGTGGGAGTCAATAAATAGGACAATAGGACTAATGGCATCTTTGCAAGTGTTCCACTCCTGTGGGACACAGGCACTCAAGGTTTTCCTTATGTAGCTTGTGGAAATGATAAGACAGGCCACATTTCTCCTAAGAACTTCTTCACGGAAATTAAGATCTGCAATATATTCTAATTGACAAGCAACACGTAACTCTCTCAGGTTGTGACTGGGGAAGCCATTTTATAGTAGAGTTCAGTGACCCAAGAAAATGTATCCAATTATGAAATAAAAGCCAGGCATGTTCTCTCTGAAGAACATGGCCAGAGCCCAGTCTTCCCTGTCTTACATTCTGATGTGTGGACATCAGAGACAACTCTCCCATGGCCACAGGCATGCTGTTCTTCAGAAAGGACCAGAGGTGCTTGAAAATAGATAATCCATACTCCCTTTAATTATGTGCATTTGGCACCTACTATACAACAATCTGCACACATCAACATCCAGCGACTACAGAAGGTTCCTTCTCTGGTAACTAGCAGACTTATTTAGTGATGTATGTTCTAAGGAAAAAAATCAGAATTTACCGCTTCCTTACTGTTCCATAAATCTGAGTATCAAGTAGGTTTCAAACACACCAGTCCTCAGTATAGAAAGCTCGCTTTATTCTTACCTCAGCAGCTTGGGTCTCTTGATGCAGCAAAGTGAGACCAGTCAAGTCTTCTAAGAAGGAATGTGAAGAATTAAACACCTTCGCTAGGAAATTAAATCCTTCTCGTTCATACTGATCAAGAACCTGTAAAACATTTATATTTTTTAAAAGGGGCTGGTTTTAAAAGCATATTACAAGATTTTCACTTCTATAAGCACTTGTCAAAAATGAAACTAAAACTAGAATTAAACATGGGGATAATAATGCAATCTGGAGGGCAAAAACTGGGAGGGCTTAGGATTTATCATTTTCCCTTCTTAGAAACAATGACAATATCCTTTTCCAATTCTGATGACAATTTTTCTCAAATAAAATTTGTTTCATGACAATTCACTAAAAATTCTAGAAAAGCTGGGGTTCCTACTTCTAAAGTTCACTTGTTAGAAAAAAAAAAAAAAAGGCCAGAAAAGAGCCAAGAAAAAAATTAAAGAGGATACAAACAAAGAGAGGGACAAATGGATGGGAAATGTGATCTACCGGCTAGCCATATGTTTTTTTAAAAAACAGAATAGTTTAAAAACGTAAAAATAAATTTCACCAGGCATGTCACAAAAGAGAATATCCAAATGGCCAATAAACATACGAAAAGTTGCTCAACATTACAAGTGGTTAGGGAAATGTAAACTAAAACCATAATGAAATCTTACTTTATATACACCAAAATGGCTAAAATAAAAAAGAAGATCCCAAGTACTGGCAAGAATGTAGAACAACTGGGATTCTCATGGGAGTGCAAAATGAGAAAGCCATTTTAGAGGCTTAACACTTATATGCCCTGTGATCAAGCAATTTGACTCCTAGATATATACACCCTACAAAAAAAGTATGCAGTTGTGTATCAGAAGACCCAAAGTGTCCATAGCAGCACTACTCATGATGGTCCAAACTAGAGACTACTCAAGTGTCCATCAATAGTAGAATGAACAAAGGGGTATATTCATGCAATAGAACACTACTTAGCAACGAAAACAACTATATCTACTTGCAACAATATAGATAATTCTCACAATGTTAAAAGAAAGAAGAGAGAAGCATTATTTACTGCACGATTACATTTTTTAAAAAAAGAACAGGCAAAACGAATCTAAGTGAGGAGAGTGGGTTTCCCATGGAGGGACTGTAACTGAACGGGGCACAAGGGAGGTTCTGGATACTGATAACATTTGTTTCTTTATCTGGGTGTTGGTGTACTTTGTGAAAAGCCATCAAGCCCTTTTTTTGTATATATGTTGTCCTTCGATAAAAAGATTCAAGGCCTGCAGTCTTGACAGGAGAACAATTTGGGAATGTCTGAGTTCTCAGAAGCAAACAAAATAATGATTATTGTATTTAAAAATTCAAAGATCACAGGAATTGTGAGTGTTAGGAAATAGTGAACCAGAATGTCTCTAACATTCTCTCAGAACTCGGAAGAAATAAAGAGATGAATGTATCAAAAAGCAGACATTGAAGATAAATCCAAGAAATCAATTACACATGAAGAGAAAGGCTGGAGAAGCAATAACACAAGAACTAGAAAACAATTTTTTAAAAATTTCTCCATAAAGAAACAAAAATGTATAAACCCTTCAATGCAGCAATTCCACTTCAAAGACTTTTCATACAGATATAGTTGTTCATGGGGAAAAAAATGATATGTAACGATGCTCACTGAAACACTGTTTGTAGCAACAAAAGATTAGAAGTGACTACTCTTTAATAGGGGCTGGTTAACAAAATTATGGTGTATTTACAATCAAGGGCATAATCTAGATCCGTTAAAAGAATGAGGTAGCTCTATAGTATTGATGTAAACTTATTTCTAAGACATACAGGTATATTAAAAGCAATGTCCAGACCATGTGTCTAGTATTAATGTCTTAAAAAAATAAAGATAGAGGAGGAAAGAGGAAGAAAGGGAAATGTAGCTGTGTGTATGCTTGTTTATGCATGTAAGATCTCTGGAAGAATACACAGAAGTCTCTATTTTTTCCCCTAGTGCTGGAGGAAAGTCTCAGAAGAGGAGGAGGAGGAAGAGCTCTAAAGCCCTGTTAGAGCTGGAGCTAGGAGGGGCAGCCCTCCTTCAGCCACGGGAAACAAAGCAGCAGTTGTGATAAGTTAGGAGAGCAGGGAACTGGGGACCGAGAAGCTCTGGGGTCTGACAGCAGGCAGCAAGGTCATCTGCTGCCAGAGAAGGGGATGGGTGGGCCATGGAGCTTGAGGGGGTAGTGATGGTCTGGGACAGGTGCGTGGGGAATGTGAGAAAAGGAAGTGGAGGCCCCTGCTCAGGACAGAAATACATTTTGGGAGAAATGTGGTTAAGGACCCATCTAAGCTTGGGCACTGACAGGATAAAGCTAACCGAGAGGTCAAAGAAATTGAGGGGCTGCTGAGTACCAGTGAAGGGAGCCAAGGAAGGGAAGGTAAGACCTGCAGGCCGGAGGGAACAGATACACTGGGGATCATGGAGGAGCAAAGGGTGATCAGTACGCCTCAAGGTACACAAAGCAAAGCCTTTGGTTGATGAGCCCCAGTAAATTAATCTGACAACCCAATGCCTGGATAAAAAGGCACTTAGTAACTGAATCCCTCAGTAATAAAGAGATTCATTACAAACAGGAATTTTATCTTACGAAAAATATGCAGGAAAATTCAGTGATCTTTTTCAAAATGATAAATACTGTGTGCTTAGTGATCACTTATTTCTGAATCACTAAGCTCACTAATTAACTACTCTGTGCCAGGTTTTCAATAAGGTAAAAGAAGAAACAGCCTTGAAAAATGGATAAAAACCTTTAAAAAATTAGAATAATTCCAGAGATGATACTTTGTTGGACCTTAATCAACCTTTCAGATTTCAAGCCCATGTTTCCACAGATAATTTTGCAGTGCTACAAATCTGAATAGCAGAAAAACTAACAGCAAGAGCAGTAGGAGTAAAAGCCTCCCCCATAATCAAGATGTACAGAAAGTTTAATGCTGAAACACTATTCATTGTTCTGGCTTCAAAAATATGTGGAAAAACTTAATCCTCCGGGGGATATTTAATCATGCAAGAGTTTTCTAGTATTCCCTTTATGTGCTGGGAAGTTAATCTGTATTACGAGTATAAGCAGCTTATAAAAGGTACAAGGATATTTTTCCCTACAGTTTGACCTTCTTAAAGGGGAAAATGTGTTTTAAATTACCCCCCACCCCACAAAAAGATACCATTACAATGAATATGAGCACTGCAACAATGTGTCAGTCTACATAAAACATAATGAACCTCCTAAGTAATTATATAATACATGGTACTGAGAAGTGTACACATTACATTTTGATAGGTTATAAGTACTCTAAAGGTACTGGGAGAGTTTGCTAAGTTAGAGAAATAGGACTCTTTTAATACAAGGATATGGGTCCTTTCCTGATGAACATGATTTTCCTTATTTCACTGTTTTATAAGGCTAGGTGAGCTTTACTCATGTCACATTCATACTGCTGGACAAAGATGACAGAATCTCTTTTTAAGACATGGTTATAGGAGTATCCATTCTCTTGCTGAGATTCTTTGTTGACTCTTTACTAGATCAAACCCATACCCCCCAGCTAGGCATTTAAGTTCCTCCAGAACCCTCCAACTTTGGACAACTCTCTGGAGAATGCCTTTCATAGGGTTAAGATCGCCTGACAATACCACGCAATGATTTACATTTCACGAGAAGCAGAAGAGATACACGGTTTACAATTCTTGTCTATTCTTAAACAAGGATACGAGGAACTGAGTACTCAACCTAAAAAAATAGTTTATGTGTTTTCTTCTTTTAGCTTATATATTTTCATGCAGTGTCGGCAAACCTCTTATTTAAAGTCTCTGTTGTTTAGAAATTGTATTTACTTACTCTAAATGATTTAAAAATACATGTGTCATGATTTCTAATATACTCAGGGAAAGGTAGCCCAATATCCCAGATAGGGTAATAAAAGAGTATGGCTGGAAGCCACCAGGACCTTTAATTCCCATCCTATGAAAATCCACAAAAGAAGGGTCAAAACACTCCCATCTGATGGACAGTCACCCAGTAGTCTGCAGAGGCTTTGCTCCAAGGAGGGCAAAACCCTCTGTTTTCAAGTTCTGTTACTAATGGAGCCATTCCATATCACTTTGGATAATGAGCTGGAAGCATCACTAATAAGACCAGGAAACCCCCTGATCCGTTTCTGTCTCTTGGTGTCTGGGATTTCTCTCATCATAATAAAAAAGAATCAAAGAGGAGGACAAAAAGCTCTGGTTTCAGCAGCCCTTACAACTACTGTCCCACCTTCACTGCTCCCAGCTCCTTTCTTGTTTCCTCTTGGTGCTAACCACTGAGAGTGACCCCCTGTCTTCCCCATCAAGTGAGATCTTTCACTTCCATCAAAGTTCAGCTCAAGTACCAGCTCCTGCAGCAAGTCTTGCCTGATTAATTCCACTCCCTATGATCTTTTCTTCCCTTTTATATTCTGACCCTACTTTCCAGGGCACACTAAGTTGCCAAAAGAATTGAAGGAAATGCTCACACTATCCCTGGTTATCAAGAGTTGATGGCATTTCCAACTATCAACCACATGTTTGGTAACTTTGTTTCTATTTCCATATATCTCAGTGATACAAAGCTGATAATGGATGAGAAAACAGCTTCATATGGAAACATATAGCTATCAATCTAATTAAATCTGCTGCTGTTAACTCACTCTATTGGACATAGGCAGGATTTATAAGGCCAAACTAGAAAAAAAAGAAAGACAAATCTGAGTTCAAGACATGGAACGGTATTACTGGCATACCAAAAATATAGAACAAGTCAGTCTCTTGTTCTTTCCCTAAAGTCACCGTATAGTGTACCATCTCAGGCATCCAAATGCAAAATGGGCACAACTATAATTTAGAAGATTTGGAAGAGTTCAAGACAAAACACCAAATAGTATCAACATCAAGATAACTGACTATGGAATAAAAGTCAATGCTTTAGTATTTGGTATAACACATAACTGCATTTAAAAAATCAAGTATTATATCTCGGTTTTTTCATATACCAAAATCACAATTCTGCTTGAGTTAACTGGGAAGAAGAAAAGAAACTGATAACTGGGAGTAACACACAACTGGGAGCAACCTGGCAACACTGGGCAAGACACTTCACCTTTTGGAGCCTGTTTGCTCATCTCTAAAATGGGAATGCAACTCCATGCCTGTTACCCTACTGAGATACAAAAAGGAATCATGACTTCAATCACTGACAAAGGATGGCTTATGAAGGGAAATAGAAATGCTATGCATTTATTACTTTAAAAATATTATTGCCAAACAGGATTTGATAAATACAGAAAACACATGACAAGAAGACACACAGTGGTGTCGGTGATAATAGCAGAGCAAGGACCTCTGTAAATCCTCTCCTCTGTAAGAGAAAAGACAACAGTGACAAAGTCTGGGGAGTATTTATTCAGAAAACATCTGAATCTCTCTGTAAAAACAATGGGCTTTGAGGCTTTTACCCCCTTCCCCTTCCCAGCTCGAATGTAGCCTTGAACACTAACAATACACAGTCATAGTGGCAACCAGCCTGGCAGCCACTGGAGGGGGTAGACTGGGGCTGAAGCTCCTTCAAAGTTCCATTTTCAGAGAACTGCCACCTGTTTGGTGGTTCCCAGGGAAACCCTGCTTGTATGTTCTTTTTATTTGACCTGACTCAGAACTCACCCAGTGTGAAAGCCTTTCTCCCAGGGCTGGCTGTTGACAAGTATCAGGGACAACTGTTTAACATCATGATCTCCTGAGATGGTGGATAATAGTTGCTGCAACAATGCGCTAACCAAAGAATGTAAAACAAAAATCTGGGGACTACCATTAAGAGACTTTGAAAAGTTCCAACATATTCTTGAGAATCTAGAAGACTGTGCACAGGCACAGGGTGACGTATATGCCCAAAGTTGTGCACACTCTGAGGAAAGATCTGAGAAGGCCCTAAGCTCTCACTTCTAGTTGAGTATCTGTGCAAGCAGGAGATGAAAGGTAAGGCAGAGCTCTTAAATGCCTGGCTCAGCACTGAAGGCACTCCCCAATACACACACAGAGCACCTCAGCAAAGACTGTGATTTACCGGTTCCAGGAAATTAAGAAAATCTCTGTCTAATCATTAGATGATGACCAAGCTAACCGAGCAGAAACTTCATGGTCACACAAAGAAGACCAACTTAATGAAATTAATTCAGCAAAGCCACTAAATAACAAACAACAACAGCAAAGAGCAACAATAAACCATGGGCAGGGGAGAGAATCTGATTTCCAGAGTTAACACATTATATTATGTAACACATCCAGTTCTCAACAAAGATTACTGGATATGCAAAGAAACCAGAAAATATGTCCCATACAAAGAAACAAAACAAAACCAAAAATGGTCAACAGAAACCATTCCTGAGGAACTTACTAAACAAAGACTTTAAAACAGCTATTTTAAGTAAATTCAAAGAACTAAAAGAAACCATGTCTAAGAACCTAAAAAAAGTATGAAAATGATGCTTCACCAAAATAGAGAATATCAATAAAGAGAAATTATAAAGAAGAACCAAAGAGAAATTCTGGAGTTAAAAAATACAACTGAAGGAGACTGAAATCAGTTTTGGGCATGGTGAAGAAAGAATCAGTTAATTTGAAGATAGGTCAATTGAAAATATCCAGTCTGTGGGGGCATTTGGGTGGCTCAATTGGTTAAGCATCTGACTTCTGATTTTGGCTGGGGTCATGATCTTGGGGTTGTGGGACTGGGTCCCATGTGGGGCTCTGTGCTGAGCATGGAGCCTGCTTAAGATTCTCCCTCTCCCTCTACCCCTCCCTCCCCACTCACTCGTGCATGCTCTGTCTCTTAAAAAAAAGAGAAAAAGAAAGAAAGAAAGAAAGAAAAAGTATCCAGTCCAAGGAACAGAAAGAAAATGAACAAAGCCTCAGAGACTAATGACAGAGATGTCATTAGTATATGACATCATATACTAATAAAGGAGTTCCAGAAGAGAAGAAAGAAAGAAAAGGGCAGGAAGAATATTTGAAGAAATAATGGCAAAAACTTCTCAAATTTTATGAAAAACATTAATCTACACATCCAAGAAACTCAGCTCCAAGCAGAATAAACTCAAAGAGATCTATACCTAGACACATCATAATTAAACTGTCAAAAGACAAAGGGATGATCAGGCAAACGCAAATCAGAAATAACCTATCATGTAAAGGGAATCATTAATAGCCAATTTCTCTTCAGAAACTATAGGGACCAAAAGTACTGGCATGAAATAGGGGCGCCTGGGTGGCTCAGATGGTTAAGGTCTGCTTTCGGCTCAGGTTATGATCTCAGGGTCCTGATATCGAGCCCTGCATCGGGCTCCCTGCTCGGCGAGAGGACTGTTTCTCCCACTCCCCCTGCTTGTATTTCCTCTCTTGCTGTCTCTCTCTCTCTCTGTCAAATAAGTAAATAAAATCTTTAAAAAAAATAAAAAGTACTGGCATGAAATATTCAAAGTGCTGAAAGCAAAAGACTGTCAACCAAGAACTCTATGTCCAGTAAAACTAACCTTCAAAAATGAAGGAGAAATGAACACATTCCCAGATAAACAAAAACAAGGGAATTCATCACCAGCAAACCTATCCTGTAAAAAATTCTGAAGTGAGTACTTCAGGTTGAAATGAAAGGACACTAGACAGTAACTCAGATCCACAAGAAATAAAGAACACAGGTAAAGGAAACTGCATAGATAAATATAAAAGACAACAAATGTATTTTTTTCTTTGTGATTTTTTTTCTTCTATGTGATTTAAAATACAGATACATAATAAAATAAAATACAAATATACAGATGCATAAAGCAATAATTATGTATCTGTGTTGTCACATGAAGATTTAATCTGTGTGACAGTAAGCCCAAAAGAAGGGGAGGCAAACCAAGGTACAATGGAGCAAAGTTTTTACTATTACCCAAATTAAGGTGATGTTAAACCAAAACACATTGTTATAAATAGCATTTTAATTGTAAACTCTGGAGCAGCCACCAAAATAAAAATATATATAGTAAGAGAAAAAACAATGGAATTAAATGGCACACTAGAAAATATCTAACACAAAAAGGTGGAATAAAGAAAAATAGAGGAAAACAAAGAAAAAAAGGCATAAGACATATAGAAACCAAAAACCAAAATGGCAGATGTAAATTCTATTTTATCATTAAATGTAAATGACTTAAATGCTTCCAACTACAGGCATACATGGCAGAATGGACAGATAAAACAAAAAACATCATCCAACTATGTGCTACAAGAGATTCATTTTAGATTCAAAGACGTGAATAGGTTGAAAGTAAAAGAATAGAAAAAGATATTCCATGCAGTTTAAATTATGCATGATAAATAAGTTATGGAGATGTAATGTACAGCATGGTGATGACAGTTAAAAATACCATATTGCATACTTGAAATTTGCTAAGAGGAGAGATCTTATACTAAACTTCTCAACACATACATACACACACAATGGTAATTCTGTAGAGGTGATGGATATGTTACCTAGCTTGGTTGTGGTAATCATTTCAAGATATATAAACATAGCAAGTTGTAGACCTTAAATATGTACAATTCGCTGGGTGTTATATACAAACAATGAATCATGGAACACTACATCAAAAACTAATGATGTAATGTATGGTGATTAACATAACAATAAAATAAAATTTAAAAAAAAGAGGGGGGGAGACAAAAAAGAGAGAAGACTCCATGAAAGCAGAAACCAAAAGACAGTTAACTGGAGAGGCTATACTAATATCAAACAAAATGGACTTTAAGACAAAAATTGTTACTGGGGACATAGAAGGACATAACAAAAGGGTCAATATATTAAAAAGATACAATAATTATAATCTTAGGTGTGCTTATCAATACAGACCCAAAATACATTTTGCAAAAACTGACAGAATTGAAAGGAAAAATATACAATTAAACAATCATAGCTGGAGATTTCAATACTGCACTTTTAATAATGGATAGAACAACTAGACAGAAGATCACTGAGGAAACAGAAGACTTGAACAACACTATATATCAATTAAACCTAATAAATACCTATAGAACACTATTCTCAGGACAGCAGAATCCATATTCTTCTCAAAGAATATAACATTCTTTAGGATATACCATGTGTTAGACCATAAAATGTGTCTCAATAAGAGAAAAAAGCTGAAATCATATAAATTATGTTCTCTGATCACAATGGGATAAAATTGGATATCAGTAACAAAGAAATTTGAGAAACTCATAAATATGTGGACATTAAACAACACACTCCTAAAAGCAATGGATCAAATAAGAAATCACAAGGGAAATTAGAAAATACTTTGAGATGAACGAAAACACACATGCATGCACGTGCCTGCATACACACACACACGCACACGTAACATACCAAAAGTTATGAGATGCATTGAACACAGTGCTCAGAGGGAAATTTATAGCTATAAATGCCTATATTAAAGAAGAGTGATTTAAAATCAATAACGTAACTTTCCAACCTAAGAACAAAACAAAAAAGTGAACTAAACACAAAGCAAGCATGAAGAAGGAAATACAAAGAACTGAGCAGAAATAAAATCTTTTCAGAAGACCAAAAAAATGTGACAAACTTTTATTTAGACTGACCAAAAATTAAAGGGAAAAGACTCAAATTACTAATATCAAGAATGAGAGAGGGGCTATTACTGTCAATACTTCAGAAATAAAAATTATATGGAGGGACGCCTGGGTGGCTCAGTTGGTTAAGCATCTGCCTTCGGCTCAGGTCATGATCCCAGTGTCCTGGGATCAAGTCCCACTTCGGGTTCCCTACTCAGTGGGGAGCCTGCTTTTCCCTCTGCCTGCAGCTCCCTCTGCTTGTGCTCTCTCTGTCTGACAAATAAATAAAATCTTTAAAAAAATTTTACGGAAATACTACAAACAACTGTATGCCAATACATTAGATGACCTAGATAAAAAATGGAAAAATTTTGAGAAAGACACAAAGTACTGAAACAACTCAAAAAGAAATAGAAAATCTAAATAGACTCATGAAAAGTAGAGACTGAATTAGTAATCACAAACTTCCCACAAAGAAAAGCCCAGAAGCAGATGGCTTTGCTGATGAATTTTACCAGACATTTAAAGAAGAATTAACCAATCTTTCACAAATCCCCCTGAACAACAGAAAAGAAGGAAACATGTCTCAATTCATTTTGAGACCAGTATTATCTTGATACCAGAACCAGACAAAGACATCACAAATAAAGAAAACCAAAGACCAAAGTCCCCTATGAATATAAGTGCAAGTATCTTCACCTAAAATATTAGCAAACTGGGGTGCCTGGCTGGCTCAGTTGGAGGAGCATGTGACTCTTGATCTTGGGGTTGTGAATTTGAGCCACATGTTGAGTGTAGAGATTACTTAAGTAAATTTAAAAAAATTTTTTAAATTAGCAAACTGAATCTCCAGCAACATGTAAAAAGGATTATATACCATGACAAAGTGAGATATATCCCTGGAAAGCAAGGCTGGTTCAACATATGAAAATCAATGTAATACATCATGATAATAGAATCAGGAACAAAAACCACACCATCATCTAAAAAGGCACAGAAAAAGCATTTGACAAAATCCAACACCCTTTCATATGAATTAACAAGCCAATAATAGAAGAGAATTTCCTCAACTTACTAAAGGGCATCAATAAGTATCAATATTATACTTAACGGTGAAAGACTGAAAGCTTTCCCAGTAATATCAGGAATAGGACAAGGATTCCCACTTTTGCCCTTCTATTCTACATTGTATTGGAGGTTCTAGTCAGGGTAATAGGCAAGAAAAAGAAATAAAAGCATCTGTCTAGACTGGATCTGGACTAGAAAGAAAGAAGTAAAACTCTATTTTCAGAAGACATGATCTTGTACATGGAAAAGCCTAAGAAGTCCACAAAATACTCTTAGAAAAAGTAAGTACATCAAGGACTCCCACTCTTGAGTACAAGCGTACATTCTACTCTTGAAGGATACAAGAGCCATATACAAAAATCAACTGTATTTTTATACACTAGCAATGACTTATTCAAAGAAGAAATTAAGAAAAATCACTCCATTTAGGGGCCCCTGGGTGGCTTGATCAGTTGGGTGTTCGAATCTTGATTTCAGCTCAGGTCATGATCTCAGGATTGTGGGACTGATCCCTGCAATGCGGGCTCTACACTGAGGCGAAGTCTGCTTCTCTCCTTCTCCCTCTGCCCCTCCCCTTGCACACGCTCTCTCTCTCTCTCTCTAATAAATAAATCTAAAAAAAGAAAGGAAGAAAGAAAACCACTCCATTTATAACAACATCAAAAAAAGATCCAGGAATAAATTTAACGAAGTAAATGCAATACATGTACACTGAAAACTACACTGAGAAAAGTAAAGAACTAAAATACAAGGACATCCCAAGTTCATGGATTATAAGACTTAATGTTGGTAAGATAGCAATATACTCCAAATTGATCTAATATTCAGTGCAATCCCAGCTGGCTTTTAGTAAGTGGGGACAGATACTAACAAGCTGATCCTAAAATTCATATGGAAACCTAAGGGACCTAGAATAGCCAAAATAATCTTGTAAAAGAATGAAGCTGGAGATCTCACATTTCATGATTCCCAACCTTACTAAAAGGTAAGTATTGATTACTAGATGGCACTAGCATAAGGACAGACATACAGATCAATGGAATAGAGCCCAAAAATAAACCCTTACCTTTTTGACAAGAGTAACAAGATAATTCAATGGGGTAAAAAATACTCTTTTCAACAAATGGTACTGGAACAATTGAGTATCTACATGCAAAAGAATGAAGTTAAACACTTACCACATACAATACACAAAAATTAACTGAAAATGGATTATAGATCTAAACGTAAGCACTGGAACAGTTACACTCTTAGAAGAAACAGAGTAAATCCTTATGAGCTTGGGTTGGACAACAGTTTCTTAGATGTGGCAACAAAACCCCGTCAGAGACTCAACCCCCTTACCCCCCTCAAAAATAATTAGGATGTCATCAATATTAAAAACTATTGTGCTTCAAAGGATACATCAGGAAAGTGAAAAGACAAACCACAAAATAGGAGAAAATATTTGCAAATTACATATATGATAAGGGTTTGGTATCCAGACTATATAAAGAATTCTTAAAACTCAATAAAAAGCCAAAAACAAAAATAAAAACCCAAACAATTTAACAATGGACAAAGGAAGCAAATGGACATTTCCCCCAAAAAGACAGACAAATGACCAACAAGCACATGAACAGATGCTCAAAATCACTGGTCATTAGGGAAATGCAAATCAATACCACAGTGAAATACTACTTCACACCCAGTAAGATAGCTACAATAAAAAAGAGACAAAAACAAGTGTTGACAAGAAGATGGAGATCGAAATCCTCCTACACTAATGCGAATTTAAAATGGTGCAGCTGTTGTGGAAAACAGTTTGGCAGTTTTATAAAATGTTAAACAGAGTTACCATATGACCCAGTAATTAGACTCCTAGGTATACACCCAGGAGAATTGAGAACATATGTTCACACGAAAACTTATACACAAATGTTTGTAGTGGCAGCATTCATAAAAGCCGCCAAATGGAAACAACCCAAATATCCATCAGTTGATGAATGGATAAAAAAAATGTGGTATATCCATACAATGGAATATTTTTTAGCCTTAAAAAGAAATGAAGTACTGACACATGCTACATTATGGATGAACCTTGAAAGCATTATGCTAAACGAAAGAAGCCTTTTGTGAAAGGCTACATGTATGGTTCCATTTATATGAAATGTCCAGAATAGGAAAATCCATAGAGACAGATAGTAGATTAGTGCTTGCAGGGTCTCGGGGAAGCTGGGAATGGAGGAATGACTACTAATGGGTATTGGGGTTATGGCGTTTGTTTGGGGTGATTAAAGTACTCTAATTAGATAGTGTGATGGTTGCACAAACTTGTAAATATATTTAAAAACCAAAGAATTGTATACTTTAAAGTGATGAATTTTATGATATGTGAATTGTGTTTTAATTAAAAAAAGACCTATCATGAGCTGTTAGTATAAGGATCCTACATTCGTCTGTAATGCAGAATGAGTAATAAGAAACACTATCTGGAGGGAGGAATGGAGGGGTGGACTGATGGATGGACAGATGCACTTAACCTTCTCCCCCATCAATCTGTGGACTGCTTTTTAAAAATGTGTCATTTCCAATTAGAGTTGTTTGGAACTAAATATGTACGACATCTAGTTTATCATCTTAAAAGATGAACAATACTTCTGAAGATCCTTGAAAAGATAAATATATATAGTGAGAAGAAAGAGAAGAAAAAGGAAGCTCTCCTTAGAAGATTTCACAACCTTCAAGTTTCAGATAGTGGTAGAAGATCAAAGAACTACTGCAGACCCTTTGTGGAAAAGCTAATCTGTCCCACCTCCCCCCACCCAAAAAAAGAAAAGCTAATCTGACACAACCTTATCTAAATTTAAAATAGCTACTCTAAAAACTACAGAAAACTTATGAAAAGAAATTGAGGAAGACACAAAGAAATGGAAAAACATTCCATGCTCATGGATTGGAAGAATAAATATTGTTAAAATGCCTATGCTACCCAGAGCAATCTACACATTCAATGCAATCCCCATCAAAATACCATCGACATTTTTCACAGAGCTGGAACAAATCCTAAAATTTGTATGGAATCAGAAAAGACCCCAAATAGCCAGAGGAATGTTGAAAAAGAAAAGCAGAGCTGGTTTGGGGCATCACAATGCCGGACTTCAAGCTGGATTACAAAGCTGTGATCATTAAGACAATATGGTATTGGCACAAAAAAAGACACATAGATCAATGGAACACAACAGAGAACCCAGAAATGGACCCTCAAATCTATGGTCAATGAATCTTCAACAAAACAGGAAAGAATATCCAATGGAAAAAGGGTAGTCTCTTCAATAAATGGTGCTAGGAAAATTGGACAGCCACATGTAGAAGAACGAAACTGGACCATTTCTTACACCATACACAAAGATAAACTGAAAATGGATGAAAGACCTAAATGTGAGACAGGAAACCATCAAAATCCTAGAGGAGAACACAGGCAGCAACCTCTTTGAACTCTTCAAAGAGTTCAAAGTCGCAGCAACTTCTTGCTAGACATGTCTCCAAAGGCAAGGGAAACAAAACCAAAAATGAACTATTGGGACTTCATCAAGAAAAGAACTTGCACAGCAAAGGAACAGTCAACAAAACTAAAAGGCAACCTACGGAATGGGAGAAGATATTTGCAAATGACATATCAGATAAAGAACTAGTATCCATGATCTATAAAGAACTTATCAAACTCAACACACGAAAAACAAATAATACAGTCAAGAAATGGGCAGAGGACATGAACAGACACTTCTCTAAAGATACACAAATGGCCAACAGACACATGAAAAAAATGCTCCACATCTCTTTGCATCAGGGAAATACAAATCAAAATCACAATGAGATACCACCTCACACCAGTCAGAATGGCTAAATGGCTAAAATTAACAAGACCGGAAACGACAAATGTTGGCGAGGATGCGGAGAAAGGGGAACCCTCCTACACTATTGGTGGGAATGCAAGCTGGTGCAGCCACTCTGGAAAACAATATGGAGGTTACTCAAAAAGTTAAAAATAGAGCTACCCTAGGACCCAGCAATTGCACTACTAGGGATTTACCCCAAAGATACAAATGTAGTGATCCAAAGAGGTACCTGCACCCCGATGTTTATAGCAGCAATGTCCACAATAGTCAAACTGTGGAAAGAGCAGAGATGTCCATCGACAGATGAATGGATAAATGGATAAAGAAGATGTGGTATATATATACAATGGAATATTACTCAGCTATCAGAAAGGATGAATACTTAACCATTTACATTGACATGGATGGAAATGGAGGGTATTATGCTGAGCGAAATATGTCAATCAGAGAAAGACAATTATATGGTTTCACTCATATGTGGAATATAAGAAACAGTGCAGAGGATCATAGGGCTTCCTATGTTTCCATAGGGAAAACTGAATGGGAAGAAATCAGAGGGGAGAAAAATCATGAGAGACTCTTAACTACAGGAAACAAACTGAGGGTTGCTGGAGGGAGGTGGGTGGGTGGGGAGATGGGTAACTGGGTGATGGGCATTAAGGAGGGCATTCGATGTGATGAGCACTGGGTATTATATGCAACTGATGAATTATTGAACACTACATCTGAAACTAATGATGAATATACTGTATGTTGGCTAATTGAATTTAAATTAAAAAAAAAAAATCTAAATAGCTCTCTTTTCAATTCTACCATAAAAGCAAAATAAGGTTTCTTAATAATTTGAGCTTACAAAGTTGAGTTGCTTAATGACCATGATATTATAATGATCAAAATATTTACAAATGGATGCTCTGTCCACCTAATCTGATTTTTTTAGACTTACACTATGGCAGGTCATAAATTTGAGGAAGGCTTATTTTAAATATGGATAGAAGTCAACAAGGAGGCGAATTGTAAAAATGTAAACAAGAGGCCACTCTAAGAATGACTATAGCCCAAGCCACTCAATACATTCATTTGAATATTTACAGAGCCTGCTCTAGGTCACAGGCTTCTTGGAGAAATTTACTATGTTTCTGTATAAGAAGTATCATTTTTATTTTTTCCAAATTTTTTTTTGTTGTGGTAAAATAAATATATAAAATCTACTTTCTTAAATATTTTTAAGTGTTCAGTTCAGTGGCATTAAGTACGTTAACAATGTTGTGCAACCATCCCCATCACCTTCCATCTCCAGAACTCTTTTTATCTTGCAAAACTGAAACTCTACACCCTTTAAATGCCAACTCACCATTTTCCTCCCCCAGCCCTGGTAACCACTATTCTACTTTCTGTCTCTAGGAATCTGACTACTCTAAGTACCTTATTTAAGTGGAGTCATGCATTTTTTGTCTTTTTAGGACTGGCTTATTTCATTTAGCATAATGTCCTCCAGGTTCCTCCATGTTGTAGTGTGTGTCAGAATTCCCTTCCTTTTGGAAGGTTGAATAACATTCTGATATATGGATAGACCACATTCTGTTGATTCTTCTGTAGATGGACACTGGGGTCCTTCCATGTTTTAGCTATCATGAATAATGCTGCTATGAACAGAAGTGTACAGGGGTGCTATCTTTTGTCAAGGAGATAATCAAATATTTACTGTAATGCACAATGCATGCAGAACTATTTTTACACTTGTGATATTCATTCTTTGTTCTCAGGCTTGTTTATACTAATGCTTTGTTTTTATTTTATCATTTCATTAGTATTCTAATTTATACAACCAAGTTAGGGAAAAAGAACTGGACTACCTTACATATTTAAGTATTAATTAACACTAATATGGAAAAGGAAAATTTTTCACCCCAATTAAACAAAATAACTCAAAGGCAAAAAATCCTAAAAAATACATAAGTTAAATGTGTACATTACGTACAAGTTGGTTTCTTAAGTGACCTCCTTTCATCTTCATTATCTAAGCAGAAGGAATCAGACAAGAACTATCCCTACCTCTCTATATTCTCATCTGAACACAAAAATATCCACCATCTTAAAAAATATAATCTCTCTTGATAATCTTTGTCTTACTTATTACCTTCCCCCCAATGCCCTTAACAGTAAAAAATATCCTTGAAAAATGTATCTATTTCATCCTATGAATAGAGGATAAGGAAGGCAAAAGAGGATACAATTTTATCTACTATGTATACGAGTCTTTACTTTAAAATGAAATTTTTAAGGCTAGAACTTTTCTTTCTCAGTCATCTTTTTAACCCATATAATATTTGTTCATGACTATAACAAACTGAAGATATTCTCTGAAAGATCATTTGGAGGATGCCAGGACATTAAAAATAATAAATAACTTGAAACCTTAATGTAACAAATTACAGCCTTCTAAAGTCATTCTTCAAAGTAAGTCACAAAGCACAAAAACTACAGAGCACAAAAACTACAGAGTCTGAGAGCACACATCAGAATCCCCTAGAGAGCTGGGCCACATCCCCAGTTCCTCAAAATGCCTTTCTCTGAGCAGGAGGACCTTCTCTTAGACTCAATCCATGAAGAAGCATGTATGTTCCCTTAACTTTAAAAACTCATCTTTAGCTATTCCTCCTAAAAAAAATTACTGTGTGATACTACTGTTTATTTAGCAGTTTTAGTCAATCCCTTTAATAAATTCTTCATGGTAAAAAGTTTTTAGGTCCCCTGCACAGAGAGCCAGCTCTCATTAAGAAAATTATTACCCCAAGTGACTTTGTAATGTATGGATTTTGGTTCAGTGACTTTCTTTTAATTCTGGAACTGAGACTTATACAAGCACATATTTGGCAGGCAAGGTCCATTGAGAAAAACTAGGCATTTGATTATATTATTTTATATATTATTCTCTATCTCCATCGGCATGACCCGATGTTACTGCCATAAACTAACAGCCCTTGACTGGAAATAGCAAAGACACAGGTTTGGTTTGACTCATGGAGTATTTGGGGGAAAACATATGCTTGAATTAACACTAAAAAATCCGATGCTTTGACTTTAAAATTCAGATTTCCATTTACTCTTAAAACAAACAAACAAAAACAAGAGAAGATCTGGCAACATTACTCCCAAATTCCACAAGTCAGTGATCAGAGTTGGACCCTAGCTGCCCCTCAGAGAGAACCTGAGCTCTAGCTGGCCATAGTCCCCATTTGTTTCCTGTCATCTTCAAACTAATTCGCTCCACACATGTATTTATCGGTCTCCCCCGTAGGCTTGTATATGTGGGTGCCCAGCATAAGAGGGAACACATAGTAGAGTCTCAATTTCAAAAAGTATGTATACTCTTGGCCTAAATTAAGTATGGTGTAGGTAAGTTCTTTTGGACTCAGTCCCTTATGGCCTAAGGTATTTGAGTTGTGTGATCTACCAGTAGACCACTTCTACTCACGTGTTAGAAACCTTCAGGCTAGAATGAGTATTCTCTAAAAAGGAGTGTGTCAGGTTGAGACCCTTTCGTGTACAGCTAAAAGAATAATGTAAATGATGGGTGAGCCTGAAAACACCTGCAAGCAGAATGTTTATTAATCTTTCTGTCATGAAGTAACACAGACATAAAACGTTATAGCTTAAAATACTATCAAGAACATCAGCACACTGGAAGTCCCTACAAAGCCCACTTTACAATCACAACACCCTACCGGCCTCTCTGAGGTAAACACTGACTTGTATGATAACCACTTCCTTATTCTTCTTTTTAATTCTTCCATCTAAATCTGCTTCCCAAACACCATCCCTTAGTTCTGCTGTATTTGAATTCTGAACTTAGACATTTATTCCTTTGTATCTGACCTTTAAAAATTTAATACTATGTTGGGGGCACCTGGGTGGCTCAGTTGGTTGAGCCCACTCTTGGTTTTGGCTTGGGTCACGATCTCAGGGTCATGAGATCAAGCCACAAGTCAGGCTTCGTGCTCAGTGGGAAGTCTGCTTGAGATTCTCTCCTCCTCCCTCTCCCCCTCCCCCCTTGCACACATGTGCATGCACTCTCTGTAATAAATAAACTCTTTAAAAAAAAATTCAATGGACGCCTGGGTGGTTCAGTTGGTTAAGTGACTGCCTTCCGCTCAGGTCACGATCCCAGGACCCTGGGATTGAGTCCCACATTGGGCTCCTTGCTCAGCGGGGAACCTGCTTCTCCCTCTGCCTGCTGCTCCCCGTTTGTGTGTGCTCGCTCTCTCTCTCTCTCTCAAATAAAATCTTAAAAAATAAAATAAAATAAAAAAATTCAAAACTATGTTGTTAAGATACATGCTAATTCTGTTTTCTGTTTCTTCATGGTCGGCCTCATCAGAGGCTTACCAATTTTATAGATACTTCCACACTCTTGGCGTTGTTCATCTTCTTTTTGCTCTTTAGTTTCTACCTTTGGCTTGTTTGTATTTGTTGTACTGCATTTTCTGACTTCTTGAGATAAATATTTGCTCATTAGTTTTAGGCCTTTTTTTCTTTTAAGGCTATCCGTTTTTCTATTAAGTTACTCCTTTACCTCTATCCTATAAATTTTTACATGAAATATTTATCATTCATTTAAAATATTTAATTCCACTATATCTTCTTTTTTAAAAGATTTTATTTGAGAGAGAGAGAGAGAGTGTGTGCATGGTCACTGATTTGCTCTTTGCTGTGTCTGACAGCCTATAAACTGTTCACTTTGTTTTTGTATTTTAGTTGTAGAATTTGATTTTTTTTTTTAATGTACAAAGCCACATTTTAAAGTTCTCAGTACCTGCTGAAACTAAAGTTTGGCTTGTATTTCTTTTAATCCTGTAATAGTATTGTATAGTCTGCTTCTGGTAATTCTAGTATCTAGAATCTCTGTGAGTCTATTTCTGTTGTCTGTTGCTTCTGTTAGTTCTTGTTTGGTGTCTTCTTTCTTTGTGTGCTTGGTTACCTCTGATTAGGCTGGATACTGTAATTGAAAAATTATTTGTTGAAGTAATTTGAGGACTGGGATCATGATATTCTCCTCTAAGAAGATTCCATTGCTTTTACCTGGCACCGTATGGGCATTAGCTACATGCAGTCATCTTTATCCCAGTCAACCTTAAAGTTTGTGGGCCACTCAGATAATGTGAAACTGAGCTGCAGCCAATGTGAGAGTTGGTTTACTTCCAGTTACCATTAATCTTCAGTGCATCTCTTCAGGGAGTCCCAGCTCAAAGTGGGGAATGGTTTACCAGGCTTTCTGAGCTTGATAAGACCCAGACTAAAGTTTTTAACACTGAAAGGATACCAAAGTTGAGCTCAGGCTCTCAACTTCCTTTTCTTGATCAGCAAATGCCCATAAGATAAAAGAGGCCCCAATGTTAGGCTCACTCTGCTCTGTCACATTCTCTCCCAAGTCTCAACTTAATTCTTCACAATTTATTAGTTCTTTGATGTTTAAGAAGATTGAAAAAATGATTTATCTAGTTTCTTTAGGTGACTTCAGTAAGAGAGCTGGTTTGAATTATATGGCTTACCATGAGTTAAACTACTAATCTCCCAACATTCTTTTATGTATTATATCCTTAGCACACGGCCTTACCTTGCCCACACCTGCCCCAAAGTGAAAGCACTATGGTATTCCTTGAAGAATAGTGATAGCTCTTCCTGGTAGCAACCTACCCTTATAGAGGAACTATAAAGAACAAAGGTTCAAGTTACAGTTCCTATAATTTATTTCCTCTATGACTCTGGACAAAGATTTCTCTGCAAAACTGGGTGAGAGATACTTCCATGCGTATCAGAAGATTAGATGGAGGAATGCAAAAGAGCTTGAAAAAGCCTACAACTAAATCTCTTTCTCTGCCCCACAGGTGAACCATTCATCCATGGCTCTGGTTAATTCATCATAGCAGGCCAGTGTCAACTGACATTTCAGGTCACTCATTAATGGCTGGCAACATTATGCAAGACACAATGTTCTAGGTGCAAATAAAGAGATACTTATTGTTATCTATAATTTATTTTAAATACTTCAGCATACATAGTGTGTGCACAGACAGGGGTAGCTACTTAGTATTTGAGGCACCCTAATGAGGAATGCATCATCCAGGTGTGGTTGGTTCACATTTGAAAGACTAAGTAGAAGAGAGTCAACCTCCCAAATCAGAGTGTACTAATTATAGCTACCTAAATCTACACTAGAAGGTTTTCCTAATGAGTATAAAGGAGGGGGTGGAGGAATAATTTTTCTGATGAAAGTAATAGTGCTCAAGATATATGGGCTGTTTGGAAATATAACCTTTATATACATGAGGATTATAAGAGTCTGGTAAACCAAGCAGCCTACCACTCTTCGCAGTGGCACTCTGGTCCTAAGCTTCTGGTCCTGGGTCTGGACAGTTAACAGAAGATTTGATCACTTGATACAACTGAAAGGTTAGATATATCCTTTAAGGAGAATATGTTTGTATCTGTCTCTACTGAATATCTGATGTGAGATACATATGAAAAGGATGAGGTTGGGTTTTTCTCAGTCTGTAAGAAATGGATGAATGACCAACTTTTGTGTCTGCTTGCTAATAAATGTTCACACGTGTGGCAAAATTTGGTCTGAGACTTGACCTTGTTAGAAACCACATGGTAGCAAAATAACCTGTAACCATTGGAAGCTACCCATTTCTACCAAAAAGATTAAAACACAGTTTAGTTTGCAAAAATTGTGGCACATCAAATTTCCCAAATGGATCCTGTTGGGAAATAACCTCAAAGCAGGAACATCATGCTGATCAAGCTAATGTACAGACTTGCCATCCTGGACCATCCAAGAGAAAGGCTGTTTCTCTTCAGCGGGAAAACCACAGGAAGCTACAGAGACAGCCTTGGGGTGTGGGTTTTGCTGGGCCTGGAAGCCTGCCAAAAATACCATTATTCTGTCTCTTGGCCCTTGGAATGCAATGATACCCAAGTTTTGTTGTTTTTTTTTTAAATAACTTTTTCCCACTGATTGTCCCAAAACCACCTGGACTGTGTATTTTATTCAAAATGATGTCATTTAAACAATATCTGTATTCAAAGGAATAGAGAGATGGGAGGCAACTATCCTACTTCCTTAAGTAAATGCAAAACAGAAGCATTTGCATTTTCCAAACAACACTGTCTTAGATTCTTAGCAGCTGCATGTCCCTACCTTCCAAATGTTTTTAAAAATATTTAAGCTGCAAATTAACCAAAACAGCCAAGTGAACTATGTTTGTCATAAACAATTTCTTGAAGAAAAACTTTGAAACTCTCATCCCCACCCCCCAAAATCTGTGCTGGAGGGCACCTAGAAGTTGTTCTAGCGCACACAATTTTCCTGATGTCACAGTTGGAAATACATTCTTCTGGGTCAGGATTCTCCTTTAAAAGGACAAGTCTCCCAAGGATAACCAGTTGGTTCACCAAGGAGCTTAACCAATCAGTCCTCAAAATTGCTAAAAATTTTAAATGGAATCTCCCCACCCCCCAAGGACAGTACATTGGAATTCTATGAGTGTTATTCTTGCCACATCATTGTCTGAAAGATGCTTAATATGGTAGGTAAGTGAACTGAGAGGGTTGGAAATCCTGGACCTCTGTGTCATTTCTCTGAACCTAAGGAGCTCTTGGCCTGATAGATGGGGTAGCCCTCTTGTTAGACACTTCATGGGAAGCTTGAAAAGGACACTGAGAAGACATCCATAAAATGGTGCCAAAGAAAGAAACACTGCAGCATCTGGCAAGATGAAGCCAAACCAGGTGGTCCTCCCTGTTCGTGTTGCCTTGGCCTCCAACCAAATATAGCCACAATAAGGAAAGGCAAGATGCTTGGGGCTGGAGAAAGGCTTCTGAGGAGCAGTGTGGGACAAGGGCAAGAACAACAGCACGACAGTAGCAGGCCTGGTGCTGTCATAGAACCACCATCCTGAGTCTCTTATGCCCCTGCTCTCTAATTAGGGGCACAGAGGAATTCAGAATTGAGAGGCAACATAGCCAAGAAGTTTCATGCCAGCTCATCCAGAGTTGTGGGCCTGACACTAGTCACAGATACCTGCACAGAAACTTCAGCAAATAAGAGGATTCACCTCCTTCCCTAGTACATATTCCCAGGAATATTAAACCCCAGCTTCATTCTGGTTAATAATGAAACCCCTAGATTAAATGCCTACATGAAAAGAAAAGCGAAAAGGAAAGAAAAAGACAATGAATCTAATAACTTGCACATTAATATTTGCTCACCTCTTGAGGCCATGCCCTTTTAAAAGAATTGCTCATCTTTTTTTGTTTCCCTCCCTTTTCAGCCTCTAAGAATAGAAAGATTTTATGGCTGTAAATTATGAAGTGAGCCTATTTATGAAAGGAAACAGGAATGGTATCTGATTTCTGTAAGAAGGAGCAATTAAAAACATTTACAGTACCAGGGCACCTGGGTGGCTCAGTCAGTTAAGTGTCCGACTCTTGATTTTGGCTCAGGTCATATCTCAGGGTCGTGAGATAGAGCCCTGCATTGGGCTCCTCGCTCAGTGGGGAGTCTGCTTGAGATTCTCTCCCTCCCTCTCCCTCTCCCCCTGTATGTGCTCACGCTCTCGCTCTCTCTCTCTCAGATAAAAAACCATACACACAAAAAAACATTTACAGTACCAACCATAGGACACTTGGCATACAAGCTCTCATTTAATCTTCATTGCCACTAAAAAGATTATCTTAACTGTTTTCCGCTCAAGTGAAGCACAGAAAGTCTGAGATACTTTTCTTTGGTCACAGAGTGGGCAGCGTTCGTCTCTAAAGCCAGTGCCCATTTCTATGGCACAAACCATATTAAAATGTCCTGTTATCGCTCAGCCAGCTCGTAGTCACAAAGTTAGCGTACTCCAAGTTCCTTGCACTGGTACTTTCACTTATTCAGACCCAGAAACTGAAGCTCTTGCAGTTTTTTAATTCTTGAAGTTTGTTTTTTTTTAAGATTTTTATTTATTTATTTAATAGAGAGAGAGACACAGCGAGAGAGGGAACACAAGCAGGGGGAGTGGGAGAGGGAGAAGCAGGCTCCCCGCTGAGCAGGGAGCCCGATGCGGGGCTCGATCCCAGGACCCTGGGATCATGACCTGAGCTGAAGGCAGACAGTTAATGACTAAGCCACCTAGGCGCCCCAAATTCTTGAAGTTTTTCTTGCAAACTGCTTGTTCCCTTGATTCACAACACGCAGCTTCAAATTACTTCTAGCCTTTCCAAAAAATCAAACCCACCCTTCAAAGGTCAAGAACTCACCACTGCTGAGGCTACTAAGAGGAAAATATTGTGAGATCTGAAGCAATTTCCCAAGAAGAACTTGTCAACTATTTTGAGTGAGCACAGCAGAACTGAAATAAGCGCATTGCCTCCCCCAGGGACACTGTGAAAGGGCCAGTTCTTGGGACTTGCAGTCCTTTTGCACAGTGTGTTAGGGTGTCGCAGGTCTTATTTCTCAGGTATCAAGGGCCTATTGGAATAGTCTCAAAAATAAGCAGCTGAATGATTAGGCAAAGAACAGCAGATGTTAGGAAATAAAACTCTTACTCCTCCAGTAGAGCCAAGTGACGCGTGTTTTTTTGTTTTCTCTCTAACACGTTACTCTACTAGTAAGTCAGTTTGTAATTGTTTATTTTTAAAAATCTGCTTGCATTATGACTGAAGTCAAGTCTGTCAGGTCAAATTGAACTAACAGGAAATCTAGATATGGGCCCATAAAGAGTGAAGCTGAGCTCATGTTCCACATTTGGGATATGTGAGAGGTATTAATGCAACAATGAGTAACTTGCCTCAGTTGCCACTTTTGTTACCATCTCCCCCTTCAGGGTCCTTCATGAAAGAGCCAACATGATAGGGAAATGTCAAGCACAACTAAGAACTGAGAGAAACCCAAACTCTTTTCCTGCCTTTACAAAGAACACAAAAATATGCTTTCACATGGATTTCTATCCCAAGTTGGAGTGCTGACAAAGTTCTTCAGAGTATCCAAATGCCCCAGTGAATCCAGAGTCAACTACAAAGACACCAAGGCTGTCTACAGTCATGAGGACGGGTAATCTCTGACTACAGGCCTTGGGACTATGCAACATACCCTTCAACACAGTCCTCGTGGGAAGTGGGGCAGTTATCCCAGAGATACTGCCATTCCTCAAGACCCTACTGGATACGCATTCATGTAGTTTCTACATGGTTCTTCTTATTTGCAAAAACTTGCTATGTCTGTTCTCCCATTGACTGTTTACATTTGGCACACCTGCAACCTTTTCAGGATCACAGGGAAGGTATTTTCCAATTTTAGTCTGATGGCTATAAATTCAAGATGTCGAACTTTGGTGTATGCTTTAATCACCCACTAGGTATTCTAGAAAAGAGAAATATGTAGCCTTTTCTTCCTTGTGAAGAAAAAAATCTTTAGTTTCTATGATGAAAGAATTACTTAAAACTAGGGAAGACCAGTGATGTCTGGCTGGCTCAGTGCGTAGAACATGTGACTCTTGATCTCAGGGTCATGAGTTCAAGCCCTATGTGTGGCGTAGAGTTTACTTAAAATTTTTAAAAAGTTAAAAAAAAAAAAACCAAGGAAAGCTAGACACTCTAGAATTTATCACTGTCATCACATAAAACATTACATAAGCAAGTTATAAGGACAGTAAATTTAGGAATAGGATGTTCTCAAACAGTTCATTCATAACTTCTATGGCAAAAAAGGCTGCAGAGATAAGTTCTTTTAGAAATACCTGGACAGGATACTGGAAGGCCTTTTAGAAAAAATAAAATGGAGACTCTTAAAAATCCTGCATAAGAGCAAGCAAAACTCTTCAAAGAATTCATTGCCAAAACTGTGTCCTTTAATAAAATGTTAGGTCATCTATGATGAATCCCAAGGGCTCCTTGTTTTAATATACTCTGGAAATGATCCTCCAACATAATAACAAATCATCGAAAGCATCAACTAAAGCAAAGGAGATAGTAAAAGCTAAAAAGAAGATCAGGTGGATAAACATTCAGTAACAGCTACCACTTATGGCATAATGATAAATCACACCTCTGCACTAACAGGCAAAGGGCATTCTGCTACTGAGTCTTAGCTCCCTACCAGATTGTGAGTTCCTGGACAGTATAGACTATCTTATTTTTTTCTTATCCTGTTTTGCTGTTCATTTATTCATCTATTAAAACATGAATTTTTCCTGCCATTCAAAACATTTAATCAGTTCCTACCATTTACTAAAAACTAATTATGCCTTCCAAGGCATAATTAGTAAGGATGTTTATATAATTCTGGTATAACAAGTTATTTAATCATGTAATATAATTTTACTATTTTGTCTAGAAGGATATCATCAGAAACTTCAGAGGCTCTTATTCACCTCTGTATCATTCAAAAATGTATCATGAATTAGGAGTTTTAATGTTTGTTCAAGTGAACTGCTAGGACAACAGTCATCAGAATAAATTCATGTAAATATTTATCTGGGTGTTTTCAGTATAAATAGTTATACGTTGTATACAAACTGCGTATGTACAAGCATGTACATCGATAAGAGATCTCTCAATTCAAACTGATGGCTCCCTTATTTAAAAAAACCCAGCACTGGGGCACCTGGGTTGCTCAGTCGTTAAGCCTCTGCCTTCGGCTCAGGTCATGATCCCGGGGTCCAGGTATCGAGCCCCGCATCGGGCTTCCTGCTCCGCGGGAAGCCTGCTTCTCCTTCTGCCCACTCCCCCCTGCTTGTTTTCCCTCTCTGGCTGTCTTTCTCTCTGTCAAATAAATAAAAATCTAAAAATAAATAAATAAATAAAATTTTAAAAAAGAAAAGAAAAAACAAAACAAACAAACAAAAAAACCCAGCAGTTACTACCATGATCCTCCCTCCCTCCTTTCCAAAGCTGTTAAGGGTGGAGGGAGAAGCGAAGAACATAAAATATTTTATGAATATAAAAATAATATAAAATGTAAATATATTTTTATGTAAATAAGAAGGAAAGAAGGAACATGAGCAGATGATAATTGGGGCTCTTTGTCCATCAGGAGTCAAATCAATGCACCACTAGAATAGCGACAATGAACTCTTAGAACTCTGAGCAGGGTCAGTATCTTCCCCATTCTAAATGTAGCTGGGCCTAAAGAAATGGAATAGCGGATCAAGAGACTCTACAATCTCAGAGTCATAAAACAAAACCCAATGGTAGATGAGCTCCTGAATCTTTTTTTACTACAGCTAAGGAAAATGAGTCTCCAGAGAGAGATGGCAACTTTCCAAAGCCATGTAAGAGGTCATGGTGGGGCTGGTTACAACACTCATTCCCCAGTGTCTCATCCAGAACAGCTTGGATTCGAATGGTACCAAAGTAAAACTCATAGAACAAGGGTGCTTTCCTAGGATCCACAGGTCTTCATGAAGCCACTGAAACTGTCTGCAAAACTGTGTGTGGCTTTGCGTTTTTTCAGGGAAGCAGGGTCTGCTACTTTGGTCAGTCTGAACAAGGTCCAGGACTCAAAAATTTTAAGAACCGCTCTGTCAAGGGTTAGGCTTGGGGTGGGGGAGGGGATGAGAGGCTAAAAGTGAATGAGATTAATTCCAAACTAAAAGGAACCCAGATTTTCAACAACCTGAAGATTATACTTAGGCCAGGCAGCCAGTGGAACCATGTAAGATTACATTCTAAACTTTCTGGTCTGGATGGTCAAAGGATCCTGTAAGAAAAACATGTGTTCAAGCAAACTAGGCATGTCTTTGTGACCGCACGTGACAGGAAGAAGAGCAAGCAGTACAAACTTAGCTACCAATTAGGTGGTCTCAGAAGACCATTGGTCAGAAGGCGCACTTCTCCGGAATCAACGGGGAAGGTTTTGGAAGTATTTGTCATGAGTCATGATGGAAGGTTTCCGCAGCCTCTCAAAACCAGGGCAGTCTTGACCTTCAGTCAGGTCTCTCATTGTACCTGCTTGTACAGTTAGCCCAGAAAGGGTTCCACACACCCCGGGTGACCTATTTCAATCACAGGGGTCTTTGTTTTCTTATTTCTGATGTCAACATCAGTCCCAGGAGTGGGCAAAGGCCTTGGTACTTGGTCACAGGGAACTGGATACACGTCAGCCATTGTAATTTCCCTGGGAAACAGAAAATATTTTCCCCACTCTATGGATGAGGAAATTGAAGCAAAGGGAGAAATGTCCAAGGTTTTTCAAGGAGGTGAAGAGCCAAGAGCTCCAAGGTTAGAGCTTGCAGCTACATACTCCACACTGGCTCTGGCTGGATATTCTGTCTCCTTTAGGGAACCAAGCAACTCTGGAGATTGGGGAAACACTAGTTGCTAAGCACAAGATGTGGGATACAGTTTACACCACACAACCATGCATATGGAATCCATCACACATTACAACAGAAGACTTGAGGCCTCACTGGGTAAATGGGATAGGAAAAGGGAACCTGGGGGTTACTCATCATTTTCCAAATCAGAGATTTATGTCCCTTTTGGAAAGGAGAAGGAAAACCTGGCTGCAGCCCAGTTTTGAGTAATATTTGCCACTGAGAAGCTGTATGCAAAAATTCCTGGCACAAACTTTGGAGAGCTCTTCCGATTGGGCTCTGGCCAGTCCTTAAAAATGATTGAGATTTAAAGCCCTATCAAATCAGAGAAACAGGGATTGTCCTTGGTGCAGCACCATAAATCCCTCTCTCTAAAGCTAATTTCAAACATAAAATAGGAATGTTCAGAGAGAAAAATTATCTACACATACCTCCTTACACAGAAATTTTTTTTTCTTAAGTCAAGAAGGGTAGAGGTCAATGGCTAACTGTGGTCTGAGTGGCTAGAATACTGTTGATTATCTTCTTTAACCTTAAATATATTTTCTGATTTTTCTAGAATTAAAATAGATTGCTGTGGAAAAAAAAGAATAAGATTAAGAAAATATAAGAGCTAATAACTTTGAGAGTCAATAGAGAGCCAGAGCTTATCTCATCCAACTGACTCATTTAACAAAAGAAGAAACGGAGGCGGACAGAGCAGGGAACACCTTGCTTCTGGTCACTCGGGCAGCCAGCAAGGGACTCGGAGCCAGGACCCTGGAAATCCCCTGAACGACTTCCTGGCCTCCACACCACACTGTTGCAGCTGCTGGATTCCTTAGGCTAGGAAACCCCCTAAGCTTGGTGCTAGGTGAGAAACAATTTTTATTTTTATTTTTTATTTTTTTTTAAAGATTTTATTTATTTATTTGAGAGAGAGAGAATGAGAGACAGAGAGCATGAGAGGGAGGAGGGTCAGAGGGAGAAGCAGACTCCCTGCCGAGCAGGGAGCCCGATGCGGGACTCGATCCCAGGACTCCAGGATCATGACCTGAGCCGAAGGCAGTTGCTTAACCAACTGAGCCACCCAGGCGCCCGAAACAATTTTTTTTTAAAGATTTTATTTATTTATTTGACAGAGAGATAGCACAAGTAGGCAGAGGGAGAAGGAGAAGCAGGCTCTCCGCTGAGCAGGGAGCTGGACGCGGGGCTCGATCCCAGGACCCCAGGATCATGACCAGAGCTGAAGGCAGCCGCTTAACAGACTGAGCCATCCAGGCGCCCCGGTGAGAAACAATTTTATATGGAATTGTAAAATTCAAAACGGCAGCCTCAAATGTTAGACAAAGTACACTAGATTCCAACTCAAGAATAGCCGAAATTGAAATGGCACCTAACAGAGAGGATAGTTCATAGGGAATTGGATGTCTGATGCTCTGTCACAACTGCTATCCTGAACAATTGCATAAATGTACCATGTTTTCTTTCTTCTGGCTATTGTTCATGCAATTCCCCGTCTACAATGACTTCCCCTCTTATTCTAACTCCCGTGTGTTTCTAGAAATTCCTACTCACGCTTTAATATCAACTCAGAAGTCCCCTTCTGCAATGCCACCCCTGGTCTCTCCTATTTGAAAAACTAATGGGAACTAGGACACCACAACCAGATGATGCACCTTGACTGCACAGCATATCACTATATAAGGGAGATCATTGCTTCTTTACAGGTCTGTCGCATCCTCTAAATAGCATTCTTTTTAATCATCTTTGTATCTCTAGCACCCAGCAGGAACTCAAATGGCAGTTGAATAAATGAATACCTGCTAACAGCCATACAGCAAGATTTTAACCTCTTTTTACATATCTAGGACTCGCCTTTCTATCCTCAAAAGGGTGCAATTGTAGAACCTGAGGCAACAGATTGCTTTGGGACAGAGGTTTTTCTAAAAGTTTAAATAGCTAAAGTGAGTACTGTTATTTCATACTTCTTAAGTAACAAAGAAATAGGATAGAAAAACGTTAGGATTACATAATATCAAAAAATAAATGGACAGGTTGGCAAAAAAAAAAAACAACAACACAAAAAACCATATAATTTACTACATGAGGATACCAGCCAAAGTGTATTATTCCCATACCCTCTCTATCACTCAAGGCACACGTACACATACACACAAAAAGCTAATAGCCAGTCACTGTGGGAAGTTTAATCATAACCCATCAACAGAAGAGCCCATGGCATGGTAAACACCAAAGTGTATTATTAGGGTTGCTAATTGCTAATTAAAATCCCCAGATCAGGTTTCTGGGCACAGCTTGCTACATCTGTGCAGTGGGCAGGTCCCAGATGGTATGAAAACCAAGACTGGGCCTGCTTCTTCATGCAAGGCTATTCCTGCAGTATCACAAAGGTTGTGGGTGACAGATTGTGCAACAAGAATATCCACATGCAGTCGCCTCAGGCACAGCCCTGCTCCCGACTACAGATTTGAGAAAAGTTTCTAGTCAACTTCTGGGACCGAGAAATTAGGCTATTGTTGCATAAAATACCAGAAGGTGCCTACCTTGCCCTTATAGCAAAGAAAATGGTCACAATATTCAACATATTGTCCTCCTTCCTCGAGATGGTCTGGTAAGGGCAAGACAAGGGGACTTCCTGGGTTGATGGAAACATTCTAGATCTTGACTGAAATGTGGGTTACACGCATGTATACATTTGTCAAAACCCACAGAATTGTTATCTCTTAAGATTCATGCCTTCCACTGTATATAAATTTTACCTAGAAAAAAAGAACCATGCACAAAAATCGAACTCTAATTAGTAGGTTGATTTTCTGCAGTGGTATGAGCTAGCAATTTTGAAACTACTTTCAGTATATTCTAGACTTGAGCAAGTGAGTAAATACATGCAGGATAGTAAGAGTCAGGTTCTCACGGTTGGGGAAGGTAGTTACAAATATAGAAAGGGGGAAATTAACATCACCAAAGGGGATAAAATACATCATGTGCCTCCTAACATGAAGATACATCATCACATCTTTGGTAGTTCTGCCAAAGTTTCATAACATGACTCTAATCATAAACATTAGACAAAATCAAGTTGAGGGAAATGCTACAAAATAAATAGCAAAATATCAACATATTTAGGTTAAGAAAGACAAAGAAAGGATAAGGAACTTTTCCAGATTGAGGGAAGCCAAAGAGATATGACAACTAAATGCATGCTTGATCCTGAACTGGATCCTGAATTGGTCTGGGAGAAAAAACCTATAAAGAACATTACTGGTACAAATAACAACATTTAAAATACAGACTGTGGATTAGATAACAGTATTGTGGCAACATTAAACTGCCTGAATTTGAAAATATCTTGTGTTTGGGTAAGAGAATATCCTTTTTCTTAGGAAATACACATTGAAATATTTAGTTGGAAAGGACCACAATTTCTCCAACTTACTCTCAAAGTTGAAAGAAAAAGAGAAGGGTGGGGAGGAGGAAACAGGGTGGGAGGGAGGGGAGTGCACACATATACAAATGGGGCAAAATGCCAACAATTGGTCAATCTGGGTAGAGTATAAGGAGGTTCTCTGTACTATTCTTGCAACTTCTCTGTAAGTATAAAATTATATCAAAATATAAAGTTACCAAAAAAATACCCTAACTTCCCCCCAAAATATTTAGATGAAAGGCTAATAATAACTAATTCAATATATTATGAGAAATTCTTCCAAGAATATTGGTTTTAAATTCTATTTTTCCCCCTGCTAGCAATCCACAAAAGCTTCAGTTGGCTCTAAATTCCTTTTTAGAACTAAAAACAACTCATATAGCTTCAAATAAGATTTTTTGAAATTCTGTGGTAGATACCATCATGTTAAGAAAGTCTCGTAAGACAATAAACAGAAATTGGAATGAAAACACCTCTTCATTACCCTACTCCCTCCAGATTCTTCAGTATTTTTTCTGTAAGATGGAACAATTCATCTGGTTACATGCCAAGTTAAAACAAAACAAGATAAGAAATGACTTGTGTGTAATGATTCGGCCTTCCCTGACACAGTAGGGAACTGTATTCTTCCCCACCTCAGGCCTTATAAGAGGTCTATACATATATATAAATATGGTAATGAACAGAGCATTATTACTCAGCAGAGCTTATTCTATCTCCCCCCATCTTTCTCTCTGTATTTGTGTTAAATTAGATACAAGTATGACCTTGGTCCTGGGGGGGCGGGAGGGAGGAGGCAAAATACCAAAAACTACCAAAGGAAAAAATTACTTCATGGATATCAAAGGAGAATTTTTAAAAAGTCATTTTTAGCCCCAAAGAATCTTTCTGAAACAATAACAACTATGATATGACTCAGTATAAAAATATTATGCTAAGTATGCATTAAGAAAAATTCACATGCACAGAGATGAAACTGTAATTGGATTTGTCATTTCAAAGTATTAATGTTGGGTTTGCAGATAATAGAGAATGACATTCTCCTAAGCGAATAAAGAAGTTAGCCAAGTAAGTAAATGCTGTGTTTCTACTGTAAGGAAATACGTGCACCAGTGAAGCAACCTTTTCAGCACAAAAGAAATTTAATACCCAGACCACATGAAAAGTGATCGCTATGGGAATAGCACAGCTGTTAAAATCCAAGGCCGTTTGTATTAAATCGTCTAGCATGTTTATGTAAAGCAGGACTTTCAGAATGACCACCAAGAGGAATTAACTTCACTAACAAAAAAGTGATACCTATATTTAGTTTAATGCTTATAATAAGTGTGAAAGAAAAATGCAAAGTGATTCTCTTTCAAAGAATAGAGGGGACCTCAGTTAGCTGGTATGCTTGTGATTCTTTCATAAACAGTATCTCAAGGGCTAATTTAATTAGAACGAGAACAAGAAAGAATGAGTGTTTGCATTTCACTTACAGAACCCAATTATCTTTATTTCATTGAGACGCCTGATCTACATAAAGCCACAGAAGAACTGGCACCTGTGCCAAATGATTTCAGTATGAAAATTAATACTGCCAAGTTATTTTGAGACCAATTAGCCATTCAAAAAAAAAATGTGCTCACTAAAAAGCATATAATCCTAAAACTTGCATTTCTGAAGACAGAAGTAGACACCCTTGAGGCCTTGACTTGAACAGATATGATACCTCAGAGAGACAACAAAAAGAATGAGCTCGTGGGTAACTACTGATAAATGGTAAGCTTTAAATCTCAATGCTGACACTTGGGATGCATAATGATAAAACAGCTTGGTTTACTTTTTGAAGAAAAAAAATTACTCTAAATGTTTCAGCACCTAAAATTAACCAAATTTATCAGCATTCTCAAATCTGAGTTAAGTTTTTAGAGTGGTTAGGATTGTGCTTCTCATAGGATATGACCAAATAAAGTCTTAAAAAAAAAAAAAAAAAAGCTTCCCCAGAATTCAATCCCTTCCATACTGCCAGATGTAGGCTCCATGGCAAAGAAGTCCTGAATCAGAAGTGAGAGGCCAGAGTTTGGGATTAATAACCCCAACACTATTTTGCATAACACTTGAACATGAAAATCTTACCAAGAAGCTTTAGTTTTAAAAGCCCAGGTTAAATCACTGGGCATCAATGGCTTAGAAGCATACAAAAGAAAAAACAGCTATAAACACACAGTATACAGGCACAAATAACTCAGACTATCTCTAGGCCTATTAAAAAATGAGATGCCATCACTGTAGTTTTGAGATACATCAGCCGTTTCCCATTACAATGGAAGACATACCAGCTCTATTTTTAGAGCCTCTGGAAAGATCAAAGCTGAAGGGGTTCTTTTATGGCTCCCTAGCCAGGCCCCTAATCTGTTTACTTTTTTGTCATTATGTAGATCTCCAAAAGACAAACCATGAGGACTGCCTGGTATCCCCCTCCTCTAAGGAACACTTAAAAATTGCTCTATAGTGGTCCATGTGAGCAAGGAACTTCTGGGGAGCAACAAAACCTAGTGAAGTTCACATTCAAATTATTGTGATGCAAGTATTGATACAGAACTACAATATCTAATTCAGTCTCTCTTTGTACACTATAAAAAAACTTTTTCAGGCTGGTTTCCCTGTGAGAATGAATACACATAAATGACAAATTCCTTCCAATTTTTTAGACCCCATTCCTCCCCCTCAAAAAAGTCCTCAGTTGGGTTCAGTGCCTCTCACTGGTAAGGGTGATAGGTTCATTTTAAAAAACAAGTCCCTCAAATGCAGAATGACTTACTTTGGAAGAACAAGCTGTACATTTGTCAAACGCCAGACTGACAGGAAGGACATTATCAAACCGTGACAGAAATCCCCGGATCTAAAAACAAAACAAAACAATTGACATCAAGCTCAGAATGCCCATACCTATGAAATGTATTTGTAGTTTCTGACAAGAAGTGGGAAATAATATGATGGTCTTCATACGGATTACTAGCAAAAATGAAGTGCAGCATGGATATTTTTCCTTGTACTATAATCAGTTTGAGGAAGAACTGTATCATGTCTTTTATTCAGTTAGGAACCTACAACCTTTCCATGTATTTGAGACCTAAAAAAATCCAAAATACAAAAAGAAATCACTACACTGTAAAGTATCATTGTAATAAATATCTTAAAAAATACAATCGGTCAACTAGTTTATGATGACTCAACGGTCATATACAAGTTATAGTGAATATGGGTCAGTGTGTGTATGTAGGATAGGATATTGGGTGGAGCATCACAGGTGAGAAGGCGTGGGGACTGTGCCAGGCAGAGACGGTTCTAAATATATATCTAGTTATTTGGTTAACTTGGAAGATAGGGATAAAATACAAAACATCACCAAATTTATGGGGAAACAGCGCCACCTCGAGCATAAACTTCTAGACTACAACTGACTGCCATTTTCAGTGTATCGGCTATAACCAGGTTTCAAACACTTTAAGCAATTTACTGACAACATTATACCTCTCTAGAACTATACTTATGCCAAATGGGAAGTGTCAAACTATTGTGTAGATCATTAACATTATGAAAATTATGAAATTTTGAAAAAAATTATGAAATTATGAAAAATATGAATGGTAAACTCCGTGAAGTCTCCATAGGACTTGGCATTTATAGTAAATCAGACAACATGAATGAATCCTCTCATGAGTTATTTTGATCTTCCCAACTGTCCCCATTTTATGTTGATAAAACTCAGAAAGGTGATGCAACTTGGCCCAGGAAAACAGAAAGCGACAGAGCTAAGATTCAAAAGTAGGCATCTTGACTCTAAACATGGTCTAACCCCCTCCTCCTACCTTACTCCCACTTCCTCCCTTTCTCTCAGGATATCACAGGTTTGTCTTCAATATTAGGTCTCAACACAAATTAACAGTCTCACCTGAAAAGAGCAAAAGAACCCAGCCACACATCCCTGTTGCCTTTAGCTACCCTACTAACACTTCTCCCAAAATAAAAACAAACAAAACCTGACAAATTCTTTAAAGAAAAAGGCTTCCTTCTGCATTGGGATAACTTCATCTTTATGCCCACAGTGCACCTAACAGTCTAACTGTGTGTTCATACTGGAAAATTGAACCTGGACAGACATGGCTATGGCTATCTTTTAAATACCCTTTTCAATGTAATCCAAGATTAAAAGAACGTTTGGTAGAAATGATAAATTAGATAGCAGGTATTAGTTAGATGGCCTCATTGGGAACCTCTGAAAATGTGACAATCTTTTAGTTCCCTAAATCTCAGGAGTGTGGTGACCATTTCATTATACAATACTGGAGGCACAATCAGGGTTTAAGTTCGCTATTCAGGACATCAAATCAGGAGACATCAAAGTTCTAGGAAAGACTTTAACAGGTCATAAATGGGAATGCTGAGATCCTCATAAGATCAAGAAGTTAGAGGCTTAAAAGAATTCTCAAAGTGAGCCTTCTCACACCTCAGTTACTGTTATATTACATTTATATATATATAATATATGCATATATTTTATATGTGTATATTATACATTTATATTTTTATATAAAACTCCCCTCCAAAATGTGACCATATTTTGTACATTTTCCATTAAAATGTTCATTGATATAGCCTATGTTAATGCCTCCATATAGGCTTCACTAAAAAGTTTTCATTCTTTTTTCTCCTACAGCTGATATCAAGCTTTATGTTATATAAAGAAATACTGGTAATTTTCTCTGCTAAACTGTCTCATGATTACAGATGGGAAGTAAAGCTGAAGGCAAGGGAGACAGAAGACCAAGTTAGGAGCAGGAAGGAAGCCAGGAAAGAAAAAAATAAAAACAAAAACACAGGTGGTGAGCAACAGAAGAAAACGGAACCAAAATGAATGGACTGGCCACGCATGGGCCACACACTATTGTTTAGCACCCCCAGACAGCTCTTTACTAGGAAACTATGATTCATTTTACCAGGAAATGAAGTAAAATAACGTGTGTGTGAGGCCTTTCAAATTCACCAAGTTGGTATCAGAAGGCCCAGAGTGCAAAGTAATTAGTTTTAGGTAATTTTAAAAAGGAAAGCCTTCTTCTCAAACCCAATGCATCAGACTCCTAATGGGTATCTCCACAGGTGAGCTCCCTCCTTTCCATATAATGCCACACTCTGCCACTGACGAACTTTTCTAAAACACAGCTCCTCAGTGTGTCACTTTTTTATCAACTTTCTAGAGCTGAAACAAACACGGCAGAGAATTCCTTATGCTGGCATTCAAGATCCCCCCATTAACCTGGGATCATTCTGCCTTTCTGATTATGTCTTAAATGACTCAGAACCCTTCCTTTTGGAAACAGCTACATAGCCAAATCTCCACCTTCCTTAAAAGCCACTCAATGCAAACACACCTTTCATAAATCCTTAATCTACCTACCATCAAGCTTAGAGATAATTGTCTCCATCACATGAAATCCTTCTTTTTCTTTTTTTGAAATCCTTCTTTTTGATATTTATCATTAAATACCTTGTGGAATAGTTATTTAAAAAAACCCAACAGGTTAGTAGAATATAATTCATGTACCATAAAATTCATCGTCTTAAAGTATACGATTCAGAGGCTACGATTCAGAGGCTTTTAGTATATTCATGGAATAATACAATTATCACCAATATCTAATTTCAAAACATTTCATCACCCCAAAAAGAAACCCAGAACCCATAAACAATTAGTCCCCATTCTTCACTTTCCCCAGGCTCTGGGGACCACTGATTTACTTTCTATTTCTACTGATTGGTCTATTTTGCATATTTCTATAAATGGAATCATACAAGACTGGCTTCTTTTACTTAGCATGTTTTCACCCATATTATATCCTGTATCTGTACTTCATTCCTTTTTGTTGTACTTATATGGATATATCATGATTTGTTTATCCATTCATCAGTTGGACGTTTTGGGTATTTACAAAATTGGGTATATACAATAGCTCCCACTATTTTAGGAATTAATGAGTCACATGGTAACTGTATGTTTAGCATTCTGAGGAACTGCCAAACTATTTTCCAAAGTGACTGTACCATATTACATTCCTGCCTACAAGGCCAACACTTGTTATTGTCTTTCTGATTACAGCCATCCTAATGAGTCTGAAGTGGTATCTCACTGCGGTTTGATTTGCATTTCTCTAATGACTAAGAGAAATGTTAAACATTTCTCCATGTGCGTCTTGACCATTTGTACATTTTCTTTGGAGAAATGACTATGCAAATTCTTAGACAAATTTAAAATTTTTTTTATTGTTTAATTTTAAGAGTTTTTAAAAAAATATTGTGGATACAAGTTTCTTTTCAGATAAGATTTGCAAATGTTTTCTCTTATTCTGTGGGTCGTCTTTGCACTTGATGGTGTCCTTTGCAGCACAAGACTTTTTATTTTTGTGAAATCCTATTTATTTTTTCTTTGGTTGCTTTATCTTATGGTGTCGTATGTAAGAGACCACTGTCTAACCCAAGGTCATGAGGATTATGTTTTCTTCTAGTTTTGTCATTTTAGCTGTTACATTTATGTCTATGATGCATTTTGAGTTAACTTGTGTATATGGTGTGAGATAAGCATCCAAATTCATTCCTTTGCATGTAGAAATCCAGTTGTCCCAACACTTCGTTGAAAAGACTATTCTTCCCCAATTGAATGGTCATCAAATGACCCTAAATATAAGAATTCATTTCTGGGCTCTCATTTCCATTCTGTTGATCTATATATCTGTCCTTATGACAGTACAACACTGTTGATTATAGTAGCTTTGTAGTAAGTTTTGAAACGGGCAAAGCGTGAGTCTTCCAACTTTGTTCTTCTTTTTCAAGATTTTGGCTATTCTGGGTCCTTTGCCTTTCCATATGAACTTTAGCATCAGTTTGTGTGCTATACCTAACAAAAACATTTATTTCTCTTGCTTTTAAAGGGCAAGACACAGGTTGAAATATTTGCATTTGCCCACAGCACAGTGATATGCTTATAAGAGAGACTACATATTATTATGAAATGAATGAATGAGAAAAACACAAACATCCCGAAGCCTACCAAATTATTCATATCTGAACTATACAGAGAAAACAAGTCCCAAATAAACCACAAAAAAACTCCAACTTAGCACCATTCACATTTTCCAGGCAACTTGAAGCCCTTCCCTATCAACAATGCTTTAAAACCCCAGTATTAAAAAATGCACTGAACTTCCACAATATGCTCTGCATTCCCTCAATCTTAAAAGAAATGTGTAAAATTTAAAGAGCAGAGGTTGCTACTTAAAATTTTAGCACCTTCCTTAGACACGCATAGAAATCGCAGAGCAATCTAAAATCCAGGTACCCTATGCAAAATCCTAATAAATACATTCACACCTATGTAAGAGGCCAGTCCCCAGTTCACAATCCAAGAAGTTTTAAAAATCTGTCCTTAGCTTGGGTGGGGAAAAATTCACCATCAGCTTCCTACTTAGAAGTGTGCGAAGTATGTGAAGCAATATGCTCAGTGTTTTTCTAAACTTGCCTGAGCAGAAAGAAGAATCTCTTGGAACTTTATTCAAAAGGGTTGGGGTAAGGCCTGAGAATCTGTATGTTTAACAAGAGCCCCAGGTGATTCTCATCAGGCAAGCATGTGAAACAGGAGCTTTCAGTTACCAACCTTATTTACACTTTCCTGTGGTTTGCTCTATACCACTCAACATCACCTGTTAGAGGTCAGAAAACAGATGAAAGCTTTTAGCAAAGCTCTCATTCTTTCCACGTTTTCTAAAAATAGCACCCCCACACCTACCTGATTTTGCCCACATCTAAAATAACATTCAAATGAAAAGGCTTTATGAAATGATATTAAAGTCATTTCTCCATCCACACAGGAACTAACAAGTAAGGCCTCTTGACACTGCTCAAGGTAAATTCTCTAACTTTTGGGACTGCGCACAGTTTACTAAAAAGTCTTATTCTATTACTAGTATTTGCTGTCAATCTTTTCATACAGGAAAGTAGGCATTAAACAGCTATTTTAAAAATTTAACTCTACCTATAAATATATAAAAACAATAAGCACATGACAGAAAACAAAAGAGCAACAACAAAAAATAACCCATGCTCCAACAGGATACTTACTCCCATTTTCTTATTTTTAAAAAAATACTTAAATATTTAACTTCCTTTTAAATGGCCTCCTCTGAATACTGAGGGGGGAAAACTGCTGATTTTACAGACACACATGCCTCTCTACCTAGCTTTGGGGCTAGTAAGAGAGATTCCTTAGAGGGGCCAAACCTTGCCTCCTTCCCTACATTTTATTTTTTAAATTTACATTAAGTTTTTTTCCTCTTAATACAGAAAAAAATAAGAAATTTAAATGGCCCATATGGAAATGCCTGGGGTTGAGGGTGGGGATCTTACCTGGGAAAACGCAGAAAGGAAAGTTTGGGGTTGATTGGGAATATTCTACATTTCACTTGGGGTGGTGGTTATATATGTGTATACACTTGTCAAAACTCATTAAAATGGACACTTAAATGAGCATATATAAATTATACCTCAAAAGAGGTAATTAAAAAACACTTTATAACCCTAACATTTTCAAAGTAGTAGAGAAACGCATAAAATGAAAAGTGTAAGTCCCTATTGCCCCCAACCCCCTCGTCCTCAAAATAACCTCCAGCATCAGTTTCCTGTGTTGCCTTCTAAGAAAAAAAAATTTTCATGCACAAACCAGCTCTACAATGTATCTTTGCTACCCTCCTGAATATTTAAAAGCCCACCCGGGAATGACAGGACCTAGAAGAAATACAATTAGCTGTGGTTTCTTGGCTCCCTTAGCTCTCATGGCCCCCAGGCCCCGTCAAGGACGAAAGCAGCCTGAGCTGAAATCTCCATTGTCAAATACTAGTGAGGCACTGGTGGTATTTGCCCTTGGCTTAACAGGGCCTTGTAAGGACAAGCTCCCCTCACCCAGAGAAGTAAAACAGACAAACGGGCAGGAGATATGCAAAAGCCTCAGAGCAGGGCCTTTAAACTCTCTTTGGCCTCCCTCCTGGCTGTCCCAGCAGAACAGTGGGCGGTCCCAGCCCCACATCATTAGGCACACCTGTGCCGTGCCTAATTAGCGCCACAGGCTCACAGGCAGGAGCACCTGCTTGGGCTGGAGGTGTGGGCCAGCGACAAGGTGTCAAGGGTCCTTTTGGAAACAGAACTTGAGTTGGTGGGAGCACAAAACTCAAAGGCATGTTCAAAGAGCAGGATTCGGTCTGTGTTAACTTGACAAGTAATGTACTTTGTCCCATAGGATGCCACCAAAAAGTCATTTTTTTTTTTAAATAGATTGAAGCTGTGGTTCTCAAATGCCTAACGTCCCTGGAGGCTGTCACTCAGTGGATCTGGAAGAGGGCCGGGAAATTTGACTCTGAAATGGCACAGCCAGACATGGGAACCCCTGGCTTAGGCTGTCTTCCACTTGAAAGCTAGCCGACTGCAAGTCTATACCCAGACCCGCTCAGATCTCCTCCAGTCCATTCTCCAGGCAGCAGACAAATCTTACCAAGTTATGTCCAGCTCATGACTTTCCACTGGCTTTCCACTACCCCTGGGGTGAAGATCCAAGCCTTTCAAATGGCCTGTCGGATCCTGACTACCTCCCCTCCACCCCACCCACCGTGCTTTCCCAGCCCTATGTTATAGGCACGCCTGCAGCCCTACAGGTCCTCAAACTCACCAGCACCCTTCTCACCCATCTTCTCTGCCTCTTTTTTACCTCCCCTGCAGTGCTTACCCCTCTCCTTTTTCCCTTTCGCATAAACAGCTGCTCCCTCCTCTCCTTGCAAGCTGTGCGGGAAGGCATGTCCTGGAGTAATGTGGAAAACAGGAAGGGAGGGAGGAAAGCACTATCAAGTGCCATCCCCGTGCCCTGTATTCTTGAGTGTTTTCGCACATTTATCTCAATTTACTCTCACAAGCATCCTGTGACCTTCTCAGGGAAGTGTGGCTTGCCCAAGGTTCCACAACCACCCAGTGGCAAAGCCAGCAATCTGAGTTCTGTTCCTTCAGGCTCCAAAGCCTGGGGAAGAGAGCTACAGAGCACGGGGGAAATAAAAAGAAAGGAGGAAAGACAAAGAAGGCCATGGGAATTAAACAAACAAAAAGTCCTGCAAAAAAACACAAAAACTCAACACCTAGATGGCGGCTATCAGGGCCTGGGTGAATGAAATTATCTTCAGTCATTTATGCCTAGTTGGCTACAAAATAAATAGATCAGGAATAGAAAGGGGCCGCTTCCATTCTGGGCTGCCACTGGCAGTGTGTACACGAAAGCGGAGTAAAAGCAGCCCGAGCTCTAGGCCCACCTTGCCTTGCTGGGAAGCGGAGGGCCAATGCCCCCAAACAGCCATGCTGAGCGGGCACAGTGCGGCCACAGTGGAGCCTGCTGCATTGACTTCACACCAGTTTCCAGCAGACCTGGCAACATTTCTAGAGCTTGGAGTTTGCATAAATAAAAACGAACTCCACACTCCAAGAGGTTACTCTTGGACGTTGAAAAGAGTCTTAATCAAAATCAATGCCAAAATGAGGAGTGGAGCAGTTGCAACCCCCCAGGCACAGCACAGTCCTCTTCGTTTCAGACAACGGCGTCAGTGACTACCAACGATCCACCTCTCGTTACCGACTGGAGTCACCAAGGGCCAGAAGAACTGAGCTGGAAATGAGCCAGCATCATTCCTAGAAAAATCCTGCAGAATGGAGCTGGCTAATCTTTTCAGTCCTTCCCAATGCACTCATTGCTTCCAGAGTTTTATGAAGATTCTTTGTAACTCCCTTTTTTGGAGAGCACAGAAGCTCCATTTCACCATTTTAATTAAAAGTGAAAGAGAAAATAAAACCAAAATTTACTAGTATCCCTTATGTGCCCAGAACTGTGCTAGTGCTTAGTAAATGTGATATAATCTGTATGTTAATTCTAGGAGTTTATTATATAATTATCCCCATTTTACTTGTATAAAACATGAAATTCAGAGAGGATTGGTAACCTGCCCAAGGCCACACAGTAACAAGTGACAAGAGCTGCCTCAAATCTTTTGTAAAAGAAGCTAAAGAATTAATGGATGAAAACGTAATTAAGAAGCAAACCTAGGATTCTAATCGGATCTATGTAACACAAAGCCTACAGGCTGCCTCCCACACAGGACCTTTCAAACAGGACAGCCTCATTAGGTAAGCAAAACTCGTGGGGCACAAGTAACATCCTTGAACTGATAAACTTATGCCCAAGTCTTCTGGACAAGACATGCTCTCTAAGACACATGTGAACTCTGGCACTATGTGTAACTCATCCCCTCTGTCATGTACCAAGGAAGACCTATCACCCTCTCTTCTTCTAGGGCTCCACACAGAAAGCACAGACATTGTCAGATCTCGTACCCAGATCCCTCCTTCTATTCAGGGGCCTCCCTCTGTAATGAGGTTCCACCACATCCAAATGGCTTGGGGGTATGGAAATAAATACTGGGTGCCCTTGTACCAGTTACTGAACTTCTCTGAACATCATGGTGCTTGGCACAATGTTTGGGAATCATCTGCTGAAGGGATGGTTGAATGGAAGGGGGTCTGGGAGGATGGATAGGTCACAAACTATAACATCTGATACAGAGAAACAGCAGACATTTAGACTATTCATTTTTCCTGCCATTCGCGTTATCATCAAGTGGAAGGGTATAGAACCAGAGGCGGAAGGAGACTCCCTTTCTTGGGCTACATCTCAGGAAATGGGCTTTTATTGCTTATCTTCTTAATCTCTTTCCTTAGCAGTCAGTCCATCCACATCCCTAGAGGCACACTGTGATAAGCATTTCTGAGCAAAGTAAAGAGAGCTTGTTAAAAGCTAAAGGCCTGAGGATTTGTTGGGGGCATAGCCTGTGCAGACAGGCCAGATAACTAGCAACCCAAGGCCTGGCTAGGGACCCGGGCTCTATCTCGGACTTGTCTCAGAGATTTCCCAGGCCAGGTCTCTCCCAGGGTCCTGCCCAGTTCCGCCTTTGTCTGCTTTTCTGAAAGTAATTAAAAGAAAGAATTCAAGAGCCCAGGAGAACCATGGGGTTGGCAAGTCCAAACCCCTAGGAAGGGCATACACATTCAGAGTCTTTATTCGTCAGTACTTGAGAGCCAAGGGTACATTCACCCAAAGACAAAAAATGTGAACTGCCTGGTCCACAAGTGGGATAAAAGCTGACTGCTATATTAATGACCGTGGTGTTTGGAGGACTGTTGTATTGCCCCCTTGGTTTTCATTTTCTGAGGGAGGTCCAGTCAAATGATCAGCAGCTCCCACAGGCTGCCAATTTCCGTCACATTCAGGATCTCTCAGGAACTTGCAAAACCAACTTCCTGGAGATACCAGGAGTGGCCTGTACATTTTCTAACTCTTGAGCTGTGCCTCGCACCAAAGAACCAGAAAAACAGTCTGACCTCATGGAACTCAGCCACCACCCCAGGAGCCAGGAAAAGACAACTTTTTTTTTTTTTGTAAGATCTCACTGGATGGAAAGCAGAAGGAACAATACTATGCTAAGATCTGCAATGAAAAAGTTCCTTCTACAAAAGAAGCCGAACTCCAAAGAGTTCACTATACTATATGATTTCATTCACAAAAAGTTCAAAATTAGACAAAAGTCTCCCACAGTGTTGAGGGTCAAGGGATGCTTGCTTCTGTGTAGGAAGGATGCAATAATAAATGGAAGAAGCATGAAGGGGGCTTTGGGGATGCTTGATAACATTTTATTTTGATCTGTGTGCTGGGTACATGAGTGGTGTTTATTGGGATACCTGAGTGGCTCAGTCAGTTAAGCGTCCACCTTCAGCTTAGGTCATGATCCCAGGGTCCTGGGATCGAGTCCCACATCGGGCTCTTGGCTCAGCGGGGAGCCTGCTTCTCTCTCTGCCTGCAGCTTCCCTGCTTGTGCTCTCTTTCTCTCTGACAAATAAATAAATTAAATCTTTAAAAAAAATGAGTGGTATTTATTTTGTGATCATTCAAGTTGTATACTTAATGATTTGTAGGATTTGATGTGCTTTATACAGACCGAAAGAGGGTTACGCTCATTGCGGGCTGCTTGCAGAATCCCATCCATGTACACTGGCCAGACACTTTTAAAAAAGAATAAACCCATAAGTCTAGTTTTCTACCTTCAAATGGTGGTCTCATGGTTTTCAAAATCAGTCAGGCTCTTTTCAGGCCGACTGTCATGAATATCAGGACCTACTCAAGCCTTTTCCTACACTTGGCCAATCTCTGGATGGGCCAAATTCTCTCTGTGGTCCCACAGGCAGATCAACTAAGTCATCCTCAGGCCTCCCTGATCTGACAGGGAAAGCAGAGACACAGAGCCCACAGGCTAAGTTAAGCAACTTTCTCCAGATTACACAATGAGCTGCTGCTGGGGGGCCTTGTGATTCCTATCCAAGGGCTATCACTTTTCTACTACAGCTCATTCCACAGGGGCCAATTAACACACACTCTCCTTCGGGGAACAGAAAAAAACAAGCCCAGGAACTCACGGGTCGTTCTTTATATGCAAGGCACACAATGGGGTTTACCAAGTTCCTCTCCAAGAGGAAATCTGGAGAGCCAGGAAGAGGAGGAGGGAAGTGCTGAGTCTGCAGCAGGGCACTGCAACAGAGCCCAGTGTTTTTGTGGAAACGGTGTTCTCCTAATCAAAACACAGTTGCATAAATGGACTCACTCCATTTAAAAAAAAAAGAAGAAATTTAAAGCCTATAAATAGGAACCACACAACCCTGATTAATTTTAAAGTTCTTTCTCCACTGTCTTTTTTAGATAGTAGCTAAAAATAAAGGCTTGAAACTTGAAATAATGTAAGCAACTAATCACACACAAGCACTGGGCTTTTCCCATATATGGCTGGGTTATTCTTCAGCCTTCGAAAAGACCAAATGAAGAGATGGCCAACAACCAAAATAATCCTTCAGACATTTGAAAACGAGGAGAAAGAACTAGAAGAGTTGGTGAATGACAAACAATTGCGAGGCTCAATGGGGGTAAATGACACTGAGAGGGATTAGTTGCCATAGTACTTTAAAAACATGGGCACATGCATTTTGACACTGGACCCCTTCTGTAAAGAGACTGCTTTGCCCTCTGGCCTCAGCACTAAGAAAACTACAGCTGCAGTGATTTAACATAAAGGACTCAAAGGAGAGAAATATAGGGGCATGACTGAAAATTTAATTAAGGCCCTTCTCAGTATGAAATCTGTAAGGGCGATGAGGGCACGTCTCAAGGTCAGAAGAAAGGGACAGAGCCGTGTGGAGAGGGGAAGTGGGTAGGGATTCGAATGAGATTCGAGCGTAAACAGCAGAGGTCAGCTCTAGAAGACAGCTTGCTTATGATGGAGGGTTATTACAGTGTCTGTTGGGTCCTGCCTGAAATGTTTCTATAAAAAGATGAACACATTCATGTCAAATAAATGCCACACGGTGGCACACAGTCTGTGAGACAGGCTGGAAAAGCCACATTTGCACTGTGTTTTATGGTTTGCAAAGCCTCATCACAGACGTCATCCCAGACACAAGGTAAGCCACCTGCTTTTACTGATAAGGAAAGTGAGGCTCTGGGAGGGTAAGTGACCTAACACAAGGTGTCTGACAGGTGACTTCCTGCAGGAGGGCTGGAGTAGCGACCTGAAGGTAACACTCCCAATGGGCAATGAAGTTTCATTCATGACACCTCACGAAGAGCACCAGTAGGCGTGCCAAGTTTAGGTTCACGTTTTGGTTCATCCACTACCTCTCTGTGACTGTGGGCAAATAATTTCCCCTCTTCTGATTCACAGTCAACTGGAAAATGATAGGGCTGTCCTAGATGACAGGAGGCAGGAGGTGGGGAGGCAGGGGGAGACCAACATGGGCTGAGTGGGCCATCCTGCTCTTGCCCTCAGCTGTGAGCCTGTCCTCACAAGCCCCAGACGGGACTGTCGGGCACTGTCACCACTTCACGTGTGGAGACAGCCTTCCTCTTACACACTGAAATACACAGATGGCACCTACAGAAATGACTTCCAGAAAGTAAGACTGGAAAACATCTTCACTCCTCCAAAAACACAGTAACAAAAACTAGTGACAAGGCAACATGAATTTGAAATTTTCATTCTACCACTTTTTTTCTCTTTCCCTCTCTATGGGATAGATCTTCCTCATGATGCTTCAGATTCTTTTTCTGAAAATAGGCCCTACTTTTTGACACTTCTAATGGTTTTCCCATGCATGCCCATAAGGCCTTTTATGTGGCTCGGGAGTCAATAATAAAGAACAGCAAAAAAATAGCAAGCATCCTTCACCAAGGGCCTATGACACTCCAGGCACCACTGCTGAGCCCTCTGCACCCACCGTCTCTAATCTCTGTAACTACCGCACAAGGGAGGCATTACTGTCTCCATTTTATAGAAGGGAAAACAAGGGCTCAGACAAGTTTAGGGATTTGGCCAAGGAAGGCCATCTTAATTAACTGCAGGGCTGGGATTTAAACTGTCATCTGGGCCAATTCCAGAGTATGTTCTTGCTGCTTCTTCTCCATTACGAGACCTCTAGTCAACATGCTGAAGGCGTCCAAGACTCTGGGTGATGCAGCTTATTCATGGTTTCTCCTCATCACCACCCCTGCAGAATGGGATACTTGCCAGGTAGTCTTAAAGCACTCCCCCTGAAACTCAAGGCAGCTGGAGAATAAGGAGGGTGGAAAAGTGGTGGACTGAGCTGATGGTATGGTGAAGTGACCCCACATGTGTTCCCCCTGAACCACTGGGACCAGGTCCAGAATTATGATTTCATTTCCAAATCACTAACCTGGTGAGGCACAAGCCCGAGAGAGGTTGGCGGCTCATTCATGCGGTCATCACTGCTACTGGCAATGGCGTAGCCCCTGAAAAAAGAAAACAATTAGAGGTGCTTGTTTAATAAAAGTTTATGTTTAGCACCTGTGAGAATGATGGGGGGGGGTCCTGTGAGATTTACAAGGATAACCAAAAATGCCCCTTGTGGGACAGCACGAGCTAGCAAAAACCTAATTTCTATGGGAGGGAAAGAGGAAGAAGAGCACACACACAAAAAAATGCCTGAGTTCTGGAGTCAGAAAGGCCAGAGCTTATGACCACAGGCAAGTTTGTTAACTTCTCTTTTGCTCTGGGTCCATTAACTATAAAACAGGAATAAGACCTTTATGAGGCATAAATTAGGAATAAGTTAGACAAACTGCCAAGTGCAATGTTTGGCACATGATAAGCAGATTAATGTTAACTCCCTTATTCTGAGATAGTCTTGTAAAAACCATGGGCACAGTTTTGTACTGAAATTTTGAAATGGAAAACTTTCCAACCTTAACTTGAGGTGATATGAATGCTACAAAAATGGAGGAAGGAGATAGAACAATGAGGAATTAATTAGGTAGGAGAACGGATGCACTCCTTCCTGAACGACAGTGTGATGTCTCCTTATGGCAGAGAAGACATTCGATATAGGACCTGGTTTCAGCCTACAACCAGGGCAAACACTGCACACAGAGGGGCCAGTGGCAAGGAATGGCAGAATTGGCTCTCCAAGACTTTATTCCAGATTCGCCCTGTCAGGAGGCCACACTACACTACTACACTTAGAAGGCAGGGGCCCAGGGGGATAACAGAGATGAGAGGAAGTAAAAAAAAAAAAAAAAAAAAAAAAAAAAAGCTGCTTATTTTCATTTACCTGTTACACCTAGACTAGCTATGTATGCTACCAACGTTGTACAGAGGTCTTTTCAATTGCGTAGAAAAACTCTTGAGTCATAAAATAAATAGAATATTCAATGTTAATTTCTGAGAATTGGAAAAACAAATCTTTCAAAATTCAATTCTCTCCTGCCTCTGTTACAAACAGCATAGCGGGATGATTAAAAACAGAGTTTGGGGCAAAACCGCCTTGAGTGAAAGCCCAGCTTTACCACTTACCAGCTATGTGAATTCCAGCAACTTATCCTCCCTATGACTCAATTTCCCCCTCAAAAATGGGACAGGTAATAGTTCTTTCCTGATAGGTTTGCTATGAAGATTAAGTGAGTTACTCTTGCAAAGTGATTAGAACAGTGCCTAGCACACAGTAAGCACTATATAATAAGTGTCTGACAAATAAAATAAATTACAGTGTATTTGTCAGATAGTCAGGTGTAAATATCCATTTGACTTCAGTCTGCCTTTGCTGACACTTGGCAGCAGAGCCTTGGGCAGATATGGAGAGAATCTTAAACTGTTTAATCATTTTTCTTCTACTTTTTTGTTTGTTTCCTTTCCTTTTCTTTCCCTCACCCCTTTCTCATCTCCTCTTTTCTTTCCTTCTTTCTTTCTTAAAATTACTGGCTCTATTCTTGAAATTAATTTAATTTTATCTCACTTCTATTTATTACAAGATGAATTAATTCTATTGTTTATAGGTCATTAAGTAAGATCTTCTTGCTTGGAGCAGATAGGGTGTCCAGATTACAACTGTGCTAAGCTTTATATCTTTTTTTTTTAAGATTTTTATTTATTTATTGAGAGAGAGAGAGTATGATAGAGAGAGAGCACAAGAGGGAGGAGGGTCAGAGGGAGAAGCAGACTCCCCGCCGAGCAGGGAGCCCAATGTGGGACTCGATCCCGGGACTCCAGGATCATGACCTGAGCCGAAGGCAGTTGCTTAACCAACAGAGCCACCCAGGCGCCCCTAAGCTTTGTGTCTTTAATGTAACACATATACAGTATGGTAAACATATAGACTACTTAAAGCCAAGGTCAAGTTGAAACAAAACATACCAGCCTGCTCATTTCTTTACTCTCACATGCAAGCTAGTACACTATGAGTGCTTAATAAATTAAAAAAAAAAAACCATTTTAAAGTTGGTATGGCATTGGTAGGCTAGGTGGTCATGACCAACCCTCCACTGAAAACAAACAGAAAGCTAGATACAGTATTAAAACCTTTGTTTGAAAGCATGACAGCCACCAAAGTAGGGAAGAATTACAGAGCCAAGAGATCTGTGAGAGGAGAGAAGCCCATAGAGGTCAACAAGGCATTTGCAAGGGGAACTTTCTGTCATAAAGTGATTGCCAATCTCCAAAAGCAGTGGCTATAGGATCAGAAGCTGTTATATGGACAATTATATGGACAAATGGACTGGAAGGAAAAACTACAGCTTAAGGTTTGCCAATAAGGAGGAATCATGAAAAATATCCCAGACTTTGGGTTGGGACCAATGGGGGTTGCATCCTAGGAATAAGAGTGAACCAGAAATAGACAAGCCCTAATTGGACTTAAGTATTCTAGGACTGATCTATTTGGCCTAGCAGTTTGCCAGAAGGAAATGTAAATCACATCATCTCTGCAATTTTTCATATATAATGTCCAGTAGTTAGTCAAAAATAACCAATAAATAAATAAATAAATAAATAAATAAATAATAACCAAGCAGATTTGAGAAACTGGGGAAATTTAAAAACTAACTGGATATGAGGTGATGTGAAGGAATTACTTTTAATTTATTTTTATATGTAAAGTAGTAGAGATACACACTAAAAAGATACATTTTTATGAATGAAATGCTACATCTTGGATTTGCTTTAAAATAAACCAATGGGAAGAGAAAAATGTGGATAGCTATATAGATAAATGATGATGGGCATATGTTGGTAACTGTTGAAGCTGGGTGGTCTATATAATGGGGTTTATTATTTTACATATGTTTTTTCTTTCATGTATGTTTAAATTTTCCATAATCAAAAGGTTTTGTCTAAAAAAAAAAAAGGAAAAATACCAGGTATTAGAGGAGATAATACATAACCAAAAGCCAAAAAAACAAACAATGAAAAATAAACCAATAGGTAAGAGGAACAGAATCACAGGAGATCCAGATAGTGGAGATATCTTCTAAGACTTAAAAGAAAAACATAATTAAATGTTTTCAAGGAATGAAAAAGAACAAAATCACAATTTCAGAAGAGATTAGGAAATGTATAAAATAAGATCAAATGGAACTTTTATAACTGAAACATAAAAAAATTAAAAACTCAATGGGTGGTTTAACACATATTAGACACAGAAGAAGAAAGAATTAGAAAACTAGAAGATAAGCCAAAAGCAAATTGGCAGACTGAAGCAAAGAAAGACAAAATACTGGAAAATACAGAAAAGGGCATAGGTTGATTCTGACATGCAATTAGAGACTCAAAAGGAAAGAAGACAGAAAGGGGCAGAAGCCATATTTTAAGAGATAATGGCTGAGAATTTTACACAACAGATGAAAAGCATCAAGCCATGGATTCAAGAAGCATTAGAGAGCAGAACCAGAATAAATACATAAGTATTTATGTATTAGTATAGTCCAACTTCTGAAAACCAAAGACAATGAGAAAACCTAAAAAGCAACTAAGGGCAGGGAAAGAGGAAGAAAAACAAACTGTATCAGAGGGGCAGCAGTGAGATAAACACTCAACTCCTCAACAACAACAAAAGCAACCAGAGACAACAGGATTATACTCTCAATGTGCTAAAAGAAAATTACCACCAATCTTCAATTCTATACCCAGCAAAAATATCTTTCAACTATGAAGATAAAGTCATTCTCAAACAAAAACTGAAGTGTCTTGTCACTAACATTCCTAAAGGAAATAATAAAGGGCATTCTTCTGGCAGAAGGATAATAGCCTTGCCTGGAAGCTCAAAGATACAGAAGGAAATGAAAAGTAACAAAAAAGGAAAATGTCAGCCAAACATAATGAAACCACTATATAACAATCTCTTCTGGGGTTTAAAATATATACATAATTTAAAAAAATGAGTGTGCAGACACTGCTGTTTGCCTACCCAACATCCATTCTCCACATCTATCTTACCACAACTTTATTCAGGGAGGTAATGTGCCCAGAAAAAACAACCATATTTGTCAGTCTTCCTTGCAGCAAAGGGTGGCCATGTGATACAGGAGTTAGAATCAATCTAAGAAAGCTCTTTAAAAGCGAGCTCACATGTGTTCTTAACTGTAACACAGAAGCAATACTGGAGATGGAGTAGTCATCTTGTGACCACAAGGTAGCAAGCATAAGGAAAAAAGCTAAGGGTATCTGAGTGAATGGTAAGAAGGAACTTGAGTCCCTGATGGCATAACAAAGCTTTTGTACCAACTCTGGACTGCCTGCCTCTAGGCTTCTTGCTGCATAAGCAAAATAAAGTCCTATTTGGCCAAGTCGCTGAAGATGTTACATAAAGCCCAATGCAATTTCTATCACATGTGATTCATGTATTGCCTTACAAATGTTCAGGGCTAAGGAGATCAAAACCTACCAACAGAATAAAAGCATGAAGGTCCCTAAGGCCCCCACCAAAATGTTTATTCTTCCTTATCATCAGTTACCAAATAACTCCAGGAGAGTTCAATTCCAGAAGGCTGCAGAGATATAGCCCCGAAGATCACATGACAAGTTCCCCTAGGCCAAAGAATCAGACTGGGTTTTTCAGCCTTGTTTTTTTGAAGACAGGAAGAGCAACACAATTCTCAGAAGAGTCAGGCTAAGAAAAGGCCAAGGGAGACACAAAAGCTTTCTTTGTGTAAACGACCATCTCTAAACAGTAAACTCACCCTTCTGGATGCTGCAAAACAGAAACCATCAATTCCACGGCCAGGGCTCCTGCAATCATGGCCAGTCCTGGGCGGCTCACAGTGCACTGCTGGTCCAAGGTCCGGTCTCTGGTTGACTAGAGAGAAACAATCATTGATGTGTGCTCAAAGTTCTAGTCCACTCAACCGTGCTGTTTGAAACACGAACCTCCTCCATGTTAAAGCTATGTAACATAACCAGATGCTCACTCACTGTGGGCAAAGAACATTCAGTCTCAAATAATACCACTTCTTGCAAATACCAAGAAAAACAAGATATACAACTTAGGTAACTAAATTGAGGTAATTTGCTAAAAGGAGTAACAGTTATGAACAAATTAAAGATTAGGGGCCTAGAGGCCCCATATATGGAGTTGCATCACGTGCTCTTTTAACTGACTCAAATCAACCCTAATGTGCTTGGTAGTTGAGGGACAGAGAGACAGAAACAAATAATCATTTGAATAGTGCAAATGATTCTGCCCTGCCATTCTAACTGAGCCATGCCTCAGAGTGCCTGTGATGTGGGACAATAATTTGCCTTTCCTGCAGTCCTCAGTTCCTGTGGGCCTCTCACAGTGTGGACATCGTGTCACACTGAGTGTGATCCCTGGGCTGAAATACAAGTATTTTTGTTACAACAAGGCTCCAAACACAAACCTTCATTAGTGCAACCAAAGAAATTCTAATCTTCCAACTTCAGGAAAATTAAGAGGTTGTTAGAGATAATTTTGACTCTGAATTTTTCACCTTATGAACATATACAACTTTACTGTAATTGACCCTTAATCCTACTTGTTGGTAATGATGAAATAATGGGACCAGCTGTATGTTATAAAAACACTGATGAAGGTTATCAAGTCACCCTTCTTCACATGGAGAATATTTATCTTTTTTTCTTTATACAGGGAGGACATAAAAGCCAGTCATCCAAAAGAGGTAGGAGTTATTAAGGAACAAGTTTTTAAAGAAGGGGAAAATGAAGGGAAGGGTACGGAAACACCTATGCTTTGTTTCACTGGAAATGATTATCTGTTCTTATAAAAGACCATTCCTACACACTGTGCCTTGCGTGGTGGCATTAACTCCATAGAATCTTACATTTGAACAGTGTACTGCTTGCTGTTCAGAGCACTTTCACATTTGACCCACCTTACACTATGAGTAGTCAGGTTAAAGTATTCTCCCCTCTCCTACTGGGGTTAGCAGATAAAATATGAGATACCCAGATGAATTTGAACTTCTGATAGACAACAAATATTATTTTGATATGAGCAGGTCTTGAATACTGCATGGGACAAATTCATACTAAAATATTATTTACCTGAAATTCAAAGTTAACTGGGAATCCTGTATTTTCACTTGCTAAATCTGACAATCTTATGGGACCCAGCCCCATTCTGCAGAAGTACAGGCAGCCTACGAGCGGTATTTGGAAATCACCCCACAAGGCAGTGTCCAAGCCTGGCTTGGAATCCGGGTCTTCAGACCCCTCAGTTGATGTTCTCTTCAGTGATACATGCACAGGAGACAGTGCTGAGTGCTTCCAGGGACCAGTCTATCCTGCAGTTTCCCTGATGAGCTTTCCACAAAAAATGGTTGGTCACTGCGTTTATGCCGCTGAACAAGGAACAGCCTGTGCACAGTTGATGATGCCAATCAAGGCTCGTGGTGAGATAATGTCACCCCCAAATTAGAGAATTCTTCTCTTTGTTAAAAGACAATATTTAAATAGTCACAAAAGAAAGAGTTGGGTCTCTCTGCCCCACTGGGCAAGACAGTTGTAGGAAATATTTGGAAGCACAAAGAAATCCACTTACATCTCCCGGGGCCACCACATCATTGCAGAAATAGCAGCCAAGTTTGTAGCCAGGGATGTTGGCAAAAAGTGATGAGCCCAGGAGGTCGGCAGGTGCCACAAGGTGACTAGAACACAAGTCCCCAGCTCCCTGCTGCTTAGGTTTCTTCAAGCCATGTCTCATGACAACAAACGTGTCAAATCCCAAGGCAGCATTGATGACCAGCTGTGGATTTCAAGGAATAAAAGTCTAGAGTTAAGAGACACTTACATTTTAAGCCATGGCTAATTTCATATTTGGTCAACTTTTTAAAATTTATTTTATAAGTATTTGCATATGAATGTAATTAAAGTCTAGAAGCAATGTTAGTAAAAGCTACACAATACTGAGGACTTATTAACTGCAAAACACTTGACCAGTGATTAACATTAATTATCTCATTTGGTTTCATTTAAAACTCCCAGAACACTTTCCCTATTTACAGATGAGGATAATGAAAGTTAGAGCAGTTACTTCTATAACTTGCGCAAGGTCACTTAGCTGGTAAGAGGTAAATGTATAAAACCAAGTCTTGAGAGTTCTCAGTCTCATTCTTTCCACCATTGTGCTATCATCTGACATGCCTACACATATATATTTTTTAAATTTTATTTATTTATTTGAGAGAGAGCAAAGCGAGAGAGAGAGAATACATGGGTTGGGGAGAGGGACAGAGAGATAGGGAGAAGCAGGCTCCCCGCTGAGCAGGGAGCTGGCTGCAAGGCTCGATCCCAGGACGCTGAGATCATGACCTAAGCCAAAGGCTTAACTGACAGAGCCACCAAGGCACCCCAACACACATTTTTTTTTTTTTTAATAATAGCTTCACTGAGATATAATTCACACACTATACAATTCAACCTTCACACAGATTTTTTAAGGACACTTTTTTTCTCACTTATACTAGAACTTCTCTTAGTTGTAATTTAACTTATTCTCCTAAATTTCTGGTTATATAGAAAGTTGGAAAATAAATGGTTCACCGGAAAAAAAAACAAAAATCACAATCTCATGGCTCAAACACTTACTACTAATAGTTTTGGGTATTTCTTCCTGTTGTTTTCTCCCTTTCTTTCTCTTTTCTTCCCCCCTCTTTCTCCCTTCTTCTTGCCTCCTCCCCACCCTCTTGCCAAACAATATAAATGTTTATATGTTTACAGATATGAACAATTCATATTAAATATATATAATATCGTATCTTGTTTATTTAACATAATGTGATATTTTCCATGTTATTAAAGTTTTTGAGAACATAATTGTGCACAGCGGTATTTGGAATCACCCCACAAGGCATAGTATTCCATCATATTTATGTACTATGATTTATTTAACCACTCAGTACTATCGGCCCTTGAAGTTGTCATTGACCAAACAATAGGGAATGAGACAGTCTTTGTCCTTTTGGAGCTTACGTTTTAATGTAAGTAAAATATCCCTTCTAGAGGACCTCAAAGGGTTGCTGTGAAAATTAAATAGAAGATACCTATTATACTAGATGGTGGTGTGTGAGGCAAAGACAGCGCCTGCCAGTGGCAGCCTTTTGGGATGTCACTAGGTCACCCACAGCGTATCTCTCTTCTGGAGAGAAGGCAGATCTCCCTCCAGGGTGATGGCACGTCAAGTTCCAACCAGACACAAGAGCGCCAGGATCCACACACTTTACCTTTCTTTTGCTCGCGGCAATGACGGCAGGGAGCCACCGGCTCTCCCTGGTGTCCATCAACAGGAAAACGACATCATGGCTTTCGATGAGCTGCTCCAGTTGCTCCACATCCCTGCGGGCTTGCTCCAGGGTGACGCTGGAAAAGTTCACCGGGTGTCCAGGCATTGGGATGCTCATGTTGAACCCTCTGGCATTCTGGGGAAACACCAGATATACAGAAGTCTGAAGCAAATGTATAGGGGATATCTTAGAGCCCATGTCTCCCCATAGCTACAAGCATGCATGTGTGGTCGCTTGTAACCAGAAATTTCTCTGTGCATGATTTTGCTGCTTGTCCCTTTTGCTAACTGTGCCCTGCACCTTCTTCACCTCTACATCCTAGATTATCTTGTCCTGTCATCCCAGGGTCCCTGAGCCTGGATAAAGCAGCAAGCAGAGACATATGGATCCTCGTTCCAAAGAAGGAGGTAAGTACTTCCCATCTGAGGCAAGGAGGACACTGGAGAAAACCGTACCTTTGGTTTTTCCTATAATCTGAGGCCAGGAACCTCTATCAAAGTGCCCTGTGCTCAAGTCCCCTTTGTCCAGTTGTTTCTCCCTACTAGTTCCCAAATAGCAACCCCATTTCCTTAGTCTATAACATCTCCAAATAGGATATTATAACAAAAAACATTTAATAAACTTACGTAAGATTAGAATGACTGATAGTCTTGTCTTAATCTTAGAGGTATACTCACTTTAAAAAAAGCCCTTTAAACCAAAAAACTCTACTTGCTAACTTACAACCAGAAAACCTACTTAAAAGTGTGTAGATAGATACTCATTTGGAGGGGACAGGTGGGGGATGAGCTATAACAGAGTGTGGTACTCAAATGAAGCTTCATTCCTTGTGCAAAGAAGTTGTCGGGTGGCCCGGATTCTCTTCAAATGTGGGGACTCAGGAGTTTTCATAGGGGCTTTAGAACAGCTCTGTAATTTACCACTGGTCCCCTGAAGGCCCCACTGTGTCTTTGCAGATTAACTATGAGTCACATATGGGTGTCAACGAAGCCAGGGACATTAACTGTCCACAGAAAAGACAGTGTTCTAGAATCACAAACCACACCCTTAATCCCCTGCATAGTGCTGGCACAGGGAGGAGTTTGAAAACATTAGCTTTTTCATTCATTTGCCAAAACCTGTCACCTACCGGAAAAACAGCTGGGGGCAGGGGCGGTGGAAACCAGAATAAGTAGGTCCTTTTACAAAGGAAAAATCTATTTTTGTGAATTGCAGCTATTTTCTCCTTATCTTAAACTTTAAACCTAATCTCCGGGATTCAAGGAAGGGACAATAGTAGCAGAAGCAATGATATTTAAAAGAATGGAAAAAAGTTGCAGGCAAAGCAGGAAAAGACACCAGACAGAAAGGACTTCAGAAAGAGGGTTCAAAACAAGTCCACTTTAACAATGAGAACACTACAGAGACAGCTATCTGGACCTCATTAATTAATTCACTCATTAAGTATTATGCATCTACCATGTATCAAATATTGTAAACAATAAAAAAAAACTGCAGTAATGTTAATACCTTACTGTCTTATTACAATTAGCAAAATATTTTAAACAGCGGTAGCTTGATCCAAAAAAGGTATTATTTAGGTATATTAATGACATCAAGATTAAAGCATAATTACTCAACACCAATTCTGACCTTTTCAATAATACAGATCCATACCTACTTCACTGACCTAAATGATTCTCTGCTTGCTAAAATTTCAGCCAGTAAGCCTACTTAGGACTGGCTCTCAGCCCACCATTTAGATTCACATGCCTAAGGCTGGAATTCAGCAAGTTTCAACACAGTAGTTTTCAACCTTGGCTGCACATTAGAACCACCTAGGGAGGTTTTAAAATTCCTAATGCCTAGGCTTTTCCCCAGACTATTTAAATGGGAATTTCTGAGAGTGGGCCCTACCATCAATATTTTCTAAAACACTCCAGATGATTCAAATGTGTAGCCAGGGTGAAGGACAGTTTACAGAAAGTGTAATACACAGATTTCAAATGTACAGTTGGGTGTTTCAACAAACTGCAGATTAACCACTGCATACACCTATCAAGACATAGGACATTTCCATCACCCCAGAACATGCCTGTGTGCCCCTTCCCAGTCAATCCTCACTACTCCCCACCCCCAATGGGACAATGACTGTTGCAACCACTTTTTAAAACCCTAGATTAGTTTTGTCTATTCTAGAACCTCATATAAATGGTATCCCACAGTTTATACCTGTTGGTGTTTGGCTTCTTTTGCCCAGCATAATGCTTTTGAAGTCCATCCATATTGTTAAGTATCAAGAGTGTGTTCCTTTTTGCTGTATGAAAAAGCTCGATTTGTTTATTCAACGTGTCATTGACAGCTATTTGGGTTATTTCTAAACTTTGGCTATTATGAATAAAGCTGTTATGGACAATCTTCTGTAAGTGTTTTAGAGTATATACATTTTCATTTTCTTTAGGTAAACATCTACGAATGGGTTTAGTTTCATGAAAACCTGCTGGACTGATTTACAAAGTGGTTGTTTTAGCAGCAGACCAAGAGCTCTGGTTGCTCCCCAGCCTGACAACATTTAGCCCTGTCAGTCTTTTTAATTTGAGCCACTTTAGTGGGTATGTAGTGATATACCTTCATGGTTTTTAATTCCCATTTCCCTGAGACCATGGATGTTGAGCATTTTCATGTGTGCACTGGCCATTTATAGATCTTCCCTATGAAATAAATGTCTGCACAAGTCTCTGGCCCCTTAAAAAAATAAAAGCCTTGCCTGTCCTTTTATTATTGAGTGGTAGGGGTTGTTTATGGATTCTCGATAATAGCTATTTGCCAAATAGACATACTGTGAGTGTTTTCTGGGTTTTGGCCAGGCTTTTCATTCTCTTAATGGCACTGATTGGGAAGCAGAAGTTTTAGGTTTTGATGAAGTCCAAGTTATCCATTTTTTCACTTATGGTCAGTATTTCCTGGGCCCTAGGAAACCTCTGCCTATCACAAGACTACTCTGCTGCTTTCTCCTGGAATCTCTGTAGTTCAGCTTTTATGCTTAGTTCTGACCTTACTGGAGTGTCACCTAAGGGCTCAGGGTGTTCAGTGAGGATGCTCCATTCTGGATAGATGGGATTCTAATGTCTCCTGGCCTTGGGGGGCTCTCGAATCTCCATTCTGCTCACAGCAGACAGCGGTGTTTTTTTGCCCAGGCTTACAGAGTCATGCCCTGAGCTCATGCAGCTTGATCTGGTCAAAGACTCAAGATCCTGCCCAGACTACTTCTCTGCTCAGCTCCTGCATGTCTGATACACTCTCCGGTGCGTTCCAGCTCCCTTAGCTGCTCTGAACTTGGATGTTAGTTTCCTCAGCTCATCAAGCCCAAGAACATCTCCTTGGGCTCCTCATGGGCTCTGGCATGGGCCAGAAGTGCCTCCATGCAATGGGCTGGGACATTCTTTCTTTCCTTTCTGTCTAGGACCACAGTCTTTCCATTGTTCATTGATGGAGAGAGTCATTTTATGTATTTTACCCAGTTGCGTAATTGTTTATGGTAGGAGAGCTGGTCCAATACCAATTACTCATCAGGGTTGAAAACAGATGTCCAGAGTTGGGTTTTAAAATCTCTGGTGTGGTTTCACAATCCTACATTTTATTGCCTTGTCTTAAAAAAGAAACGGTTACTTCAAATAGTTATTTGACTTATTAATGGTTTTTTTTCCTATTCAATTAATTTAACCCCAGGAGTAGACAGGGTATTTGCAGCAGAAAAGTTCTTTCCACGTTCTTGTTCCCTTAGACGTGTCTGCAGCCTGGTATGAGGAAGGTGATGAGCAAGTATCTGCTGAAGGAAACAGCGACACCAAACCGAACATACAAAGAAAGCGCCATAAGCCTGGGTAACCCGTAGGTGAAATTATGATGGATTACACCAGGACTTTAATGGATTCTGCACATTATCCATTATTCTTTATAAGGCGGGAAGGATGAAACTATAAGAGACCTGGCTCCTGGCCTCAAGGACTGAATAACCCAGTAGGGAAAGCAGAGTAGCACAATGTAAACGCCAAGGAGGACGCTTGACCCTGGAGGGCTGATGGTTTCAAGGAAAGGTGAACTTGATCTCAAAGGCCCAACGTAAGTCAGCCCTACCTTTGGCCCTAGCTTCTGCCCTAGGCCCTTCTCTGTCTTCCTGACCTCCATGCTTCAGGCTCCCTGTTTTCCTTCAGTTCCACAGAAGTGCTGTGCTGCCTCCTGCTTCAGGTGTTTGCACAGACACCTCTGCCACCCTTCATCTAGCTGACCCCCACTCACCCTAGGACTTAGCCTCCTCAAGCGAGTCTAGCTCAGGCCAGGCTGCGTGGTAAATGTCCTCACAGCAACTGAGCTCCTACTTCATGCACTCACTACAATTACAACTGTTTATGGAATGAGTTATTGACCATGTCCCCACTCTGCACTACAGAAGCTCCATGCAGGGGAGAGGGAACTTTGTCTGTTTTGCTCCCCAGTCCCTAGCACACAGAGGCCTTAAATATTTAATGAATAAGGAAAGAATAACTGAACAAATAAATAGGGAGGACTGCACTGGATCACAGACCATTTGGACAAGGAAAAATTTCAGGCAACTAGTTAGTAGCAGAGGTCAGCTTCAAAGCCAGGTCTGTCTGGGCCCTGAGGGGAGTTCATAACACTTTCCAGTGATAGACTGGATTATTCTTCCCAACTCTACACTGCCTCTCACTAATAGAATTAAATGTCCTCACCCTTTGCCACATGACTTTGCAGGACCTCCACTAGGAAGGCAGAGTAGACTGTCCAACGCCACTTACTTTGGGCTTGGCCCTGTGATTGGCTTTAGCATGGGGATGGAGAATGCTGCACTGTGTCACTGGTGAGCTGAGACTTTTAGAGGTATAATAAGTTTTCACCAATCCTTTCACACTTCCACCTTCTACCATAAGAAGAGTATGACCTAGATGACTGTTGCTCCCTGAACCCAGATCTTAAAACAATGACACACAGCACAGATTGGAACCTGACTTAAAGCCTGGAGTCTAGCCTAGCCCAGCAGCTAAGCTACAGCCAATCTGCAGACCTGTGAGTGTGAGATAAATGCTTATAATAATAAGACACTGAGATGTGAGGATTGTGTGACATGCAATAATGTAGCAGAAACCTAACTAATATGACAGGGTTGTAACATTCTTATTTCTTTTGGCCTCCAGCATCTAGCTGGGGACACAGTGGGTACTCAATCAATAGTGTTGAATTAGACCCAATAGATGATGTTCCCCTGGATCACTGGTGAAATGGACAAAACCAACACCATTGCTTCTTTTAAAGCAAGAACTAAAATGAATGAATCTAATACTGAGTGATTAAACAGAAAAACCTTGAGAACGGGGGCTTTTTTTTTTTTTTTTAGCTAGCGCTGAGAGCCTCTTGTGGCACTTTAAGTGTTAGCAGATGCTTTGGAGACATCTAACCTAACTTCTGTCAGATAAACTGATTACGCATGCAAGATGCACATTTTCTTTTGTGGATGACCTAAAAAAAAAAAAAAAACCTGGCAAGATTTTGAATCAAATGAGCTGAATGACTTGTCTCTTATTATCTGGTGTTTTTAAAGTAAACAATGCAACTCAGAAATAAGCAGCAGCTCAAGTAAAAAGCTGAATATTTAGCCAGATCTTCCTTCTGCGCAGACTACATTCAATTTAATTTCATAAACCTGTACTAAGTAACTATCAAGTATTCTGGTGATGAAGGAGAAAGAATATCCTATACCTGAGCTATCAAGAATACCTTTGGAATAAGGCAGTATATAAAAATATGCATGCTCCCAAATTCCTCAACTTAGACTCAGATAATGCTTTGCAACTTACAAAAACATTTTTTCATAAATTCTTCGTTTTATTTTCACAATAATAGATGAGAGTTTTGCTTTGTTTTTCAATGCCCATCTCTGCAAATCGGAAACAGAGGCTTGGCCATATCATGAAGTCCCGGGTAGTAAGTGACAAACATCCAACTCTCTTTTACCAATACGACAGGGCCTCATTCCCCAAGAGTAATTGCGGGAAGCTATAGGAGACAAGGTCTGACATCCCCAAACAGCATCAACGTACCACTCCGGGGAATATTTTCTGAAGCCGGTCTGCTGCAGCCAGGGCCTTGGGCTTACCACCTGCGAGGCAATCTTCAAATTCATAGAGAGGCTGCCTCACAGGATTGGAGTAGGAGATATTGGCATTGTCCACAAATGTGATGTGTCTGACGCCCCAACCCTGCATGGAAACAGGAGATCATGGTGTGTTTCTGATGAACATGTCACAGAGTGTCTCTCTTAAAATCCCTAAAAGAGGTTTTGCTTTGGATCAGCTTGGGAACCTCAAATACAGGAAACTTCAGGAAATGAATTGTGCAAATTCAGTTTCTGATCAACAGAGGGTCAACTTCCTTTAAAAGACAAAATAATTATATAGCCGGTGCCTGGTTTTCTGCAGTAATGAGACTAAGAAATGTCAGAGTGGGTCTGACTAATAACTCATTATTTTTGACAGTGGCACCAGAGAAAGATTTGGAGGTGAGTCCCATAAGAATTGTCTATGTTGCTGTCTTAGAAGGATTAGCAATAAGCCCCTAAATGTCCTTGCTTTCCCTTAATGAAAATTAAGTATAAATAATAGCTCACATTAAAACTCACTTAAAGCCTGAATTAACTCCTCAGAAAAATGACTTATGAGTTATTCCCCATTGTATAACGTCATAGAAGATTTTGTACTACTTCTTCAAGACGTAAAGGCCTTATTAATATTCGGTAATGCAGGAGACAATTCTATATTCTCAGAAATAGTTTGCATGATTTCATATACTTCAATTATAACTCCTATAAAGTCTTATAGAACCACACAATTTTAAAGTGAGATGGAATCTCTAACATCCTTACTCCAATTATTTTGTTCTATAGAGACAGCAAGAGTAGCCTGGAAATCACTTAAGGTCATAGATCTGGTTAATGGTGGGGAAGGAAGTAGATCCACAGAGTTGCAACCAAATGAAGATTCCTATTTTTTGGAGGGTGAGGTGCAGTGTGTATTTTAGCATATCATAAAAAAGCATAGTGATCTAAGAGAAGCCCTGCCATGATTGGCTACAAAGCTGATTCTGCTCTCTTATTTCAATATCTTTCCATTAGGGACTCAGAAACTCAATTAGACTGATGGTTCCAAGGGGACAGTCAACAAGAACCCAAGATTCACGTTCAGGGTTGAGAAGGACAGGCCAGAATCCATCCTTTCAAAAGCATAGTTTAGGTTATCTGTTTTGAAAGCCCACTGGTAAACTTTGGTCTACTCACCTAGTTTTGTAAGTGACTTTTACCAGCAAAGCAATCTACCATGGAGGCAGAATAAAGGTATGAAAAATCTAAAAGTCACTTGTGCTTGGTTTGGGGACATTTATTTCTGAAGTATTTTTACATTCCTTAAAGCAATGCTGAGTGGACAGCAAGGAAGGCAGTCTGGGAAGATGCTGGGCAGTGGGAAGAAACCCAGGTAAATTATAAACAGGCCATAGGTTAGCCACATGCAGGGGGCATTCGATCTCAACTTTTGGCTTCCTGGAATGCTACACAGTTTAAATGGCTAATCTGCCAAGATTAAAGAAGACTGTAACACTCGATGCTGGTGAGGATGTGGTGATGAAAAGCTATTGTACGGGTTGAGAATGTAAACTGATGTAACTTTTCTGGAAAGCAATTTGGCAATATGTTTCTACAATCTTTCAAATGTTCATATCTTTTGGCCTAATTGCAGCAATCTATCCTCAGTAAATACTTCCAGCAATCTATCCTAGGAAGTAATCTGAAATATTAACAAAAATGTTCCACAACATAATTTACAGTTGTAAAATATTGGAAACAATATTTTAACAAATATTGTTTTATTTAATAAATAATAAATAAATAAATAAATATTTAATAAAAAGAATAATGCCTACCGTTAGGGGAATGTCTCAGAACAGTGTATCAGTAGGGGAATGTCTCAGAACAGTATATTTCATCATATAAAAAGGCAGATTCTATAGTCATTAAAAACACTTAATAGGCATAATTTTTAATTACATGAGAAAGTGTTTACAATGTTAATAGATAAAAGCGTGGGACATTATCATAAATAAGATTTTTAAATATATATTTAACAAACATTAAAGGAAATAAGTGAAAAAGTGGTAGGAAAATGGATATCTTCTTTTCCTGCTTTATAACTCTGACACTTAACAAATTTTCTACAGGTTTCCACTGCCTTTATAATTTTTAAAAATGTTAAGAAAACCTAAGCACCTAATTCTGGAAGCCAGATAAAGAACAATAAAATAGATTCCACAAAAGAGGAAGATATTAATGAAGATAAAAGTAGATAGTAATGAATCTAAAAGCAAAGCAAAACAAAACCAAAAACTATAGAACTAATAAATAAATCAAGGCCTTAGTCCTCCAAAAAGACTGATAAAATAGACAAACCTCTCTGGCAAGTCTGAATAAGAGAAAAAAAGAGAAAACATAAACATGCAACCTTAGGAATGAGGAAATATTTTTTAAAAAGACAGAGAGTTTTAAAGATGCTAAGAGAATACCATATGTATTTTGTGCCAATTAATTTTAAATTTAGATGAATAAGAGAAATAAAATTCACAAAAGAAATGAAATTAAAGACTTACTCTCACTAATAAAAGAAATGCAAATTAAAAAGCTCTGTTTTGTACATGTTTCTAAAAGTACAGACTAGTAAAATGTTTTTGGAAGGTAATTTAGCTTGAAAAAAAACCGCATATAAACATATTGTACATAGTATATATTGTACATATAAGTGCATGCGTGTGTGTGTGTGTGTGTGTGTATTTGCATATATATACACATACACACACACATAGTACATTCTCTCTAAAATAATAATTCCACTTTTAGGCCTTTTTTCCTAAAGAAATAACCCTATACATATGTAAAGATATAAAAATGTTCATTTCAACAGCATCTCAAAAAAATATGCTGAAGTTGAAAAAAATTGAGGACACAGTCATACAACAAAATACTACGTATAATTATATGGAACACACAGAGAACAACAATCACTTTTCTATTAAGACTAAAAGCCTGTTACAGACAGTATACTATGATCCTATTTTTGTAAACAAATGACAGCAGAGATGACAAATGTCCCTCTCTATGTTCGCATCTGCCTATGAAAACTTCAAGGAATATGATATTGTGTACTAATCTAGGAAGTCTTCTTAATTTTGGGAAATGGGACTTGAGATGGGGGTGGAGAAAGACCTTCTATTTCTACTTTATAATAGAAGTATGAGTTCCTTTTATAGTTAAAAAGATAACTGAGAAAAGAAAAAAGGAAGGGAGAGAGGGAGGGAAGTAGACAGGGAGGGAGGGAAGGGGAATGTGGGAGGTGGAAGGCAATCTGGTACAGCAAAATAAGAAAAGAAGCCACAGCTTCAGAGGTACATTTGGCCTCCACCAACTTACCATCAATGTCCTAGCTACATTACAACCCAAGGTGCCAGCTCCAAGCAGCAGACACTTGACAGACACAACCTTGTCTAAGTCCAAAGTGGGGACCAATCTCCAACACATCAATTTGAGATTTAAATCCACTGATGACTCAGCTAACCTAGAAAATGACAGAATTATTTATTCATTCAGTCACTCATTTATGCCCCCATCTTATCCTAAAAAGACGAAAGCATCCGAACAAGAAAATGAGGAACAAATCCTGAGCAAAATGGGATCAAAGGGAAAATAAGATGGAGCTTTAGGGCAATAGGGACGAGAAATGGCACACAATTTGTGCCAGTGTAGACCACTGCAACTGCTAGTGATAGGCCACGAATGATACTGAGCCCCTAGCAGCCAAGGTGAAAATGCAAACATGACCACTTATAGGAGTCACTGTATCTATAAATAAAAAGACACCAGCTACTTAAGAGGAAAGTTTTCCCTAATACTGAAAACCAAGAAATATTTTCCACGTCCCCTCAAAAAAGGGTGCACTTATATCATCCCTTAAATACAATGTTGGTTTCCATGAAATATTTCTTACAATGTCCTTCAATATAGGCTAATAGGAAAAATTAAAGGGCCATGAATAAAGGACTAAAAGTTAGTAGGTATCTGTACTAACTAGGTTTGAGAGTCTCAGCTCAAAGCAAGAACAAAATTTATAATGTCTAGAAGAGTAGATGAACTGTGTGCCCTTCCGAATCTCCATCGGTGGTATTAGTTCTCACAACCACACTTAAGTCAAGAGTCAGGCAGTGACGAGTGGAGGAACACTCAACAACGTGAACAGCACCCCCTGCGCTGAGCTGAGCAATGCAGTTGGCCTGACAGAACGTGCTGTGTGTCCTGGTGATAAATGGCCCCAGTGGAGAAAACAGCTTCCAAAATATACCTTTTAGGGTCCATACATTCACTGAGGTTCACCATCCTCGGTCCCATGCCGCCTTTCTGGTTTTTTTCCCATCCAACTGCTTTGGGACAATCTTAAGGCAAATAAAATAGTGAGTTGAACGAAGGAGGGAAGAATAAAAACAAGTAAGTAGCAAGATGGACCACACATTAATAAGCTTTCAGTTCACTTCTTTCTCACAGAGGCTCCAGGGCCTGAGTTTGCACATACTTGCTAAGTTGCTCGCCATCTTCCTCAACTACCCGCACCCTTGCTGAGAGACCACCGGACCTGAGCATGGTTTTCCTGGAGAGGGGCTTCTGAAATAGCCCTTGACTCTGGCCTGAGTTGCCTCCACTTCCCCAGTTCCTGGCAGTTGCTCAAAATATGACAATCCTCTCTGGGATACAGGTATACAGGTAGAATCCTGTGGAGGGCTCTCTCTCCAAGGAACCCCAGCTAGTGTGACCGCACTCTTCTGCTGAAGTTCCCACCAGGCTTTGAACCTCTGCGTTCAGTTCCTCCTTCCTGTTCTTCATCCTTACCATGTCCCTCTGCTCAGCCTCTCAACACTGTCACTGCGCACCTAGCCTGTCCCTCTGTTAAGCTGCCCTCTCCTTTAAGTTTATCCTTATCCATTCAGACCTTCCCCTTCCCCGACTTCTCTTTTCTCCACTAACCTCTTTTAACCTCTGCTACGGGTGCCTCTGAACTTCCAATTCCAGTTCTGTGTGATGCTCTGAGAGGGTAAGTGTCCCGTGGTTGCTCTATTCTACTATTATGAAATCCTCTTAAGTGTCTCACTTGCTTTCTAGAATACTCCTGCTACTTTCTCACCTTAATGGTAATCTGACTTCCTTGGTGGAAACCTGCTAATGGGGGCCTCTCTTACACTCCTCACATCTTAGGACATCTGCCACTCTCCCATTCTCACCAAATACCTGAAATTCACAATAAAGCCTCAACTCCTTATCAGGGAGTTCACTTGGCCACAACCTATGCTGCTAGCATCCCCTCCAATGTCTGCCTTAAGTAACAGTCTCCGAAGGAACAGAAACTCCCTGACTTAAAAATGTATAGGACTACTGGGAAGAACTGTATGTTTCTAATTTGTATGTTGGTGTTCTTTGGCCATTCTCCTACTTTTAGATTGCTGTCAGCACTTCTATTTTTCTTTCCTTGGGAACTTTTTAGCTTTTGACCTCTGTTTTTCAAATAGTATTGCACAATATAATTATAGGACCTAGAAGGTGTAGATTTTCTTAACGCGATCTTTCCTTTCTGGGATAGGATGACCAATGGAAAACCTTGGGGTCAGTTATCCTCGAAAGCTATGGCTGGAGACATCATTCACAGCAAGGAGCCAGAAAACAAATGTCCCTTCCCATTTTAACTCAGGCACTCTGACGTGGTCCTTTTTTTTTTTTTTTTAATGTAACAAAAAGTTAAAAATGATATAAAAGATGAGTTCTTATAGGGGTTAAGAGTTCAAAATTCTTTTTTTCTGGGAAAAGGAGTTCAGACATGTTACTAAATTCATATTTTGTTTGTTTTCCTTAAGTATTCTTACATTAAATAAAAAAAATACTTCTCAAATATATAGGCAAAAACTTGAAAGAACTTCAGAACCACAGTCTAGTACTGTAACTAACAACTCTGACCTAAGCTTTCTCCTGTTACAGATAAGAAGTCATAGAACAAAAACAAAATTTCATTTCCAACGAAAACATCTCTGTACTCAAAACGTTACAGCCAATTCTAAGAAAATTAGATATACTTTAAGCTTATTAACAATGAAAAAATGTAATTTATCGATAGTATTTAATCTATCCTATCTGCTTCTGTATAAACTACATCCATAAGACGTGCCCCAAATTAATAGAAAAATATTTTTTTAGGAGAAAATTAGGTCTTGTTTTCCCACAGCTGAACAAGCAGGAGGAGAACATCAAGGACAGGAATTAAAATGAAGAATGTCCCACTCACAGCAGTCTGCTGCCTCCCTCGGCTGGATGCCAGAACACTTTTTGTATCAGCAATGGACAGTGGGCTCTTTGCACCACGAGGAACAAAAGATGATTAAAATTATACTTCTTATGCCATTGTCATTGCAATTATGGGTTGTCTTCAAAATAATAAAAAATACTACCGTATCAATAGCCTTCATTTCATACTATGATATAGAATAACTCTTTACAAAGTTTTATTTAAAGTTTTATTTAGAGCTAAGAGGGAAAACATTAATTTACATGAAAAAAAGAAAATCTGCCTTTCCTAAACTAAATAATCTACACTCACTATCAAGCATAAAGAAGATGTATTGAAGGCATTTATTGGGTGATAGGAAGGATCTTTTCCAAAAGGGAAATGTGCAATGTTTCCAGACTTTGCCAGCTTCACCAAGCATCAGCGAGATTGTTGGGGCTGTGAAGGAAGAATCATACAATGACTTTATCATAAAGATGGAAACAAAAGTGCCTCCTCTGTAGAAGCTGGCAGGATTAAGTGAGTGAGGAAGTGTGGAAGGCACCGGGTGGCCTGCCAGGCACAGACCAGGCACATATCACTTGCTAGTTAACTCACCCATTCCCCTAGAACTATCTACAATTGTGGCTTAGCATGCAGGTATGGCACCTCAGTTAACAGCACATGGAAGCTATTTTAGAATGTGCCAGAAGAGGGTGCTAAATCAAATGCATGGATCTAAAGACAGCAGAGAAGCAGTGGATTTCTTAGGGCTCTCAACTTAACCTATAGCCTTCTTTGCCTAACCAAGCCAAATCCTCTGTTAATCTCTCCAAGAAATCTATTTAAGACATTAATCAGTGCTGCGGCAAAGAATCACTGATAAAATGCCCTCAGAGCCAATCCTGAAACCTTCTCACTTCACTCTAGAAATGACATCTCAGAAGAGATGCTAACACTGCTTTCCCTAACACACACACACACACACACACACACACACACACACACACACACACACTGAGGCATAGGACCCCCAGAAGAAAGAAAGCAATGTGCCTTGGAACAATGCAGATGTGGTGAAGAGCAAATTAAACAATGTGTAAAGGTATCCTGGAAAGCATGTAAGTCATAGATATCTGAGGGATCATTTTGGAGTGCAGGGCTTTGTGTAAGATAGGAAATTAACATAAATTAGCATTTATTAAATGCCCATAATATACCAGACATTGTACGCTGTCTTTTACCCAGGACACACATTCATCCTAAGGGAGACTCCATGAGGCAGGTTTTATTATCTTTATTTTACATGAATCTGAGTATGTATTCTATCTTTGTAATATGTATATAAATACATATATGTATGTTCACACACACACACATCTATAAAATACCTGTGAGCCCAAGTTTCCTAACTTATGAAATGGAGATAACAGCTGATGTCTACCCCACAGGATCTAGTGAAGAATATTAAATGTGGAAGGAGAAATGGCACTTTTGCTGACTGATTTACTATATGGAGAGAAAGATCACACATAACCTTATATAACAAATAAATATGTTAAGTGTATTAATATTTTGTTCTTCCTATAAGAAAGGTCAGGAATAAAGATTTTATGTGAAACAAAAACTGCAGGGGGTGGGGGGAAGAAATCTCAAGACTGGGGAAAAAAAAAAAGGCCTGGAGGAAATTTCCTGAGGACAATCTTTGCCTTTGTTCCTTTCTGAATAGCAGAGTGTGCCCTCTGTTCAAGGGAGGTGTTCCCATGGGCAAAGAGTTAGGAGCTGTACTTTTCTCTACCTTCTGCTGCCATTGTGAAGGGATGAAAGGAAAGTTAAACTTGCTTCAGTTTCTGATAAATGATAATTATATGCATTCTCAAAGACCGGCAAATTACCTGGGCTAAATGCCATTTCTGGAAGCTTCACTTCGAAGATGATGCTGTGGGCAATGTCTCTCACCCCCTGCATGGTGCGGTCCCGGAAGCAGAGGACTTCAACAGACTGGAAACTGCTACTCCTGATGTCAGGCCCCAGGTTTGAATTAATTCATTTTTTTTTTTTTTTAAGGAAGGAAAAGAAAGAGCTCACATAAGAGCTTCAGCAAAACCAGTTGGAGAGTATTCAATTCATTGTTAATTATGCCCTCCCTGACACTCTTGGGGCACGGCCTTAACCTCTGAGAGATTTTGAACACGTCCACGTATGCTTTCCTTTGTCCAAATGCTTAGAGACTGAACAATGAATTGGCTGTGATTTCTAAGTGAAGTTTATGTAACAATGACATTACAAATAAATAATTCTGACAAATGCATCTTAAATACAGGGGGAAAAAGCTTACAAGACATTAAAAAGAACCTCTAAGACATACATGGGTTCTCCTGATCCCCCTTCTCCCCTCTGAACTCACATTCTATGAAACAGCACCTCAGTCAGGAGTAGTTAGCAAGCCTGTGTGTACTCTCCAGTCACACTACCTGGATAAGCAAGTATAACCATTCTCCCTCCGGGGACAATCTATAATTAAGCTACCTTCATTTTTTTAAAGCATTTTTATGTAAGTAAAACAGATATAAAGACAAGTACACAAATCCCAAATATAAAGGAGCTTATCTCATGCCTTCTCGCAGTCACTGGCCACCCCTTTCAAGAGTAACTACTACTCTAATGTCTAAGTCCATTACTGGGTTTTTCCTGTTCTGATCTTTACACGGAAGGAATCAGAGAGGGCATATTCTCTTAAGGGCCAGCTTATTTTCACTCAACATCATGGCATCCGTGTTGACACGTGCATCAGCAGTTCACTCAGATTTACTACGACATCACATTCCATCACAATGAATATGCCACAATTTATTAACCATTTCACTGTTGAAGGACATCTGGGTTATTCCCAGTGTTTGATTATAAAGAATAATGCTGCTATAAACATCCCTGCGTATGTGTTTTGCTTATATCTGAGTGCACATTTCTATGCATTATCTACCTGAGAAAGAAACTGTTGAGCCATAGATAGTTTTAACTTTGGCGGATGCTGCCAGTTTTTGAGCAGTTTGAGGGTTCCAACTGATTCACATCTTTGACAACACTTGGTACTGTCATCTTTTTCAAGTCATTTGGTAAGCATCTAGTAGTATCTCAGCATGGTACCTCATTACCTCTATTACTGAGTAGAATCTCATTATATTTCATGTCCATGATGACTAATGATGTTGAGCATCTTTTTAAATGTATATTGACCTCTTAGATAACCTGTTTTCATTATTTTAGGGCGAGGAGAAAAGGAAGATGGTAGCAGTAGGAAAATCCTATCTGAGGGTGACCCAGACAGCTGGAGGGAGGGGCTGGAGAATTTCTGGCTTGGGACCTCTGGCTGCTCACCCTGCCCTACTCTGAAATGTCTTTAGTGCAGTATGGTCAGAGTCTGCCGCTCCATAACACACCTGCTTAGGGGCTTACCATTGACGGAAATTGGATCGTGACTGATGAATTGATTTATCATCTGGTTTCTATGCCAGAAATGAAAAAACACATATGGGAAAAAAGAGACACAGATAGAGGCAGACACAATGTCAAAAATAGATCGACAGAGACAGACAGACAGACACAGACACACATATGTAAATACCATCGGTGGGCTGCTAGGACCAAAAGATTCCTCAAAGGCCATCCAGGATGCTGGGCTAAGTTACAGGGATCATATACACCAATTGTTATCTGTGAAGAAAAAAGACTTTCTGAGTGAGTCAAGTATCATGTCAGGTTCACAGTACTGACACTGCTAAGACTTTCTCTTCCTTTTTATGCTATTCTGCAAAAGCATTAACAATTAGACACTTGATGAAGGGCTAGAGAGAAGAGAAGAAAGCAAAAGGATCTCACGCCAGACCACAGGACTTCTGGATGGAGGGGCTATCAAATTCTTCTCTGCACCCCCACCATACCTTGCAGTAGGCCTGGCACAGTAGGAACTAGATACATTTAGAAGGAAGAAAGATTGCAAGGAAAATATCGGGGAGGGAAGACAGTCAACTGTCAGGGCTCACACAGAGAACATCCTCTCATATAGAGACACAATCTGTGAAAATTGCTAGCATTTATGTAACGAGAAAATCAAAGAAGGGCCACTACCTGTAAGTCTACAGTCAGATCAAATTAAAAAGTCAGATGATCTTGATATTGCTAATATGTATTTCCTTCCACTCTGGCCCCCTCCAACTCCCTCAACACTGACTATCTAGAAAACTATTCAACTTCAAATACCATTTCTTCAGTGAAGACTCCCTTTGGTGGGAATAGTCACTCTGTCTGCTGTGATTCCATAGCAATTTGTACATTATACATAACATTTTTTACTTTTTCTTCTTCCTTTCAAAAGACAATGAGCATGCAGCACCCAGATCTTCTAAATACCATTCTCTAATAAAAGGAATCAGGGCTCCTTGAACACATGGCTAATTCTAGGGCTGAGGCAGGGAAAATACAAGATGAGCCTGCAGCAATAAGTCCTCAACAAACAAAGGCATGGAGCCATGCCAAGGGGACACCAAAACCAAGTGAAACAGCATTCAATGGCCAAGGCTAGAACAATTTGAGCAATGCAAATAAATAACGCAGGATTGGATTAAAACCCAAAGTATAAAATAAATACCTGTGAGTCCATACTGATATAAATAAATAATGGGATAAATAAAAATATGAAGATGAAGAGACAAGTCTTCTTTACAGAAGATTTCCAAACAGTATCTACAGATACTGCCCCTTCCGGGAGTAGAGCTTAATCCTTCTCCTCCTTGAGAGGGGGCTGGACTTAGTGACCCACTCCCAAAGAAAAAACAGTAACTTCACAATGGAGAAATCTGGCAAAGGCTACCATAACCACATGATCAAGTTAACATCACCAGGGATGCCATGTGAGTATCAGGCACCCCCAATATGATGCGATGACCAGGGCACCTCACCTTTAGTGTCATTCCTTCCAAAAACCCATAACCCCAGTCTAATCCTAAGAAAACATCAGACAAACCCAAATTAAGGAGAATTCTACCAAAATAACTGTCTAGTACTCTTCAAAACTGTCAAGGTCAAATAAAACAAGGGAAGTCTGAGGAATTGCTACAGACCAGGGGAGACTAAGGAGACATGACAACAAAATGCAATGTAGTCTCCTGGAATGGCTCCTGGAACAGACGGAAGACGTTGTGGGAAAAACTGGTGAAAAGCTGAATAAAGTCTAGAGTTTAGGTAATAGTAATCCACCAATGCTGGTTTCTCAGGTACCATGGTATTGTAAGGGCATAACATTAGAGAAAACCGAAACTGGGTGAGAGTGTATGGGAACCCTCTCTGCACTGTATTTTAAATTTTCCTATAAATCTAAAATTATTCCAAAATAAAAAGTTTATTTAAAAAAAGAGAAGACAATGAGCATCTAGAGAGCAGGGATTATCTTTTTCATTTCCCCATGATCAGTTCATATATACATACCAGACACTTAGTGAATGCATGTTGAATAATGATAAGATGGATGGATGAAGGGATGGATGGATGATGGATGAGTGGGTGGATGGGAGGGAAGGAAGAAAGGAGGAAGGGTGAATGGGTTGGTGGGTGAAAGGAGGGAGAGAAGGAGGGAGGGAGGAAAGATGGCTGGGAGAGAACCATAAATCAACCCACAGGTTTCCTTTATAGGTGTAGTTGTGGGTTAAATAAAAACATGGTAGAATTTTGGTTACTCTAGATCCAGTTAGTTCTATAAGAATGGGGCCAGGCCAAACAATTCCATTTATTTTACTACAATGCTCAGTATAATGTTAGATACAAAGCAGAAGCTTAACCCATACTCAGAGAAAGGAAAGAAAGGAAACAAAAGATAGAAAGGAAGGCAGGAGAAAGGCAGGAAGGAAGGCAGGAAGGAAGGCAGGCAGGAGAAAGGCAGGCAGGCAGGCAGGAAGAAAAGGCCTATAAGACCACTATCCAGAGAAAACCAATATTAACACTTTGGTATATAACCTCCCATAACTTGATCTTTGCATAAATATATTTTTATCACAACTTTTATACAATTATATAATTTTAGTACAATTTTTATTACTAATCGAAAATGAGATGCTATAAATACTGTTTTATATCTCTTATTCTATCATGAACTCTCTTCCATGCCAATAAATGTCTTTCTACAACCACTGTCAGTAGTGGCTGAATGGCATTCCATTGTACTGGTGCACCATAACTTTTTTCTATTTCCTATTGAAGGACAATTAATTAGCCTTCATCTGTGCTCCATACAAACCTCTGAAAATGAATTTTACTCTAGTCTTATCAGATAATTATTGCATTATTCCAAGGATATTCTTTTTTTGCTACCTTCTCTATGTGAAATTTTCCTAACACCAATGCTTTTTTGTCTAGATGCATTTCATGTCTTTGATGCAAACAGACAGATTCATATTTAATTCAATACAGATTCAAACATATAACCATCCTTTCAGGAAACACACAATATCTTTATTTGAGATTTCCTTTCCCATGGGAGATGAAACACCAGCATCCAAGAAGCTTTTAAAAATAGAGTTTGCAGAGACTATTCTGAGTACTGCCCCTTGCTACATGAGTGGCCTAGGGCAAATTAGTCAAATCCTTTAGGCCTCAGCTTTTTTTGGGGGGGGGGCAGATAGGGGCAGGGGGAGAGAGAGAGAGGATCTTAAGCAGGCTCCATGCCCAGCGCAGAGCCTGACGTAGGGCTCAATCTTATGACCCTGAGATCATGAACTGAGCTGAAATCAAGAGTAGGATGCTTAACCGACTGAGCCACCCAGGTGCCTCTAGGCCTCGGCATTTTTTTTTTTTTTTTTTAAGATTTACTTGAGAGAGAGTGAGCGCAGGGGGGGGGGGGGTGAAGAGAGAGAGGGGGAGAGAGAATCTCAAGCCGACTCCCTGCTGAGCTCAGAGTCTGACACGGGGGCTCAATCTCATGATCCTGAGATCATGACCTGAGCCAAAATCAAGAGTCAAACACTTAACTGATTGAGCCACCCAGGCACCCCAGGCCTCAGCTTTTTAAACCTGAATCTCTGTGCACCTGCTTCACAGAGATACAGTGAGGATTACAGGATATGGTACTGACACGAAAAGCCCTGCACATGTGTAATGCTGCTAATATTACTCGTGCCTCCAAATCTCCAGTGGTGAGCCTAGCCATCTGTATCTGTATAAAGTGCCTAAGTGATTCTGGTGCAGTTGGGCAGTCCACACACTTACTCTGAGAACCATTAGAGAAGGTGATCTTATAGACAAAAGAAAAAAGTCTATGGGGCCATTTTTCATTACCTTGGAAGTCTGGACTAGCTGTATGTCTTTCCATTCTCTGTAAAATGCGGTCCATGCACCAGGAGCATCGCCTGGGAATCTGTCAGAAATGCAGAATCTCAGGCTCCCTGTCTCCAGCTCTGCTGGATCCGAATCTGCATTTTAACAAGGACCCAGGTGATCTGCATGCTCACTGCAGTTTGAGCAGCACTGCTCTGCTCTTCAACCCTCTCTGATCTTGGTCTTCATATTTGAATGTGTGTGACAATCACTTGGGGAGCTTTCAAAAATCCTGCTGCCTGGGTCCCACCTCCTAAGGTTCTGATTTTGCCAGTCTGGGGTGTGGCTTGAGCATTAGTTTGTAAAAGCTCCCCAGGTGATTCTAAAGTACAGCGAGTACAAAGACCTCTTGAGAGTCTGCGGCGATTTCTCGAAATATGGTCCACCACACACAAACTGCATCGGAACTGTCCAGGCTGCTCTTTGAACTTGCATGACCTGTGCCCCATCCCAGACTTCCCGAGGTACCAATACCCACGTGCTCTGTGACCTCCTCATGTGATTCTTACGTACACTATTCTTTTCAGCACTAGCCACCATAGGTCTAGGAGTGCTTAAAATGGGGTTTGTTGCATCCTATATTTTTCCTATGGTAACTGTGATTATTTGTTGAAGCATGGTATTTTCTTGATTCAAAGGCACCACAGATTATAAAATGTACTTTCAAACCGGATAGAAAAAATGGGGGAAAACCACTACATTAAATATACACAACTGCAAGCAATTCCTGACTTTGAAAAATTAAAATGTGAAGCAAAATGCATTTTAGAATGGAGGAACTACAGGATGCATTTCATATCTGTTTCTTTGCTGGCCTCTCTCTGTGAGGGCTCGAGCAATGTCTATCATGCTCCTCTTTCCATCCCTGGTACCTGGCATAGTACGGAATGCTCAGCAAATTGTGCTGAATAAATGACAGAACTGGCCATTTCTCCAGGCCCCACTATATGGAAAGCCCTGCCTCTTATACCCCATCTTTGGGCAGGGATCCTGGGGGGCCCCTGGAGGGAGGGAGGTGATGGCTGACCAAGAGAGATCTGAAGCCCACATATAAAGCCACGGTGCAGCATCTTGGCTGGCTCCTTTTCCTCCCCTTTCCTTTCTCAACAGTACAGGGTCCCCCTTCAGTGACATTTTAACACTGGGAATCTCCTGGGGAGGATGTGACAGTTTAATCTCAAAGGACTTGCTCTGAGAAGCGAGAGAACTTGAAGAATGAAGCACTCCCCCCAGGGCTTCCTCTGAATGAAGAAGTTGTCTCCCTTGAGTTCTTCTGGTCCCGTTGGCCACCACCACCACCTGGGACACCTTTCAGCTTTGGGTTCCCTTCTATCAATCATGACAGATGGCATCTGCTGGCAAACTATATTTATTAAGTAATCATCGCTTTGACTTCACCTTTTTAAAAATTTATCAAAGATATTTACAACTCTATTATCCAGCAAGAAAAGGGGGAGAAGGGAGAGATTGGCCTTCTACTTCTGTAACATTTAAAACAGCTTAGAAGAAGAAAATGACCTGATGTGGTAGAAAAAGCCAGAGGTCAGCAGGCATGTGTTCTACTTCTACTGCTAACTGATTTTCAGAACTTGGGGTGTGAGTAGGCAAGCATACTAACGTAGGAAAGATAAGTGACCATGGGGATATTCTCTCCTTACCTATAAAATGGAGGGGCTGTATCATTTCATCTCAAAGGATTCCTTCTAGCTCCAGAATTATAGAACTTTATAGAACATTAAAGAGAAACAAAATCCTACATAGGTTATAAGACAACACAGACTTATTAGGCTCAATCTTACTGGGTATCTAAAGGCTACTCAATTTTCATTTAGGAAGAATCTACATAGCATCAATCCAGAAAATGCCCTTCATATTGAGACTCTCAGTTTCAATTTTCAAATGTGACTCAATAAACCTGGACTCTTAGCAGATGCCCTGAGTTATTTACTCTCATACAATCTCTCTATGCCTTATGTTTCCCCTCTTTGGAGAACTCTGCCTGGACACAGAGACTGTAAACAAGGCAAGCACTCAACAGATGCTAACTATAACAGCAATGTAAATAAACTCTGTTGTACCTGCACTGACCCTTCTGTTCAGTTCAATCTGTTATCGTTACATAGTGATCTACCTTCCGTCTCAAGGTTCCCTTTTTCCTAACTGGCAGAGAAAAAAAGGGGATAAGTTCCAGTTTATCAAATATTTTCTACATTCAGGTTTTATCATCTATAAGTGTAGAGTTGGGACTAAATGAATTTATAGAAACAAAAATGTCGTAACTCGATACTGTAAATGGGTACCTAATTTCAAAGAATGAGTACATTTTTGACACTAAATACAAAGGCAATGAGATAGGAAGGTAGTAAAAAAAAAAAAACTTTTTCTGAGCAGAAAAAGACAGGAATAAGTTTCTTAGAGCAACCTGACCTAAGATGAGCTACAGAGTAGGAATGAACTGCTGAAGAGAAATCTATCAACCACAAAGGGAGGTTGACTTTGAGGTGCCTTGAAGTAACTCTCCTACCCACATGAGGCATGCATGAGTACAAAAAGCAAGCATCCAGACAGGAAAATGATAGAATCCATTTGACATTAGGCTGAACATCATTTATATTTCTTTGATGATTCAAAAGTGATTCCAAAATCTTTAAGTGCTTTCGGAACCAAATCAGGAACTTCAATCACTGTAGGAATTAGTCAGCACAATGCTAGGTAAGCCAGCTTAACTATTTGGGTAAATAGATTTTTTGTTGGTGGTAGTGGCAGTCAGAAATCATTATGGGCTAGGAGTTCTGTGTTCTCCAACTGGCTTTGGCACACAGTCATTGTGTGAAGTTGGACAAATCACTTCTTTTATAATACAAATCAGTAGAAAGAAGCAAAATGTAATTGGAAAAAAAAAATTTGTTTAGAAGGTTGTCGAAATAAATGCTCCTTTCTACTTGGCTGAGAGCATACTATTCGTTGAAGTAGCTCAGTCATGCTCTGGCTATGGTCCACCCAGCTATTTGCTGAAAAAGCACAATGTGAGAAAGAAAAGAGGGCAAAATTGTCAACTTGAGTATCTTCAGCTGGAGAAATTTCCACACCGATCCCTTAAAACACACTTATCTGACAAATGGCCATCTATTACTCAAATACTCAATATAACAGGAAATGTGCAAAGGCGATTATATGTTTTAAAAGTACAGGATAGAAAATCCAAGTATCTAATGCGCCGCGATGTCACAGACGGCTGCCAAGATGCGGAGCTTGCTAAGTGAAGAAAGAGCCCCGCTAATAGCATACCGATTGCTGTTCCTTTGCTATCGCTCTTGTCCAAAGATTTTAAAACCCTAGAATTAAAGGCTAATATTGTTAAAATTACAAAATGTTTCCCAAACATCCAATCTTCAATAACTGCTCTAAAGAAAGCAGAAGACTCAAGCAAGCTTTCCCTAAAGACTGGCAACGGAACAGCGATACGGGCTGTTTTGATGGAATCACAAACATCGGCTTAAAAGACAACTAATTGTTAACAATGCAGTTGCCACCGTGACCAGTAAGTGGCATCAACATCTCACCGAGGGAAAGAAGCACGTAAACAAGGCCCATTTTTAACTGATGCAAATGTGTAAAATGTGTAAAATCCCAGTGCTGGTCAGGGTGCACGGCTGGCAGGAGGGAAAACCAGCACAGTTTGTGAGCCACAGTTATGATAAGCAGTGGGCCAGAGGTGACCTGAACAGACTGGGGAAAGCCAACTGTTACCACCTCTTCCCATCTCTGCGCTCTGTGACTTCACTTTGGCAGGCCCAACTCAGCCATGGTAGGAGTACTGGCACCATGGAAAGAAGCAAACATACACAATCAGGGTTTTGCCCCACATGAGAGCCAGCTGTCAAACATTTACCAGCACACCACTGATCATAGACCTTAAGATGTCCAAACCCTTTAAGTCAGTAATTCTCTATCTAGAAACTAGGAAATAATTCAAGATAAGTGGGGGGAGGGCAGGAATTTGATGCATAGGGAGGCTCCTAATAGTGAAGAAGTATGAGAAAACTAAATGTCAAAAACTGGATGTTTTCTATCAGAAAGGATGTTGATACAGAGTGTAACAGTATTATGCTAAATGCTACAATAAAAGAGAATATGGTACCATCTTAGTCTTTAAAAAATAGAAAAAGATTAGTAGGAAATATACAAAATGTTTACTTAAAAAAACCTGAAACCTTAAAATAATGGTTGAATAGCTTCAAGAGAATTTAAAAACAGAAAGATGCAGCTGGAAATAAAAATCACAAATGGAACCATACTTAGTGCAGTTCATTTACCGGCCAGTATTCTCAAACTGGGCAATCAGCACTGTCCAAACTAAAGTGATATGCTATTTGTGAGTTCCAGTCACTTAGTGGCTCACAGCTGGTATTTTTCAAAAAGATAAAAAAAAAGAAGAGGATAGAAAACAGAATGCCTAGCACCTAATATAGTATTATTTTGTGAAGGAAAATGCTAATGTAGTTGAGAAAAAAATGTACTTAAAAAAAAAGTATCTTAAGCTCAGGCTAAGGAATAATCAGGGCATCTGTTAGAGGTCTCTCTTTTCTCAACTCTGATATATCTACATGGCTAATGAAATTATCCCACTTGACTTTGTAACTTCATAAAATTCATCAATTGTTTATTTTTAATTTACAATCCCTTATATGGCTGAGATAGCTCACTATATACACTTCTGAAAGACACTTACAGTACTTTTTCATTTGTTCAGAAGAATTTTATTGAGGACCTAAGACCAGTTCTAGACACTCTGTAGATGCAGATATATTAAGACACAGGCTCTGCCCTTTAGGAGCTTACCATCTAGTATGGAACATAAAGTAATTTGCACAAGGGAACAGGACAGTAAATGAGGATCAGAAAGTAAGTGCAGTGAGATCAGAAAAGGAAAGATCACACACGGCCAGGCCACCCTGTGAGAAGGCTTCACTGTAGAGCTAGGATTCCAACAAGGAGAGTTTCTTAGGATTTTCACACATAGAACACGTTTCAGATGATACAGTGCAAGGTGAAAGAGAGATATAGAAAAATCCCTAGGTAGGGGTGCCTGGGTGGCTCAGCCATTAAGCGTCTGCTTTCAGCTCAGGTCATGATCACAGGGTCCTGGGATCGAGCCCCATGTCAGGCTCTCTGCTCAGCAGGGAAGCCTGCTTCTCCCTCTCCCACTCCCCCTGCTTGTGTTCCCTCTCTCGCTGTCTCTCTCTCTCTCTGTCAAAATAAATAAAGTCTTTAAATAAAAAAAAAAAAAAAGGAAAATCCCTAGGTAGACTTGATTAGTGAGGGTGGGGGTAAGGGGGGGTTCTCTGAAAAAAACAGGCAAACTCAGCTGAGCAATGGTTTATGAGGAAAATAGTGGAAGATGAGGCAGGAGAGGTGGCCTGGAGCTAGAAGGAAGACACCATTAACTGGATCACTGAAGGACAGGGTGAATGTGAGCAGTTTGAGGCAAGTGGTAGTACACAGGATAGAAGCAAGAAGACTCTAACTGTCCAGGAGAGAGGTAATCAGGGCCTGACCTATGGTGGTAACTCTGGAAATAAGTTAAAATATAGATACAAAATATATCAGGAAGGAAAATTGAAATCACTTTATCACGAATAGGAAGGGAGGAACCCAAAATTACTCTGAGGTGTAACAGAGCTAAGAAAATCTGGAGAAGCTGATCTGGGAACAGCAGGGGTGGGCATGAAGATAAAGAATGTTCCACAACATTCCTTGGAGGGCTAAAGAAATCTAAGTGAGTTTGAATTTTGCAGTGGTCTATTAAGACATGAACATCAGATTTTTTTTAAGGGATAATAAAACAAAACTCAGAGTTTCTCTGACCTTTGTCCTTTGGTCTTGGAAGAAATCACTGTAGTGTTTAAGCAGGGAAACCAGCACCATGTTCTCATCATACTTGATTAAGAAGTAAGGTAGCGCTGGGACTCCTTCTGTTTGACAAAGAGCATCATATGCACACCCAAGGGCTTGAATCTAAGAACAGGAAACATTGAGTTATTCTCCAGACAATAACATATCTAGTTCTGAGCTAAAAATTAACATAAAAGGTACTTTAAAGCCAGAAGACTAGAAATGACTGAGCATAACCGTGTTATTCTTTTGTAGCAAATGAACATAGAAGTATAATATTCACTTCTATATAACACTTTCTACGTGCATGGTGGTGTGTCTTAGGGGTATGAGGAGACACTTTATGGTGCAGCATGGTGGCTCCCTAAGATGTTAATCACAAAGGTGTAGAGAGAGCTCCAAACATTATTTCTCTCCTGTAATAACCAAGCACTGAATCCACCACTGATGAATTTTACCCTGAACCTTTCCATAAAATAGCAGCATTATTGAGACATACCTCACTTACTATAAAACTCACCCATGTAAAGTGCATAATTCAGTGCTGTTTTTAGCATGTTCACAGGATTATGCAACTATCAGTGCAATTATTTTAGAATATTTATGTCACTCCTAAAAGAAACCCTGTATCCATCAGTAGTCAGTCCCATGGCATAATCCTTTTCCTCCACTTATATCTCTTCTTGGGAAATTAGTTCCACAAAACTACAACCTTCAATTTGTCCTAAACAAACTTATTACTATTTTTTTATCAATAAGGGCTCCTTCCTAGTGCTTCATGATTTCAAATCATCTTGCCACTCAATCCTCGCTTCAATGACAATCAGAATTCTTTGGTTTAGGGTCTATGTTCTACTAGCCTGATTATTTTCATTTGCTCTCCTCAGGACCATCTCGGATGACCTTATTGTCTTTCTTAGACCACAAAGACTAGCTCTGGGGGCGCCTGGGTGGCTCAGTTGTTAAGCGTCTGCCTTCTGCTCAGGTCCTGATCCTAGGGTCCTGGGATTGAGCCAAGCCTGCTTCTCCCTCTCCCACTCCCTCTGCTTGTGTTCCCTCTCTCGCTGTGTCTCTCTTTGTCAAATAAATGAATAAAATCTTTAAAAAAAAAAAAAAAAAGAAGGACTAGCTCTGCGTGTACCATTCCTGACGTAGAAGTTCTACAACTTGGTGTGAGGGTAGTAGAATGTCTTCTATTTGTTTTTAAAGACTCTTCTCAAAGTATACTGCCTTAGGGTTCTCTACAGTGAAAGTGAAAACCACATTTTGGCAAATTCTTGCAGACTTTCAACATGTTCGTATAACTTCTCCCTACCAGCTGAGCCTTTCACCAAATGTCACTGAAAACTTGAAAAAGTATCACTCACTACTCCTTCAAAATGATTTTTACAAACATTTTGTAAATAAGTATGCTCCTAGTACCATCTTTGCAGGATTCCATGGTGACCGTCTCTCCATTCAGACAAGTGCCTATCTGTCTTTAGAATGAATTAAAGTACTCAAATGCGTTAAACCCAATTATGCCTGCATTTTATTTTACTTGTTGATACCTGTTTTGGTGAAAACCTTTGATCCAAGCCCACTGGCCCCTGAATGAGGGGTATACTGTCTGGAAGGCAGAGAGCAGGGAAGCAAAACCAGTAGTAGAAGTGGTACTTCTTTAGATCCTAGAAGAAAGAATATAACAGAAGATATCAGAGTAGCACCAATGATTAAACTGAAACACATCCATTAATGTAATTCCCCATCGCCATGTAGGCAGACACACCAATGCACACAAGATACGATCAGCTGGTCAGAAAGTCTCATCTCCAACAGAACTCATAATAGAATACAGAATTTCTGTCCTTCTCTTAAAATATTCCCATACACCACACAATAATATCTCATGATAAACATATTAACCACTTGCTAACAGAAAAGTGTTAATTGGTAATTATCGTCATCACTGTTAAATACACAAAACCACCTCAGGACATAACTATTATCCCATTTTATGGACAGAAAACTGAAGCTTAGAGGGAGGTGAAGAACTTGAACAAAACAAAGATACTGAGTAGTGGGGAGTGGGGCAGAATTCTTTTTCCATAATTTAAGCTCTGTCCTTAGTACCATACATACTAAATGATCTATCTGGGGAGGCCCAACCACCAGACATGGTTACCACTCTTCATAGTCAAATGAATGGAGCATGTTATTGAAGAGGCTGTGCTATCCATAACCTCTGTATGCCTGGGATAATAAAGCACTGCTTTCAGAAATGCCTTGTTGGTGAAATTTGGGTAAACAACTACTAAACATTTGCCATGTACAAAGCAATACATTAGACACTCTGACAATAAGAAGATAAATAAAGGGCGCCTGGGTGGCTCAGTCGTTAAGCGTCTGCCTTCAGTTCAGGTCATGATCCCAGGGTCCTGGGATCGAGTCCCATATCGGGCTCCCTGCTCGGCAAGAAGCCTGCTTCTCCCTCTCCCATTCCCCCTGCTTGTGTTCCTACTCTCGCTATCTCTCTCTCTGTCAAATAAATAAATAAAATCTTTAAAAAAAAAAAAAAAAAAAGAAGATAAATAAAAGCCAGTCCAGCCCTCAGGCAGCTCACTCTCTGTACAGGCAGAGATAAAGTGAGACCATGACTAATGCCATGGGTCACAGAAGAGGTTCTGAGAACAACAGTGACATGAGATTACATCTTCAGGGGTATATCTTCCACCAGGGGAAGCGAGGCAGGGGTAATGACTCATGAAGCTGTTCTTGAAAACTGTTCCCACTCAGGTTGGATGCTCTTGCCTCTGAATTCCTGCAGCCTTTGTGGCCTAAGTCACTCCTATGGTGGGATCTCATAGTTATATGGGTGTTTGACAGCTTCTCCATCAGTTTATTTATTTGGCTAATCAATATTTCTTCTTGAATCTTGCTAAGAATAAAGAACAGATAGTTGTTTGATGACTTATTATGATATAATTCACATACCATAAAAGTTACCATGTTAAAGTGTAAAACTGAGTGGTTTTCTGGTATAATGACAAGGTTGTACTACCATCACCCAATGGCAGAACATTTTCATTGCCTCCAAAAGAAAACTCTAATAGCAGAAACCCCCCATCAGTTTATTAGTTAGAAACACCCATCCACAGAACTTCCCATTCCCCCTTCTCCCCAACTCCTGGAAACCACTCATCTATTTTCTGTCTCTATAGATTTGCCTATTCTGGGCTTTTCATATAAATGAAATTTTACTAGATAACTTTTTAAATATAGATGTATATATAAATGTGTGTCTGGATGAGGAAGTCTAGTAATTATAGTTTCCAGTCTCTAATTCTGGCATTAACTGATCAACTAAGAACAAATTCTCTTTTGATGGCAGCAAAACAAACTATAAAATCGAAATTAAAGTGCCAGTTCCTTTGAGTCCTAAAAACAGCAGAAAGGAAAGTAAAAACACCTCCAGAGGGGCACCTGGGTGGCTCAGTTGGTTGAGCGTCTGACTTCGGCTCAGGTCATGATCCCAGGGTCCTGGGATCGAGCCCCGCATCAGACTCCTCACTCAGTGGAGAGTCTGCTTGTCCCACTGACCCTCCTCACTGCTCATGCTTGCTCTCTTTCAAATAAATAAATAAAATCTTAAAAAAAAAAACAAACCTCCAGAGATTATTCTCTCTTCTTTATACTTCAATGATTTGTCATAACTGATCTTTAGTCAAAGGTTAAACAATTCAAAATGAAGGACCTCACAATTTCTAAGAAGCTTTATCAGATCATCTTCAAAAGTAAAAAGGCTTGAATTTCTTAGAATTCTTTCCAGGATACAAAGGACCTCGATTAAATTAAATATAAAGCCCTTTGTGTTTGAAGATTTTAAAAGATAGAGACTTTTAATTTTTTTTTAAAGGCAGGCTAAGAATGATCAGTAAAAAGGGCAGCAGGGCGAACACACATACTAACTCTAGGAAATGCCTTAAAACTTTAAGTAAGAGCTACTGTTATTTTTCTCATTAAATGCAAACTGTCAGATTCTACTAACTAGAATTCTTGGTACAGAAAACATATTGATGTTAAAGTAACAAACCCAGAAATCTTTAACTAGCACTACTTATGTTTCTCTTAGTAGCAGATCTGCAAAATTGCTCAAATTTACAGGCAATTAATGCCAAATTGCAGCCAGTAATCTCAAGAATTTAAACATTTTTCTATCTCTCCCACTATTACACAGAAAGCATTATAACTTGTTAGTTATATGTGCTCCTTATAGATAGCCACCCTTTGGCGTGGCCTTCAGTATGATTTTTATCATTCTCTCCTTTGCCTTGGGCAGCAAATCACACAGGCAGCATTCAGAAGAAACAGAGGATTAGTTCATGAAGGAAGAAGAAAGGCAAGACCTAAAACTGGGCAAAAGAAAGGAAGGGAGGGAGGGAGGGAGTGAGGGAGGGAGGGAGGGAGTGAGGGAGGGAGGAAAAAGACAGATGTAGGGAAGAGGATTAATATCCAAAGCTGATGAAACTGGTAAAACAACACACTCAATATATGTAAACATCAATATGCTTATATGCCTTCTCCAAAGAATTTATCCTAAAAAAATGAAGAGAAAAAAAAAATCAGTACGGTCAATATTGTTCACTGCAACATTTTTTAAAGTAGTGAATATCAGAAACAACCTAGATGTACAAAAGTCTATAGAACATACACTTGATAGAATATTACATAGTCAACTTAATTATAAAGGCTAAATTAATTTTATATATAGATATATATATACACAAATACAGACATACACACATGTACATACATGTACGTGTGTGTATATGGCTGGTATCTCTATAATCAACCCCACACTGCCCATCACAGAGACCAGGTCCTTCCCCCTACTTCCCTAGGCAGCAGATGTTACACTTACACAAAACATTTTTCATTCTTAAAAAAACACAGCTGTGTGGACAAACTATGTAGTGTGAACTCCTCTAGTTTGGAAGCTGCTGGGGGATAGCCAGGATCCCCAAGATGTCTTCTTTTCCTTATGTTGATGGATCCAGCAACTGAGCTCCGCAGGACTGTACTGAACAAAGACATTAGCGACAAAGAACCACTATTCCCTGAAGCTGACTCTATTGTGTCCTGAATGACAGGACATGGGTCACTGTGTTACATAAACCATGCAACTACCAACAGTATGATAAGAATGAATTAATTTTGCACTGGTGATAAGTGCCAGCACTACTGGGCCACTTATCAAATGAGTGTTTCTTGAACAGCTCTGACTTCAATAACACCAGGTAGTAGCTTCAGTGAGAAGAGTGCAGACCATTCTATTGGCACCCTGGACTCGGCCAGGGCATTTCAGCAGTCTAAATGTGACCGAGAGTCCATTTACTTACTGCAAAGGTCAAGAGGAGGAACTTGTTGAGGAGGACAGGGTTTTCGAGAGCAGCGCCTGATTTTATGGCTTCCCATATCTGTCAGAAGAAAGAGAAGTGTCAAGGCAGGTTCACAGGCATCTCTGAGCTTCTCACAAATGAAGCACAGAGGCGAAAATCTCCAAGCTCTTCTTTCCTCCAGGCCCAGCACCACTTACCCCAGGCTGTAAAGTGGGTTGTTACCTCACTCTGGCCACTTTGGATGGCCTCTCCACCAGCCACACTCCCTGTGGGGGCTGAGGAAATTGAGAGAATCCAGAAGCCTCCTCTCAGTCAGACTCAGCATCCAAGGAGGCAAGCAGGCCATTTTCATGTCTTCACTATTTCCTCCAACAAATATTTACTGATTGCCTACTATCTACCAGGCACATCAGGATTACAGAATAAAAGACACAGTCCCGGGTGCCTGGATGGGTCAGTTGATTAAGAGACTGCCTTTGGCTCAGGTCATGATCCTGGAGTCCCAGGATGGAGTCCTGCATCGGGCTCCCCGCTCAGTGGGGAGTCTGCTTCTCCCTCTGACCCTCCCCCCTCTCATGCTCTCTCTCTCTCTCTCTCTCCCTCAAATAAATAAATAAAATCTAAATAAATAAAAATAATAAAAAAATTAAAATATAAAAAATAAAAAATAAAATAATAAAATAAATAAATAAATAAAATCTAATAAATAAAATCTAAAAAAAAAAAAAAAAGACACAGTCCCTACCCTCAAAAAGCCTTGAGTTCAGTGAGGGAGAGAGGCATAAATGTCCGAGTGCACCACCAGGTAGGACATGCTACCTCAAAAAGATGTGGAATTCCTGGGAGGAGCACTGAACTGGGCTGGGGAGGGGTTCTAGGAGGCAGTGATTTGAACCAGGTATAGAGGATTTCTCAAAGTGTCACTGGGGATTATCTTGCCCTGAGACATGAAGAGAATGATGAGTTTATGCATACTCAGCAAGTACTGTGACCAGAAGCAGAAGCTAGTACTGGTCTGTAGCTGCTGATCACAAGATGTTTTAGTAGCTAAGATTAGCTGCTAAACTTTGTGTCACTAAGCAAGACAAACAGTTGCGCCAAAGGAGCCACTGGGTGAAGAGGGAAATAAACAAAGAGAAGTTCCTGCAATTGACATAATAACCTTGGAGGAGCTGGACCAAGGAAGAGCAGGCCCCAGGTCTGATAAACTAAGGGGGTGGGAACTGCTGGGGAGTGTGGATGGGGGTGAAGGCTGAGCCCCAGGACAAGGGGTGGGATTTCTCTGGGGAACAATCTGTGATTTTTGATGATGGATGAGAATCTGACCCAACTCCTTGGAGACAGCCTTTGAAATGTGCAGCCAGAGCAGGAGCCCAGGAGCAGTCAAGCTGCAGGCCAAGGAGAACCATCATCATCACTTGGGTCACAAGCTACATCCATCTCGAGGGATGTTAAGGGATGGGTTAGCCTGGTGATAGGTATTAAGGAGGGCATGTACTGCATGGAGCACTGGGTGTTATATGAAAACAATGGATCGTGGATCACCACATCAAAAACTAATGATGTATTGTATGGTGACTAACATAACATAATAAAAAATAAAAAAAATAGAGTCACCATTAAAAAAAAAAAGATCAAAGGCAGATTTCCTTCTCCGACCGTGGCACCCACACCCACTTTTTCTTTTTTTAAGACTAGTGTGAAGACCACTCGATTAAGTGGGTTAGAGGGGATAGGGATAAACTGTCTTCCTATTTTAATTCCTCACACTAACTCAGATATGAAGAAGAGGAAGACACTCCCGGCACAAAGAATATCATGTCCCAAGGACAGAGGTGAGAACAAAAGTAGGGGAAGGAATTATAAGTGATTTGCTGTGACAAGGGTCAGAGAAGGTGAGGGCAAGAGTGACAGGAGAGAAAGGCCACAGAGACCACAGAGGCCAGGCCACAAGATGGAGTAGTTTAGATTTAGCCCTAAAGATATGGGAGAGACAGTACAATCATCTCTGATAGCATTACAGTGCTTAGGACTGGAAAGCCACGGGACACAACGAACAGAGAACCCAAAGGCATGCAGACACATGAATAGAACTCTCAGGGACAGGTCAAGCTGCTTCCAAATGCTAACTGGAGAGCAGCAGCAAAGCTTTTCACAACTGCCCTGCCATGGCTTTCCAGCCTATCCCGAGTCAAGAGCCTGAATGTCTTCTCCCTGACCTTCCCGCCAATGCAGGAGAGCTGCAAGTACTCTCTCTGGGATATAAACCAAAGCCCACAAAGATCTTTAAGTACCGACTCTATGCTAGTTTCCCTGAGAGACCCACAGACCTGATCAGAAACATCAGGCCTACCAAGACCAGGGAAGATAGGACAGATACATCATCGTTTCCCAGCTAACCTCATCTGCTGCTTGCTCCAAAAGTAGCTTCTTATCTGCAGCCTTGAAAGCCTCAAGTGTGTTGGTGTTAAAGAGCGTTCCAACAGCCGGGCAGCAGTGGGCTGGGGTGGGAGCACTCCTGGACACGGGAGAAACATGGTTAGGCAGGCACAGACGGGAGAGCAGTGGGAGACAAAAGACAGGGCTCTGTAGGGCAAAGAACTAAAAAAAATAAAATAAAAACCAGCACTGTACACACAAAAAAAGCCTCTATATTCCCTTTACCCTCATTTCTCATTGTTCTTCCACTGCTCACCAAGCCCCACACCACCCCCGAATATAAGTTCATTACCTAGTTTTTACTCTTTCTCATCTTTAACCTGAAAGGGAAACATCATTTATTGAACTTCTACTGTGCCAAGAACTATACAAGTTTTGCATTTTCATAACAGCACTTTCTCCTAGTTAAAGGCTTAAGTAACTCACCTAAGGTCACATAAAGATAGGCAGGGCAGGAATCTAAAGCCAGAACTAGCAGACTCCAAGGTACTGAGCTGCCTACTCCCCACTCAAACCCTCCCAGGCTTCAAGGCCCTATTCTAAACCCTCTCCTTCCAGGAAGCCCCTCCCATTTTCTCTGGTAATGGCTGGCACAGGAAACTGAGCATCACATTTTAGAGTGTCTTCAAGATTGACCATCACAGACACCCGACTAGAGGACAGTAAGCTCCCTGAGGGCAGGGAACATGTCTCCCTCTTCTGACTGTCTCCAGACCTTATCCAGCCCAAACAGGCTCTACAAAGCTGCTGCTGAGCCAACTCCTGGTGGTCGTCTGAGTCACAAAGACAATATGTGTCATACCTGGGCTACCTGCCAATCTGTCATGTCACATGTGTATCACACTCTACACTATCCCCTTACAGTCTTCAGAGTAATCAAAATCAGGGGAGAAGAAGATGAGTTAATTCTGAATACAAATTCAGATGTGGAAACATCTGGTCTCTTCTCCGAAATGATTAACTTATGTTTCAGAGGTTACAGATGCTAAATGAAAATACTCATTTCATTAGTAGCCTAATATTGTTGTCAATTACCACTACTGCAGAGAAAATGCATTTTTATTGATTGTACAAAGACCTCATGTCTCTTGGAGTCTGTAAAACTGGGTTCACAGGGGCTGTGAAGAGAGAAGATCGAAACCTAGACCAGGTGTGGAGGGGTGCAATGGGTGGTGAAGGCAGCTATGCCAAATGTTGTCTGTGGGGCTTAAATGCCAAGTCCTGGGAAAAAAGTAACTTGCAACGGCCAGAGCCTTCCCTTGGGGGCTGACAAGTCAGCAAATCATAGGCTGTTTCTCACAACTCTACTCCAATAAAATATTTTTCATCCACGTGGAAGGAGGACATCAAAGACAGTCTTGAAGAGAAAGAGAAATCACAAAGGGGCAAGACGCAGCCTAGAGGGAGGAAGAAGGAGCACAGTGGTTGGTACACTAGGCCTCCTACATTCAGACTTGGCTTTAGAAATTACTGCTGAGCCAAAGGCAAGGGAAGCAAGGGCAAAAATGAACTATTGGGACTTCATCAAGATAAAAAGCTTTTGCAAAGCAAAGGAAACAGTCAACAAAACCAAAAGACAACTGACAGAATGGGAGAAGATATTTGCAAATGACATATCAGATAAA